>NC_092772.1:54064661-54375522 GCF_047496795.1 Chiloscyllium punctatum | reverse complement strand
AGAAAGAAAGAAAGAAAGAAAGGAGAGAGAGAGAAAGAAAGAAAGAAAGAAAGAAAGAAAGAGAGAGAGAGAGAGAGAGAGAGAGAGAGAAAGAGTCAGACAGAGAGAAAGGAGACAAATTGATAGGAGGGAGGGAGAAAAAGAGACAGAGTGAGACAGATATAAAGAGATAAAATGACAAGGCTGACAGAGAGGGAGAGGGAGAGGGGGAGACAGAGAGGGTGAGTAAGAGAGATACAGAAAGAGACAGAGTGAGAGAGATATATAAACAGATAAAATGACAAAGGCAGACAGAAAAAGAGAGAGAGAGACAGACATACACACACACACACACACACACACACACACACACAGAAAAAAGGATAAAGGATTAAGAGGGGAATATGGAGAGTTGAAAAACAGAGGAATGGGAGAGGGTTGGAATGAAGTAAACAGGAGGAGGCAATCACAGAGAGACAAGACAATAAAGGGAGAAGAGGGAAGTGCAAGGGAAATCAGAGCGAAAGGGGAGAACATTTAAGGAGTCACTTACACTGAAGAGGGACAGTTATATTCTTGGAAATGAGTTGGCCGTCAGTTCCATTGGAAACACATCGGTATGGACCTGCGTGCCATTTGTACATCTGCTTCACGCGAAGGAGTAATTCCCCATTGTCTCTGCTGACATTGAAACTGTAGTACCAACAACGGAAGGAAGTGGTGGTATCAATATTGAACCAGGACCGCAGCCACTACAACAGGAAACATTCAGTTATGTAGATCTGCCAAAGTCAGTTTACAGAATTTAAATTCCCTCTTCCAGGCATGCTAAAGAGGTCAATTTGTTTTTTGTCTTAAATTTTTAATTTTTTATGTAATGTTTATCAAGATGAAGAACGTCATTGCTGCGGAAATGACCAGAAGAAATACACATCAGACCCTCCTGCAGCATTCAGGGTGGTGTAATATAGTGGGATCAGGACAGCCAGGATTCAGGCTTATTTTCTGGGAACTGTGTGCTTCAAACCTACAATCGCAGCTGGTGGAATTAGAATTTAGTGCTCCTCTTAACGATGGTTACAATGAAACTACCATCAAATGGTTAAGAAACCCTCATCAGGCTCACCTTTCAGAAAGGCCATCCTTACCTGATCTGGCCTACACATGACTCCAGACCCATAATGAGGTGAGTGACTCTGAAATGGCTCTGCATGCCACTGAGTTCAGGGGCAACTCGTGATGGGAAACAAATGCCGACTCAGCCAGAGAGACACTGACTTCCCATTAAAGAATAAAGGAAACAGTAAAGCTCTCTCTACACTGTCACCATGAAACACTCCCAGGACAGGGACAACACGGGGGTTAGATACAGAGTAAAGCTCCCTCTACACTGTCCCCATCAAACACTCCCAGGACAGGGACAACACGGGGTTTAGATACAGAGTAAAGCTCCCTCTACACTGTCCCCATCAAACACTCCCAGGGACAGGGACAACACGGGGGTTAGATACAGAGTAAAGACCCCTCTACACTGTCCCCATCAAACACTCCCAGGACAGGGACAGCATGGGGTTAGATACAGAGTAAAGCTCCCTCTACACTGCCCCCCCCCACCAAACAGTGCCAGGACAGGGACAGTGACTGAGCCATGTCACCCCTAAGCATGACCCTATCACCCTGCCACATTGAGGAAATTCCCTTCGCTTTTTCTTGTGTCAGCGCGTGGCTGTGTTACTGATAATGAAACATGTGACTGCCCGTTTAGTTCCTGAAACTCACCGTACCCTGACGAGCCTCCCTTATCACAGACAAGCATTTCTGCTCCTTCAGTGTGGAGGACGAGTTAGTTACGTTAGGTTTTAATTCTCAAGATCACACACTGCATGGGGTGGAGAGCCTCACCTTGTGATACATCTGGAATCTGACGTGAGACGTCTTGCCCCTCATCTAAACACTGCAAGATCACATCGCTCCCTTCCACAATTGGCCCCGAGGGTTCCTTAATCGTCACTTGCAATTTTGCTGCAATCCCAAAAGAGCAAAAGAAAAAGTTACTCATTCAGTGAAACTGTATGCCTGTGGACTGAAGCATTCAGGAATAAAGTAGCTTCAAGGTAAGTGTGGGATTGAATCTTTTTGAATGATGTAAAGCTACAAACAATGAGGACCCAGAGAGTTTGAGGGATACAGGTATACAAGACTGTCACGAGGCACACAGGCAAATAGAGATAATAATCATTTCAATCAGCATTGGATGCTGGGTAAAAAGGTGGTCATAGAGTTTGCTCTATTTCTCAGTATGACCAAGCTGGTTTTCCGCCTCAATACTCTTTACATTTATGACTTGAAATTTTCCAATGTCAGGGATATTCCTGACTCCCATGTCTACCATTTCGATACACAAGTCATGGAGTACTCCCCACTAGCCCTGGTTTGGGGGGACAGTCCCAACAACACTCGAGGGGTTCCACAGCATTTAGGATGAGGCAGCCCCCGCTGGATTGGCCCCTCCCCCCATCCACAAACACCCCCTCCCTCCACCACCGACGCCCTTTAAAGATAATACCTGTTAGTTTGAAACTTGTGAAATTCAGAATCATTGGAAAACCGAGAAAACGACGTTGCTTTTCGGATCAGGAAGGATCAAACAGAAAACTGCAGCAGGTGAAAAAACATTCCCACAGCTTTCCCACGATCATTTATGAACAGCTGACTCAAAAGGGGTAACTAATTCTAGGTCGCTGTGTGTACTGGACTCAAGGCAAGGGTTGAATTTAACTTGGCACTTGGAAACGGAGACTGACTGGCACCGTTAATAACCGACTTAGCGCTGTGACCCACCCTCTTCTCTCAGCTTAGGGTTTGTGGTTTGAGTCAAGCCCAGTGAAACGGGATGCAAGTCTCCTGTGCTGAGTGCCTGTAAATATTCATGTCCCCAAAGGTACAGCCAACATAGAGACCAGAAGAAGTTGTACTCCCAGAAGGTGGGAGCTGATGCTATAAATGGTGTGCTTAAGGCATTTGGTTGACAGGATGGAAGAGGAGGTTTGTAAGGTATGGGATCAGAATTAGGCCATTCAGCCCATCGAGTCTGCACTGATATACTCCTCACCCCATTTTCCTGCCTTCTCCCCATATCCCTTCAACCCATTAAACATCTGCCTTACTCCTCCTCAAACTGACTCGCTGTCCCAGCACTTTGGGCTAGCGAATTCCACAGATTCTCCACCCTTTGGGAGAAGTAGTTTTTTTCCTCAATAATGTTTTAGATTTGCCACCCCTTATCCTGGAGACTCTGACCTCTCGTCCCAGAATGGCTGTTCAGGGGAGGTTCACGAGAGAATGGTCCCAGGAATGAAAAACTTAACACATGAAGAACACCTGAGGACTCTGGGTCTACACTCGATGGAGTTTCGAAGGATTGGGGGGGGGGGGGGGGGGGGGGGGGGAGCTCTAATTGAAACTTACAGAAAACCGAACGGCCTGGATAGAGTAGATGTTGGAAAGGCATTTCCATTAGTAAGAGAGACTAGGACCCGAGGGACTAGTCTAGAGCAAAGGGAAGGCTTTTTTGAATGGAGATAAAAGGCGAAACCTCTTCAGCCAGAGACTGATGAATCTATGGAATTCATTGCCACAGAAGCCTCTGGGGGTTGGGTCATTGAGTATATTAAAGACGGAGGTAGATAGGTTCTTGAATATCAAGGAGATCGAGGGTTATGGGGAGGAAGCGGGAGAAGGGGGTTGAGAAACCTAATCCGCCATGATTGAATGGCACAGCAGACTCGATGGGCTGAATGGCCTAATTTCTGCTCCTGTCTCTTATAATACCCCTCAAGAGGAAGCATGTCTATTTTATCCACACCTTTTGTCATCCTGAATGCCTCAAGATAGGGAAAAAGGAAGGAAGGAAATGGCAGAAGACAGGCAAGTAGGAAAAAGGGAATTTAAGAAGGAAGGACCTGCAAATATAATCACCTCCATCAAGACCCTGGAAGTCACCAAAGCAGTTTGCGATCAATTAAGCTTTAGTTAATGCAGTAAAGGAAGTCACGTGTGACACAGTGATTTCCCTGAACCTGGGCTAGGGGGTCTAGGTTTGAGTATTGAGTCAGCCAAAGAAGATCAGGAAAGGATCCTTCCAAAATACACTACTGGCAGCAGCAGTAGCAGCAGCTGGAGGGGCTTCTGGTCAGTCATACAACAGAAAACATGGTGGAGCCTTTAACTTGTTTATTCATTACTACAGGCTACAATGTGCAAGTCGCCTCAGTAACCCGGTGTGATAGAGTAAACTTCTGAACTTTAATAACTGTTCAGGGATTGAAAGAATTAGCAATAACATTTTCTGGAATAAACTGTTTCCTGAGATAAAGGAGCAAGGTCAAACTATTATAAAAGGAATCAAAAGCAACATAAGAATTAGCCACCTCAGGGCAAAGAATGAGTCAAAGTGACATAAACAAACTGTTTTAACATTGTTTAATAACTTGGCTGCCTCACACCACAAGAACAAATGGTGGCTGTGCAGAACAATTTAAGGAGTTGATCACAGGTCAGGCTGTGTTTCAAATATGCAGCTAACATTGAAGGTATCGAGGAAGAGAGCAGTTACTCTCGATAAGGCGGCACGCTACAGACTCGGTGACTTCAGAGAGATCATCACTGAACAAGACAGAAAATCCTACAAGAATTCAACTTGAGGATTGTTCAGTAGCAGAACTTCGGAGAACCACACCGCACAAGGATTAAACCCTGGACATATCCTGAGACAGGTTGGAATTGTAGCTAAATTCCACTGCTCATTGGGTAAATAGCCAAGTTGAGTGGTGAGGTTTACCTTGCTTATTTGAGGGGTCTTATTGCTGCACACAGTAAATTGTAAATCATTGTTTCAGTTTTTGATTGTCTGTGAGATTTCCTAATAAGTGCCTTCATTAACAGTATGTTTTGCAAATTGACACACAGCACTGAGTTTACTGTAAAACACCACACCACTGTTGCAGAGGTGAAACTGAAAGCTGTTTGGAGCAAGTGCAGGCAAGTGCTGTTTCAAATTCAGTGGGTTTTACCCTCAGGAGAAAAAAAAATCCCCATAATTAAATAATAGTGAAGACACAGCTTGCCTTCCATACACACACACACATACCTGTAGATCCATTGTATTTACTGAATTTTAATCATCTTATGACTATTTCATGGCAATGGAAGGAGATTGTGACAAAGATTGGACTTTAGCTCAGAGTGTTAAAGGTCACAATTTAAAATGGGAGCACACACTCTCTTGCAAACTCACAGAAGGCAGTGTATTTTTAGACAGACACATTCGTTCTGAAGGGCTCTACTAGAATCGAAATATTAGCTTTTTTTCCCCTGCATAGATGCTACTAGACTCGCTGAGTTCATCCAGTTGTTTACTTCAGATCTCCAGCATCCACAGTTCTTTGCTTCATATCATTGTCGTGAAGCACAACAATTTGCATAATCTACGTTTAAGGATGGGCTTTATCACAGTGGGTCACACCCTTGAATAAGAGGTTCAGCTCAAAACCAAAATCTATTTATCTCAGTGACGTTAGGGAAACATCAATGTGTGCAACATCGAGATAGCAAATGTGTTACATATTCACAAAGTCATAAAGGGTACTGTAGGGAGGCAAGTTTTTCTTTGGCAACTGCCTTTTTATATACAGTCCAGGTACAATATACAAATATTTCCAAAAAAAAAAAAATTTACAAATGGTACGTAGACACTAAGTGCAGGTTTGTCTACATAATCTGGCTGACATTTTGTCCAATTCCTGTGCAGGACTGACAATGAGAGACCATTACGAAACAATTACAGAAAACACAATGTGAAAACAGCATTTCACAAGACGCCCTCATTAGTTTTTGCTGCGTTGTCATTCAACTAAAGCTCTGCTGTTGCAAAGGCTCCAAACAAATTTTAAAAATGGACGCACATCCCTTACTGCCTCATTAGTGACCAGCCATTGGAAGGATACTCAAGAGTTCCAGTGCTGACTATTCTCTGATATGCTTGGCAACATCAAAGGTTCAACCTGTCCACTTTAACTGATTGCCTCAGTCCACACTCCCAACACGCTCCCTCCACGCCTAATCTTAGCTCCATTACCTGCCTCCAGAAAAAAAAATTACCAGAAAAACCGTGCCACCTCCCGTAGAAACTTCCCAAAGTTGCTCCGAGACTGACATCCCACAAGGCTTTAAACGGTAGCAACCCAACACAAGCAAAAAAAGCTGGCAAGGTAAGGCTCCCATTTGACTAACTTTTTAAAGAAACCTTTCAAAAGGATAAGCGAACCAAAATTAAAATTGGCAACCAGAAAATCATGTTTGACAACATGCTGGAACAGAAATCTTGTTTGACAAGCACACACAACAACCACAGGAGTCACTTCTGAATCACTCTACACATTCCAAAAACACAGCATCGCTTTAATCATAATGGAGAGTTTGTCAATTCTTTATAAGCTGCCAGCAAATGGAATATGCAAAGACCTAGATTTCCAGACATGAATGATTTGGCCCCCATCTTATGTGATCCTTAAAACATATACTTTAGCTACAGGTTGTGACAAAATGGCTTCTCTCCACTCAAGATGTTCTCCCTCATCGAAAGGAGACTTGGAATCAGACATTAGAGCCAACAACTTTCATAAGGATAAGCCTGTTCATCTACTGTCCTGGTAACCTCAGTTGAGCCAGATCACATATTTTGCACACACATTTTTTTATTTTAATTTATTCGTGGGAAGTGGGCATCACTGGCTGGGCCTTGCATTTATTGCCCCTTGTCACTAGTTGCCTTTGAGAAGGTGTGGGTGAGCTGCCATTTTGAACTGCTGCAGTCCATGTGCTGTAGGTAGACCCACAATACCATTAGGGAGAGAATTCCTGATTTTGACCCAGTGACACTGAAGGAATGGTGATATATTTCCAAGTCAGGGTGGTTGGTGTCTTGGAGGGGAACTTGCAGGGAGTGGTATTCCTACATATTTGCTGCCCTTGTCCTTCTAGATGGAAGTGGTCATGAGTTTGGAAGATGCTGCCTGAGGATCTTTGGCACATTTCCCAAAGAAGAGTTGACAGAGGTAGGATCATTGTCGATCAGGAGTTGAGTCGACTTAGTAGTTTTGGCTGTGACGCAGTTGCTAACGCTCTCAACCCGAGCCAAATGGTAATGGGTCAAATCCTGATCCGTATTTGCAAACAATCTCAAACCAGCAGAAGTGTAGGCTTTTAGGTGGGGCAGCAAACCAGGGCACATTTTGGATGCACAGGATGATTTAGCACCATTTAGCGGGGACTTCCTCAGAATTCAACACTAGGGTTGGAAAGGATTCCTAAGTCTGGAAGGGAGCCATCAGAAAAGGAAGAAGGGTGGGCTATTTGCCCCTGAATCAACATCAGAAGAATTGAAAAGGATTATCCGGCTGTTGTGAAACTAGTGCTGTGTGCAAGCTTGTTATTAAACTTCATAGGACACCCCAAGAAGCCGCTCTTCAAATGGGCTTTCAGGGCTATAAAGTTGAGATGCCCATTGCTCAAGAATGCTATCGAAATCCTGTGCTTCCTATTCCGGGGGGGGGGGGGAGAAGAGGGAATCCTGCACATCCTGGCCTAGCTTCTGAGCTGCACGAATGAGTTACAGCAAAACAAAACAGTATTTGTCTCCAAACAGTGAGATAATAATATTTACCAGCTCACTTTACAAAACGCAAAAGAGTTAAGCCTATTGCTGGGAGCAGGAAGTAGAAACAAATAAATACCATCGCCATGAAGCCATTTATTTGACAATTTGCTAAAAACAAGGCACTTGTGGGGTGCAATCGACGGAACTACAATATTTTGATGGGGGTCAGGCCCAACTGATTGACTCTTTACCTTGCCCCACGACCCCGAATCTATTCCACATTTGCCATGGTGTAACCTTTATCGAGTTAACGCCAGCTTGATCAATCTTTACTGCGACCCTGGTTCCAACCATCCCTTCGCCGTTCAAAGTTTAGCGAGAAATAATTACTTGGACAGAATATGAGCAGTTTGCCCTCTCAAAGCGGCGAGCGCACAATAAGACAATTTCAGAATTCAGTCCCAATTCTGGGTCTTGGACTCACCATTTGCAATCGCTGGGAAACAAATGCACACCAAAAGGCACGTTGAGTAGAAGAGATCCATTTTCACCGCTGCTTCCAAAATTGTCCTCACGACAGACAAAAAAGGCGTTCGACTCTGAACTCCTGCGTCTACCTGCTCATAAGCAACCTGAAGTAGGCGGGGAGATCATATTACAACTTTGTTCCGGGTCTGTGCCCAGCATTTGGGGAATTATCTCTCCATTTCCACTTCGACTCAAACAAGTGGGGTTCTATTGTAGGGAATGTTGCAGTCATCAATCGAGTTTATTTTAGTTTTAAAAAGAGGGTGCTTTGTCTTGTTTTTGGTTTAACTTAACAGGCACATCCTTCCTGAAACTCACCGCCAATTACGTCCCTCAGAGTGAAGCGACGCCAATTGTCTCCGAGTAGAACTCAGGTTCCCAGTTTGCGTTTTCTTCCGCTGTTGGCATTTCCGCGTTTAGACTCGGCCCACGGGATTTCCAGGCTTGGGGTCGAAGCGTCGCTTCTGTACTAGTGGCATCTGATCCCTCTGGATTCTGGGCAGAGAGTTTCGCATTCTGCTAACTCATTGCTGGCTGACTGGGTTCCAGTTGTTTTTCACAACATCAAAATGACAATATCACAGGCAACATGACTGATCTTTAGTCAGAGTTAAAAATCACGCAACACCAGGTTATAGTCCAACAGGTTTAATTGGAAGCACACTAGCTTTCGGAGGGACGCTCCTTCATCAGGTGATAGTGGAGGGCTCGATCCTAACACACAAAATTTATAGCAAAAATTCACAGTGTGATGTAACTGAAATTATACATTGAAAAATTGTCTGTTAAGCCTTTCATCTGAAATGTCCACTCTCCTGCTCCCCCAATGCTGCCTGACCTGCAGTGCTATTCCAGCACCACACATTTTGATTCTGACTGTCTGGCATCTACAGTCCTCACTGTCTCTCCTCCTTTTTCTTCTAGTCTTTTGGAACGAGCAGGCAGTTTTGTTATACACACCATCCCCAAAACAAAACTCAGTTAAGCCCTTCTGAAAGGCTTAACAATCAATTTTTCAATGTATAATTTCAGTTACATCACACTGTGAATTTTTGCTATAAATTCTGTGTTAGGATCGAGCCCTCCACTATCACCTGATGAAGGAGCAATGCTCCGAAAGCTAGTGTGCTTCCAATTAAACCTGTTGGACTATAACCTGGTGTTGTGTGATTTTTAACTTTGTACACCCCAGTCCAACACCGGCATCTCCAAATCGATCTTTAATCATGACTTGTAGGTGCCAGTGTTGGACTGGGATGGACAAAGTTAAAAATCACACAACATCGGGTTATATTCCAACAGGTTTATTTGGAAGCACTAGCTTTCGGAGCATCGCTTTGCCTGATGAAGGAGCGACGCTCTGAAAGCTAGTGCTTCCAAATAAACCTGTTGGACTATAACCTGGTGTTGTGTGATTTTTGATCTTTAATCAGTTTAAATAAAACTGGGTTTTGTTTTGGGGATGGTGTGTATAACAAAACCGTCTGCTCGTTCCAAAAGACTAGAAGAAAAAGGAGGAGAGACAGTGAGGACTGTAGATGCCAGACAGTCAGAGTCAAAATGTGTGGTGCTGGAAAAGCACAGCAGGTCAGGCAGCATCCGGGGAGCAGGAGAGTTGACATTTCAATCATAAGCCCTTCATGAGGAAAAGTCATTTGGCCCATCAAGTCTGTTCCACCATTTAATCGTGGCCTGTGTGTTTCTCAACCCCATTCTGCTGGCCTCTCCTTGGAACCCTCAATCCCCTTACTAATCAATAGATCGAGAATTTTGAAATAACTCCACAGAGACTCTCATCATCAAGTCACCCTTTATTTACATGTAGAGAATCCTTGACACTGATCCAGAACCTCTGATATGTTTTATTAACCAGTGCAAATTACAAACAAACAGTTAACATTAACAGCTGTATACAAGAAACAGCTACTTACAGGCGAAAGGGAAAAGCCTGACCCCAAAGCCTGACCACACAACCAGTTCACAGAGAACTGGGGACGTACCTTGAATTCCACATTACATCAATCAAGAAGGAAATAGTCAACGCAATCACATACAGACAGTCCGATAAACCGAACAAAAAAACAGTGCATATATCATAGGCACCCTGGGACACTCCTGGTTTTTTTTCAGAAAGGACGTATCAAGAATCAGGTAGTCGACTTCTTTTCCTGTATTAAAGGCAAAATATAAGTTTCATGTTTAAACTTAGATAGTTTGAGTAATTTAGATTTATAAGATTGATTGGAATAACTCCACAGAAGCCAGTATCCCATCACCAAGTCAACGTTTATGCATCATACCTGACAATGCTCCAGCTTCCTCAGAGCCAGCTCTCAATGTGAACAGACCTCGGACACTCTCATTTTTAAAAACACTTTTTCTTATTATTATCCCCACACTCCCGCCTAACTGCAGGAGTGTTTATTTTTTCCCCAGCATCTATGGTGTGTGTGTGTGTGCAGGTGTGAGACACAGTAAGAGACACAAAGTGCACAAATCTTTATTCAAATTCCCACCACCAGGAAGATAGGAAAACACCCGAGTGGCCAGTGACAGGCAGTGCCCTTCACATCAAAGGGCAATGCTGTGTGATCAAACAGTGGAGGGGAGAGTAGGGATTAAATCAAAATAGAGTTGGAGGGGAAAATAATACACTCCACTCCCTGCGGCGCCCACCTCTCCCTGAACAACTCCAGGGTGTTGGTGGACACTGTGTGCTCCTTCTCCAAAGACACCCGGGCTCTAACATAACAGCGGAAGAGGGGCAGGCAAACAGCCCGCTGCCTGGACCTGACACTCCTGTTTATTTTTGGTTTTTTTTCTTTTCAGTGAGCAGAACCTCTGACATGTGTTTATTTTCTCTTTTTTTTTAATTTAACCCCCACACTACCGCCTAACTGCGATAGTGCTTATTTTTTCCCCTGCACCCATGTTGTGTGTGTGTAGGTGTGAGACACAGTGAGAGACACAAGGTGCACGAATCTTTATTCACTTTCCACCACTAGGAAGATAGGAAAACACCCGAGTGGCCAGTGACAAGCACTGCCCTTCACAAAAGGGCAATGCTGTGTGATCAAACAGTGGAGGGGAGAGTAGGGATTAAATCAAAATAGAGTTGGAGGGGGAAATAATGCACTCCACTCCCTGCGGCACCCACCTCTCACTGAACAACTCCAGGGTGTCGGTGGAGACTGTGTGCTCCTTCTCCAGAGACACCCGGGCTCTAACGTAACCGTGGAAGAGGGGCAGGCAGTCGGCCCTAACGACCCCCTCCACGGCCCACTGCCTGGACCTGACACTCCTGTTTATTATTTTTTTATTTTTTCTTGGTGTGAGACACAGTGAAAGACACAAAGTGCACAAATCTTTATTCAATTTCCACCACCAGGAAGATAGGAAAACACCCGAGTGGCCAGTGACAAGCACCGCCCTTCACATCAAAGGGCAATGCTGTGTGATCAAAACAGTGAAGGGGAGGGGTAGGGACTAAATCAAAATAGAGTTGGAGGGAGAAATCATACACTCCACTCCCTGCGGCGCCCACCTCTCCCTGAACAACTCCAGGGTGTTGGTAGACACCGCGTGCTCCTTCTCCAAGGACACCCGGGCTCTGATATAACCGCGGAAGAGGGGCAGGCAGTCGGCCCTAACGACCCCCTCCACGGCCCGCTGCCTGGACCTGACACTCCTGTTTATTTCTGTCAGCCAGGGCTTCCAGATTGGACCAGGTTAACAGCCCCAATCAGGGAACTCATAATTCTATGAGGTCCACCTGACTGACCTGATTACAGTCACTACATCCCTCCCCCTCTGAGGCGGAGGATATAGGTCAGGTTTTTTTTTTGTAGCTTCTCCTAGGGCTTTTTAGCACCGGATCAGGTTCCTCCAACCATCCCTTTGATGCCGGCAGCTTGTAATACACAGTAGTTCGCCTCTTGCGTCCAGAGCATCTCGAAAGAAATTAATTCTCCTCTTCAGCCAGCAAAGGCAAAGGGCATCCACCATGTCCACCTTGGATTCTGAGGTATCTTCAACGCTTGACAGAGAGGGAGAGCCCACAGGGGTTCTGGGATAGTCTAATATGCAGTCGAGCAGCCAGGCATGTTTTTCTCCTCCACTGTTTGCGTGTTTGCAGCTTTCATATGGCCCACATGCTTGTTCAGGACCATCACACCTACTCGACCTTGATATATCGCAGGACCTGATCTCACACCAACCATGCCTCTTACTCATTCAGGGCCATTCCTGTGTTTCCTAAACCAAACATCATCCCCTGAAGTAAACTGCTTCTCTCACTTAGTGGATACTTGTATCCTGCCTTGGCATTCCTGATACCATTATACCCTCCTCCCTCCAGGTCTGGGAAGATCAGGTTTAACCAGTCCTCTCCCCATTAGCAACTCCGCTGGAGCTGTCCTGTGGTTGTACGAGTGGTGGTCCTATAACCAAATTGGAACCAGGAGAAGTTCATAGGCTGTAGGCTGCTTCTTTAAGCCTGCATTGGACACCTTTCTCTGCCAGACCATTGGATGGTGGATAATGTGGAGCTGTCGTAGAGCATAGAGAGGTACAGCACGGAAATAGACCCTTCGGTCCAATGCGTCGATGCCAACCAGGTATCCCAACGCAAACTAGTCCCACCTACCAACACCTGGCCCATATCCCTCCAAACCCTTCCTATTCATATACCCATCCCGATGCCTTTTAAATGCTGCAATTGTACCAGCCTCCACCACTTCCTCTGGCAGCTCATTCCATACACGTACCACCCTCTGTGTGAAAACATTGCCTCTTAGGTCTCTTTTATATCTTTCCCCTCTCACCCAAAACCTATGCCGTCTTGTTCTGGACTCCCCTACCCCAGGCAAAAGACATTGTCTATTTATCCTATCCAAGTCCCCTGTGTCAAATATCATTCATCTTTAGAAATTACTCGACATCCCCAGTCGTAAAATCTGTGACCAAACCTCCGGGATTCCAAAAGACGTGTGCAGTTTTTCTGTCACCTTCCCTATTTCTGACGAATGAGCTATAAGCATGACCCACCACTTTGACTGCGCGTCCACACTGACTAAACATTGACCCCACAAAAGGACTAGCATAGTCAATGTGTAACTGAGTCCAGGGTTTACCCAGCCATTCCCACATATTCGAGGGAGCTGCTGGTGCACTCTAGGCATTCCCACCAATGTGGCTATGCCTGCATCCAATCTGAGCCATCTGACATAACTTCTTGCCAACATCTTCATTTTGGAAACGCTTGGATGACCATTGTAAAATTCTGCTAATATCTGGTGGCAAACTTTGCTCTGGACAATCACTCTTGCGCCCCCACCCCCCCCCCCCCCCATAACATGCCATCCTCTACTGCGATTTGGACTCTCTAGGTCCAAAAATATTTCAATTCTGGTTGCTACAGCTCTTTGGTTTCCTTCGTCACCACCAGCTGTTTCAGTTTTGCCAGACCTGCATCTTCCTGTGTCCAAAGTCTGATATTGTCAGCTGTGACTGGAAGTGGGTCCAGAAAACTTCAAATCATTGGGGACTCTTCCAGTGGTAAGGAAGTTAGAAAGTCACAAGGGATCAGTTCCATGTTTTACTTCCTTTTCAAGGCACATTGGGGACTCAAGGGTTAAAACATTCAACTGCCAAAAAGACTCACTGCAGCATCAGTCGAAACCTGTCCTCTTACAATATAGAGAGAACATCTCAGCAGGTGGGAGGCTGACTGTATCTCAGCAGAGGAGCCTAGTGGAGCCACACATGTGGATTCCCCTGTAGCCTCAGAGGGATTTGTCCTTCCCAGACAAAACTAATAGCCTTGGCCACAACCCTGTTAAACTGCCTTCCACTCCCGTTGTCTTACTTCCCCATCCATATTAGCATAGGTATGTGAATCCCCCATGTAGAGCAGGCAAAACCCTTCTGTCTTAATCTCTTCCCATCAACATATAATCATGACGAATACGATAATCAGTTTCTGTAATCCACTCACACGTTATCATAGCACATCGACATTCATCAGGCTTTGTAAATTCATCATTACCTACTTTAAACTATGTAATGACAGTCGACGATGTGACTGATAAACCTTCTGTTTAATCCCTATAAAAAGGTTGTCTTTGCGGATAGGGCAGAGATTGCTGAAGAAGTGTCACCACAAGTAGACACACGACTACTTTTGGGGGCATTGAGAATCTCTCGCTGGCAGTCCAATAATAAGGCATCTATCATTGTACAGAAACTGGTATCATCCAGATTTGTGGAACAAAGCAGACATCAACAGTGGCGGTATTATCAGTGGGAGGCAGCTCAATGCATCCACATTTGCTACTTGACCTCCTGGAAGGTGTTGCAACTTGTAATCATTCACATTTAGTATCAGAGTCCACTGTTGAATTCAGCCTGAAATTATGGGCAGCATTATCTTATCCTCTTTAAGTAGACCTAGCCGGGTTTGTGATCATTTATTATTACAAATTTAACTCTGTAAAGGTAAAGGTATTGATCGAACTTCTAGACTCCAAATATAACTGCCACACCTTCCTTCTCTATCTGGGCGCAGTTACGCTTTACATTAGCCAAAGTCCAAGGATGTTCCTCTTCATTGGTCCACCTATGAGTTAATACTACCCCAATGACATACAGAGAAGCATCACATGTCAATACCAGATCTCGCTTGGGTACCAACAACTTAGAGGATGATAGCTGTTTCTTAACATCTCTAAAGCTATGTGACCATTTTCAAGGCTGACCCTTTTTTTAGAAGTTGATGCAAAGGTGCGAGGATGGAGGCCAAGATATGTGTGAACTTTCTGTAATAATTCACTAGCCCAAGGAAAGACCTAAGCTCTGGTACAGACATGGGAACCAGGGCAACTTTGATCACCCTCACTTTCTCTTCCAACACGTTAAACCAGTCTTGTCAACTCTGTAGCCCAAGTAGATCATTTGGGATGCCTGGAACACACATGGGGAGAAACATCTAAGGCACCTTCTCTAATTGGTCTTCCCTTTTATCAGTCCATCATCTAGAGAAATGGTGTCCTGGAGTAGACCTTGTAAAACGTTCTCCACTATAAAAACATTAAGTCATAAAGTCATACAGTTGTCCAGCATGGAAACAGACCCATCAGCCCAATTTGTTCATGCCAACCAGATATCCAACCTAATCTCATCCCATTTGCCAGCACTTGGCCCATATCCCTCTAAACCCTTCCTATTCATTTACCCATCCAGATTAAATGTTGCAATTGTACCAGCCTCCACCATTTCCTCTAGCAGCTCATTCCATACACACATCGCCCTCTGTGTGAAAAAGTTTCCCCTTAGGTCTCTTTTGTATCTTTCCCTTCTCACCCTAAACCTATGCCCTCTAGTTTAACCCACAGCCAGACTTCTTCAACCACTCGGATTCATGACAGCCCATAAACAGTCAACCACACTCAGACAACAACTCACTAGGACAAAAGACCCTATGCCCACCAGGTGCAAGACGAGTGTAACTTACAAGATTCCAAGCAAAGACTGCAAGAAACACCATATGTGACAAATAGACAGACAAGCAGCAATCTGTATCCACCAACACCAACTAGCCACTAAATGCCATGACCAGCTGTTCCTAGTAGCCATACACACAGATGACAAGGACCACAAATCCAACTGGGACAACACAATGATCATAGGACAAGCTAAACAGAGGACAGCCACAGAATTTCTGGAAGCATGCCATTCATCCATGGACTCCATCAACAAGCACATAGACCAAGATCTAATACACCGGCCACTATAACAAACAGCTGTAATAGGCAACAGGAAGCAGCAGGAACGGAACCACATAAGTTCCAGAAGACACGGTACAGCAGCACTTCACAGGAGGTTCCAAAGCACTGAATGTCACCGAGACAGGGGATGAAACATCTGCCAATCAACTTCCCAGCTCGGCAAACATCCCCACAACTACGACAACCAGCATCCGAGCTACAAATCTTTACACAAAGCTTGGGCAGGCTCGTATATTGGTACAAACCTTTGAAGGTATTAATTGTAGCATACTTCTGTAAATCCTCATCGAATCACAACTGCAGGTACATATGGCTCATGTCCAGCTTCCTGAAGGCCAGCCTACCTACCAATTTTGCATATAAGCCCTCTAATCAAGGGATTGAGTATTTATCTAGCTGTGAAAAGCACTTCCCAATCGTCAGCTGGTAATTGAGAAACAAATTTGTAAGGAGATCTCAGTTATCTGTAAGAATAAAAGGGTGGCAATGGTAGAGGATTTTAACTTTCCAAACATAGATTGGGACTGTCATAGTATTAAGGACAGGAATTTGTTAAGTGTGTACGAGAAAATTTTCTGATTCAGTATGTGGATGTACCTACTAGAGAAGATGCAAAACTTGACCTACTCTTGAGAAATAAGGCAGGATAGGTGACTGAGGTGTCAATGGAGTCAAGGCACTTTGGGGCCAGTGACCATAATCCTATTAGTTTTAAAGTAGTGATGGAAAAGAGTAGATAGAATCTAAAAGATGAATCTCTAAATGGGAGGAAGGGCAATGTTGATGGTATTAGGCAACAACTTTGATTGGGCAGAAATTCACAGGTAAAGGGACAGCTGGAAAATGGCAAACCTTCAAAAATGAGATAGAGTCCAGATACAGTATATTTCTGTTAGGATGAAGGGCAGGGCTGGTAGGTGAATGCTGGATGACTAAAGAAATTGATGTTTTGTTCAAAGAAAAGAAGGAAGTATATGTCAGTATAAACAGTAGGGATCAAGTGAATCCCTAGAAGAGTATAAAGGCAGTAGAAGCATACTTAAGAAGGAAAAAAGGGGCCAGGAGATGGCTTTTGCAAATAGGATTTAGGAGAATCCAAAGGGATTCTACAGATACATTAAGGACAAAAGTGTAACTAGGGAGATAATATAGACTATGTATGGAACCGCTGAGATGGGAAATAATAAATGACTATTTTGCATCAGTGTTTTCTGTGGAGAAGGGAAATAAATAGTGACATCATGAAAAATGTCCATATTACAGAGGAGGAAGTGTAGGATGTTTTAAAACACATAAAGGTGGATAAATCCTCACAACCTGATTGGGTGTACTCTAGAATTCTGTGGGAAGTTAGGGCAATGATTGTTGGGGGCCTTGCTGAGATATTTGTATCATTGGTAGTTACAGGGGAGGTTCCGGCAGACTGGAGGTTCACTAACATGATGCCACTACTTACAAAATGTGGTAGGAAAAGCCAGAGAACTATAGACTGGTGAGCCTGATATCAGTGGTGGGCACATTGTTGGAATGAATCCTGAGGGACAGGGTTTACAGGTATTTGGAAAGGCAAGGACTGATTGGGGATAGTCAACATGGCTTTGTCCATAGGAAATTCTGTCTTACTAGCTTGATTGAGTTTTTTGAAGAAGTAACAAAGAAGATTGATGAATGCAGAGCAGTGGACATGATCTATATGGACTTCAGTAAGGTGTTCGACAAGGTTCCTCATGGTAAACTGGTTAGCAAGGTTAGATCCCATGGAATACAGGGAGAACTAACCATTTGGATACAGAACTGGCTTATAGGTAGAAGACAGAGGGTGGTGGTGGAGGGTTGCTTTTCAGACCAGCAGTGTGCCACAAGGATCGGCGCTGGCTCCACTGATTTCCATCATTTATATAAATGATTTGGCTGTGAATATAGGAGGCATGATCAGTAAGTTTGCAGATGACACCAAATTGGAGATGGAGTGGGCCAAATGCTGGCAAATGGGACTAGATTAATGATATCTGGTCGGCATGGAGGAGATGGACCGAAGTGTCTGTTTCTGTGCTGTACATTTCTATGATTCTAATTGGTGACTGTTGCTGCCCATTCTGCAAACTGGACTGGTTTGATAATTCCTTTGCAGCCTTCTGATTTCTGCCTTTACTTTTGCCTCTAAGGCAAATGACACTGGGCAGGCCTTGCAGAATTACGGAATGGCTTCCTGGTCAATATGCAAGGTGGCCTAAGCTTCTTTGGCAGTCCCTAAACCTTCCTTAAAGATTTCTGGGTATTCAATTAGCATTTCACTCAGGCAGCTATTTTTTAATTGAAAAAATGTTGAACCAATCTAGGTGAATCTTTATCAAACAATTTTGCCCTATCAAACAATGGTGCCAACAGTAGTGGTCACTGAACCAGCTGCCCCAGGAAAGGTTTGGAGGGATATGGGCCGGGTGCTGGCTGGCAGGACTAGATTGGGGGGGATGTCTGGCCGGCATGGATGAGTTGGACCGAAGGGTCTGTTTCCGTGCTGTACATCTCTATGACTCTCATAACAGACCAGAACTGAAGCTGTACTGTTAATCTGTAAAGGTTCCTTGATACAGGTTCTCAGTCTCACCAAGGTCTTGAAAAACCTTAAGGGTTAGACTTCAGAGGGAAGTTGGCTCTGTGATTACTGAAACGGCTGCACCAGTATCGACCTCCCTGAGAATCAAATGGCCAATTTGACCAGGTGTCGATTTTGATTGGCTCTGACTTGGATGTTGCTAAGCAATTTAACTGTTCAAAACCAGATGGAGGTGGACTTTCCAGGGTGTGCACTCTTCTGTATACTGTATTCAGACCTTGTGGAACTCTTTTGCTGTCTGTAGTCCACATACGTGCAGAAACTACAATGGCTTGCCAGGCCAGAGGCTGTAGAAAAGTTTAACAATTTGGCCGAGGCTTGGCTTTGTTTTGGGGTTTTGCTGTGGACTGTTCTAGAGTCCCTCTGTTTTGAATATGTTCTGAGAAAGGCTACGCAATTGCCTTCACTCAAGTGGTGTTCCCAAGATCAATCAGACCGGCAAGGGTGTGCACTTCCATCGGAATGCTCAGATAATTCATGTGCTCCACATGCTGCACTTTGCAATGATAAAGCCAGTTGTAGTGCCTGTTTAAAGTCCAGTTGGACTTCAGCTTGTAGGCACTTATGCATGGCTACATCACTAATCCCACATATCGAACACAGTCTCTCAGTATCTCATTAAGTGTTAAACTAAAGTCACATGCCTCTGCCAGTCATCTAAACCAGGTCAAAAATCCCAATAGAGAATTGCCTGGTTCTCAAATTGCCAAGTAAAACTGATTCAGTCTCAAAATTATAGGAGGCTTGGGGTCGTAATATTCCTGAGCTAAATTCATCATCTCTGGAAACGTTGTAGGATCTGGTGACTCAGGGACACTTAGGCTCCTAATAACCAAAAAAGCAGCGGGTACACAAGCTGTCAGGGGAATTCCATGTTGCTTTTCAACTGCCCCAATGTCATTTGCCCTGATATTAATACATTCTTTCCACATACTGGGCTCAATCTTCAATGGCAGGATCAAACGAATCAAGATTCCCAAATGACAGCATGATGCCAGAAATGCTTACCCCAATCAAAGACAATTGTTGCAAGTGAATTTCTTCAGGAGCAGGCTTTCCTCTCGCAGACATAGAAGTGACCTCACAGAGGGCCGGTATCCTGTCGCCAAGTCGCCCTTTGTTTACATGTGAAAAGTCATTGGTACTGATCCAACTCCCTCAGAGCCAGCTCCGAGAATGAACAGAACCCCTGACACTTCAGCTGCTATATGTAAGCTAAAGTTCCCTAACTGGACCAGATTAACAGCCCCAATCAGGGAACTCATATTCTATGAGAATCGCCATGCCAACCTCATTACAATCACTGCACTGATTGGTCAGGAACGGGCAAGCATTGGTCTGGGCGGTGGCAGCTGAGGACAATAGGCCATTCCCCTGATTACAGGATCGCTCCTACAAATCCACAGTCCCACCACTGCCCGTCCCGCACACCAATCATCCCCACAGGACCATCCCCCACCTCCAAGGACCTTCCTCTTCCCCAATCGCCTTTATGTACAGTAAGTGGCATGCCCCAGCCTCAGGTCTCTCCATCAGACACCAGCCCCTCACTCAGAACTCTCTCCCTTCAGAAACCGCTCCCTCAGAGGCACAAGTCAGGAGCCTCCATTCCCCAAATCCCCACTCCCATCACGACCCAGTCTCCTACCCCCATCATTAGCCTCCCACCCCACCCCAGGCCACACATCCCTACCCTCCTCAGACGTCCTCCACTTCCTGCTGGCCCCTTGCCTGTTCCCTTACCCCTCCAACTTACTCCCAGCCAACCCCCAAGTCCACCATCAATCATGCTCTTCACTGAACAAGGACCTAGTCCCCATAAAGGGCTACCGCCACTAAAGCCCAGCCCCCTCCAAGGGACTACCCCCTGCAGCTCCGCCCACTCCAACAGCCAACCCCACTAAAGCCCAGCCCCCTCCAAGGGACTACCCCCTGCAGCTCCGCCCACTCCAACAGCCAACCCCACTAAAGCCCCGCCCCCTCTAACGGACTACCCCCCTGCAGCTCCACCCACTCCAACAGCCAACCCCATGAAAGCCCAGCCCCCTCCAAGGGACTAACCCCTGCAGCTCCGCCCACTCCAACAGCCAACCCCACTAAAGCCCCGCCCCCTCCAAGGGACTCGCCCATCGATGCCCCGCCCACTCCAACGTCCAGCCCCACTAAAGCACCACCCCAAAAAGCCTCGCCCACTGAAGCCCCACCCAGTCAATGGACAATTTCACTGAAGCCCCGCCCACTCCAACGGCCAAACCCACTAGAGCACCGCCCCCTCCAACTGTCCTCAAAGCACCGACCTCTTCAACGACAGCCCCCACTGAAGCCCCGCCCCTTCCCCAACATCACTGAAGCCCCGCCCCTTCCCCACCATCACTGAAGCCCCTCCCCCTCCACAGGACACCCTCAATAAAGCCCCACCCTAGGTCATGGCCCCCACATCACGCCCCTCCCACCTGGTCCCCCCCGCCCCATCCAATTGCCACCCTCATTTAAACCTGGCCATCCGAACCAACCGCCCTCCATTGGCCGCGCCCCCAGAAGCCCCGCCCTTCTACACCCACCCTAACCACGCCTCTCTCTGTCCCCGCCCCCAAACGCGCCCGAGCCCAAGCCACCGACCCCGCCCCACACCCGGCACCCTCAGGCCCCGCCCTCTTGCATGCCCCGCCTCCTCAGTCTAGCCCCACCCACTCCCGCTAGCCCCGCCCCAAGTCATGGCGGCGTCAGCGACGGTTACTGACGACTCCCTGTACCCCATTGCCGTCCTGATCGACGAGCTGCGAAATGAGGACGTTCAGGTGAAAGACAGAGCGAATCAGGACAACGTCGGGAGATCACAGGCCCCGCTCTCCATCACAGAAACAGAGAAACAGCCTGTTAAAGGGAGGAGGGGCTTTCAGTGTGGGTGGGGTCAGTGTGAGGGGGAGGGGTCAGTGTGAGGGGGAGGGGTCAGAGTGAGGGGGAGGGGTCAATGTGAGTGGGAGAGGTCAATGTGAGGGGGAGAGGTCAGTGTGAGGGGAAGGGGTCAGTGTGAGGGGGAGGGGTCAGTGTGAGGGGGAGGGGCCAGAGTGAAGTGGAGTGGTCAATGTGAGGGGGAGGGGTCAATGTGAGGGAGAGAGGTCAGTGTGAGGGGAAGGGGTCAGTGTGAGGGGGAGGGGTCAGAGTGAGGGGGAGAGGTCAGAGTGAGGGGGAGGGGTCAGTGTGAGGGGGCGAGGTCAGTGTGAGGGGGAGAGGTCAGAGTGAGGGGGAGGGGTCAGTGTGAGGGGGAGGGGTCAGTGTGAGGGGAGGAGTCAATGTGAGGGGAAGGGGTCAGTGTGAGGGGGGTCAATATGAGGGGAAGGGGTCAGTATGAGGGGGAGGGGTCAGTGTGAGGGGGAGGAGTCAATGTGAGGTGGTGAGGTCTGAGTGAGGGGGATTGGTCAATGTGAGGGGGAGGGGTCAGAGTGAGGGGGAGGAGTCAATGTGAGAGGGAGAGGTCAGTGTGAGGGGGAGAGGGAGGGGTCAGAGTGAGGGGGAGGGGTCAATGTGAGGGGGAGAGGTCAGTGTGAGGGGGAGAGGTCAGTGTGAGGGGGAGGGGTCAATGTGAGGGGGAGGGGTCAGTGTGCAGGGGAGAGGTCAATGTGAGGGGGTGGGGGAGGGGTCAGTGAGGGGGAGGGGGTGGGATCAGAGTGAGGGGGAGAGGTCAATGTGAGGTGGAGGGGTCAGTGTGAGGGGGAGAGGTCAATGTGAGGGGGAGAGGTCAGTGTGAGGGGGAGGGGTCAATGTGAGGGGGAGGGGTCAGAGTGCGGGGGAGAGGTCAATGTGAGGGGGTGGGGGAGGGGTCAGTGAGGGGGAGAGGTCAATGTGAGGGGGAGGGGTCAGTGTGAGGGGGAGAGGTTAGTGTGAGGGGGAGGGGTCAGAGTGAGGGGAGAGGTCAGAGTGAGGGGGAGGGGTCAATGTGAGGGGCAGAGGTCAGAGTGAGGGGGAGGGGTCAGAGTGAGAGGGAGGGGTCAATGTGAGGGGCAGAGGTCAGAGTGAGGGGGAGGGGTCAGAGTGAGGGGGAGAGGTCAATGTGAGGGGGAGGGGTCAGAGTGAGGGAGAGGGGTCAATGTGAGGGGGAGGGGTCAATGTGAGGGGCAAAGGTCAGTGTGAGGGAGAGGAGTCAGAGTGAGGGGGACGGATCAATGTGAGGGGCAGAGGTCAGAGTGAGGGGGAGAGGTCAATGTGAGGGGAGAGGTCAATGTGAGGGGGAGGGGTCAGTGTGGGAAGAGATCAGTGTGTTTGGGAGCGGTCAGTGTGAGGGAGAGGGGTCAGAGTGAGATGGAGGGGTCAATGAGATGGAAGGTCAGAGTGAAGGGGTGGGGGTCAGTGTAAGGGGCATGGTCGGGGAGGAGAGGTCAGTGTGAGGGGGAGAGGTCAGACTGAGCAAGAGGGGTCAGAGTGAGAGGGAGGGGTCAGTGAGAAGGAAGTATCAGAATGAGGGTGTGGGGTCAATGTGAGGGGGCAGGGTCAGTGTGTGAGGGGGGGAGGTCAATGTGAGGGGGAGTGGTCAGAGGGAGGGAGGGAGAGGGGTCAGAGTGAGATGGAGGGGTCAGAGTGAAAGGGAGAGGTCAGTGAGATGGAAGTGTCAGAATGAGGGTGTGGGGTCAGTGAGAGGGGCAGGGTCAGTGTGAGGGGGAGAGGTCAGTGAGAGGAGGGGTCAGTGAGAGGTCAGTGTGAGAGGGTGGGGTCAATGTGAGAGGGAAGGGGCAGGCAGTGGAAGGTTAAACTTGCAAGAACAGTTAACACAGATTGGGCTTCTGTTCCTTCATGGTGAGAAGTTTATGGAATGATTGATTTGGAAAGATGAAAACAGAGAAATTTCATGAGGGACATGGATAGGATAAGTAGACAAGGTCTTTTCCCTGGGGTGGGGGAGTCCAGAACTAGAGGGGCATAGGTTTAGGGTGAGAGGGGCAAGATTTAAAAGTGACCTAAGGGGCAACGTTTTCACACAGAGGGTGATGTGTGTATGGAATGAGCTGTCTGAGGAAGTGATGGATGCTGCTACAATTACAACATTTAAAGGCATCTGGATGGGTGTGTGAATAGAATCCCTAAAGTGGGGAAACAGGCCCTTTAGCCCAACAAGTCCACACTAAACCTCCGAAGAGTATACTACCTTGACCCATTCCCCTACCCAATTACTCTACATTTATCCCTAACTAATGCACCTAACCTACATATCCCGGAACACTATGGACAATTTACCACGGCCAATCCACCGAACCTGCACATCTTTGGACTGTGGGAGGAAACCCACGCAGACACGGGGAGAATGTGCAAACTCCACACAGACAGTCACCCGAGGCTGGGATTGAAACCGGGTCCCTAGCGCTGTGAGGCAGCAGCGCTAACTACTGAGCCCACTGTGCCATCTTCTGTAAGAAGGGTTTGGAGGGATATGGGCCAAATGCTGACAAATGGGACTAGATTAAATCAGGGTATCTGGTCATCATGGACAGGTTGGACCGAAGGGTCTGTTTCCGTGAATCAATGAGTGTGTGAGATGCCAGGCCTGATGCAAGAGTGCCAGATTTCAAAACGGGCACGTGATATATCTGACTGGCTGGTGTGTAGCCGTGATTGAAACCACAGGAACCAGTAGACCATGGGTAATTAACACAAGGCACGATATTGGGTCATGTCCCTTGTGTTTGCAGAGAATGACTCGGTGTGTGTGAATACGAGCAACTTCTCGCATGTGTAACGAATCAGACTCAAGTGATTCTTGTTAAATGGAGTGTTAGTGCAGCAGTCCGGCTGGTGGTCATTGTTGTCAGAGATGCTTTAGTTGTGAGGAACATTTTGAGAAGCGTGTCTTGGAGAGTGAGGACATTACCCTCTTCCCCTCTAGCTCCGTCTCAACAGCATCAAGAAGCTGTCCACCATTGCTCTGGCTCTGGGGATGGAGCGGACACGGAGTGAGCTTCTCCCATTCCTGACAGGTGAGTGTGACAGAGAGAGGGAAAGGTTTTTCCCCAGCTGATATCCCACACTTTGTCTGGTTTCAACTGCCAAGCCCTCCGCGAGGAAGCTGTCACCCCATGTTAAACTCTGAGACAGGCCACTCAGTCCATCTGCTCTGTGCTGGTGTTCTGCCGTGCACCAGCCTCATCCCACCATTCGGCCCCGTCATCACCTCCTTCTATTCCTTTCTCCCTCAAGTTGGTTCCGCCCTCCTTAAGCACAACCACACCCTGTGGGTGTCAGTCCCACATTCTGCCACCCCCAACTTCCTGTGGGAGTGAGGATCACATCCCCCCTGCATTCCGCATGGGTGTGAGTCCCACATTTCCCCACCATTCCCATGGGTGTGAATTCCCCATAACTGATGGATACTGAGACTGGAACTGTGCACAGTGCTCCAACTATGGTCTAACTGAGGCGATGACAATTGTGCGCAGTGCTCCAAGCATGGGTCAAACTGAGGGATACAGAGACTGGAACTGTGCACAGTGCTCCGAGTGTGGGTCTGACTGAGGGATACGGAGACTGGAACTGTGCACGGTGCTCCGAGTGTGGGTCTAACCGAGGGATACAGAGACTGGAACTGTGCACAGTGTTCCGAGTGTGGGTCTAACTGAGGGATACGGAGACTGGAACTGTGCACAGTGCTCCGAGTGTGGGTCTAACGGAGGGATACAGAGACTGGAACTGTGCACAGTGCTCTGAGTGTGGGTCTAACTGAGGGCTACGGAGACTGGAACTGTGCACAGTGTTCCAAGTGTGGGTCTAACTGAGGGATACAGAGACTGGAACTGTGCATGGTGCTCCAAGTATGGGTCTAACTGAGGGATACGGAGACTGGAACTGTGCACGGTGCTCCGGGTGTGGGTCTATCTGAGGGATACGGAGACTGGAACTGTGCACAGTGCTCCGAGTGTGGGTCTAATTGAGTGATACAGAGACAGGAACTGTGCGCAGTGCTCCGAGTGTGGGTCTAATTGAGGGATACAGAGACGGGAACTGTGCACAGTGCTCCGAGTGTGGGTCTAACTGATGGATACAGAGACAGGAACTGTGCACAGTGCTCCGAGTGTGGGTCTAATTGAGGGATACAGAGACTGGAACTGTGCACGGTGCTCCAAGTATGGGTCTAACTGAGGGATACGGAGACTGGAACTGTGCACAGTGCTCCGAGTGTGGGTCTAACTGAGGGATACAGAGACTGGAACTGTGCACAGTGCTCCAAGTATGGGTCTAACTGAGGGATACCGAGACTGGAACTGTGCACAGTGCTCCAAGTATGGGTCTAACTGAGGGATACGGAGACTGGAACTGCACAGTGCTCCGAGTGTGGGTCTAACTGAGGGATACGGAGACTGGAACAGTGCACAGTGCTCCGAGTGTGGGTCTAATTGAGTGATACAGAGACAGGAACTGTGCACAGTGCTCCGAGTGTGGGTCTAATTGAGGGATACAGAGATGGGAACTGTGCACAGTGCTCCGAGTGTGGGTCTAATTGAGGGATACAGAGACGGGAACTGTGCACAGTGCTCCGAGTGTGGGTCTAACTGAGGGATACGGAGACCGGAACTGTGCACAGCGCTTCTAATGTGGTCTAACTGAGGATATGGAAACCAGAATTCTGTTCAGTTAAGCCAAAGCGATCTAATTAAAACTCAAATGCAAATTGAACAAAATGGTTTTACTTCCAGGGCTGTGTTTTCATTCCCAGAGGATTCTGAGTGAACACAAACCTATCCATTTCATATTGTAGATACCATATATGATGAGGATGAAGTTCTGCTGGCCTTGGCTGAACAACTTGGATCCTTCACTCCCCTTGTAGGAGGCCCAACACATGTCAACTGTTTGTTGGTGAGTCTTAACGTAACTTCTCTATAGAATAGAATCCCAACAGTGTGAAAACAGGCCATTTGGACCAACAAGTCCACACTTACTCTCCGAAAAGTAACCCTGCCAGGCCTGTTCCCCGACCTAATTACTCTACATTTCCCCTGATGAATGCACCCAACTCACACCTCCCTGGACACGATGAGGTAATTTCCCATGACCAACCCACCCTAACCTGCACATCCCTGAGCACTATGGGACAATTTAGCACGAGCTGAAAATGTGTTGCTGGAAAAGCGCTGCAGGTCAGGCAGCGTCCAAGGGGCAGGAGAATCGACGTTTCAGGATTCCTGAAGAAGGGCTCATGTTTGAAACGTCGATTCTCCTGCCCCTTGGATGCTGCCTGATCTGTTGCGCTTTTCCAGCAACACATTTTCAGCTCTGATCTCCAGCATCTGCAGTCCTCACTTTCTCCTAGACAATTTAGCATGGCCAATCCATCCTAACCTGCACATCCCTGGGCACTATGGGATAATTTAGCATGGTCAATCCACCCTAACCTACACATCTCTGGGCACTATGGGACAATTTAGCATGGCCAACCCACCCTAACCTGTACATTCTTGAACACTATGGGACAATTTAGCATGGCCAATCCACCCTAACCTGCACATCCCTGGACACTATGGGACAATTTAGCATGGCCAATCCACCCTAACCTGCACATCCCTGGGCATTATGGAACAATGTCTCTTGGCCAATCCACCCTAACCTGCACATCCCTGGACACTATGGGACAATTTAGCATGGACAATCCACCCTAACCTGCACATCCCTGTGCACTATGGGACAATTTAGCATGGCCAATCCACCCTAACCTGCACATCCCTGTGCACTATGGGACAATTTAGCATGGCTAATCCACCGTAACCGTAATCTTCGGACCTGGGAGGACACTGGAGTAAACCCACACAGATAAGGAGAGAATTTGCAAACTCCACACAGCAGTCGCCCGAGGCTGGATTTGAACCCGGGTCCCTGGCGCCGTGAGGTAGCAGTGCTAAGCACTGAGCCACTGTGCCACCCATCTTCCCCTTCTGCCAAGAAGATGCCTGATATTCCCAAATGGGTTTCAATGAAGGCAAGGAGAGAAGTCACTAAACACTAGCTCCAAGGAATCGGTTTAATCAAAGGATAACATAAGAACATCTTTTCTGTCCAGGCAACGGGATTATAAGAAGATTGAAATGATAATTGGTGCTCTGCAGACCAAGGTCAGATGCCCACTTTGGGTCGAAGTTCCAGGCACTGTAACTGAGGAAGGATATTTCATCTTGGCAGTGGATAGGATAAATAGACATAGTCTTTTCCCTGGGGTGGGAGAGTCCAGAACTAGAGGGGCATAGGTTTAGGGTGAGAGGGGAAAGATATAAAAGAGACCTAAGGGGCAACGTTTTCACGCAGTGGATGGTACGTGTATGGAATGAGCTGCCAGAGGAAGTGGTGGAGGCTGGTACAATTACAGCATTTAAGAGGCATCTGGATGGGTATATGAATAGGAAGGGTTTGGAGGGATATGGGCCGGGTGCTGGCAGGTGGGACTGGATTAGGTTAGGATATTTGGTTGGGATGGACGAGTTGGACTGAAGGGTCTGTTTCCATGCTGTACGTCCCTATGATTCGATGCAGTTCAGATTCACCAGGCTATTTGGCCCAACAAGTCCAGACTTACCCTCTGAAGAGTAACCCTGCGAGGCCATTCCCCGACCCAATTACTCTACATTTCCCAGGCCTAAAATATGAAGGCAGTCCGGTCCAGTCCAGAACAGGAGGCGGCCATTCTGCCCCCTCTTTGACCTGTTACACAGGAACAGGAGGAGGCCATTCTGCCCCCTTTGACCTGTTAAACAGGAACAGGAGGAGGCCATTCTGCCCCCTTTGACCTGTTAAACAGGAACAAGAGGAGGCCATTCTGCCCCCTTTGACCAGTTACACAGGAACAGGAGGAGGCCATTCAGCCCCCTCTTTGACCTGTTACACAGGAACAGGAGGAGGCCATTCTGCCCCCTTTGACCTGTTACACAGGAACAGGAGGAGGCCATTCAGCCCCCTTTGACCAGTTACACAGGAACAGGAGGAGGCCATTCAGCCCCCTCTTTGACCAGTTACACAGGAACAGGAGGAGGCCATTCAGCCCCCTTTGACCAGTTACACAGGAACAGGAGGAGGCCATTCAGCCCCCTCTTTGACCAGTTACACAGGAACAAGAGGCGGCCATTCTGCCCCCTCTTTGACCTGTTACACAGGAACAGGAGGAGGCCATTCAGCCCCCTCTTTGACCAGTTACACAGGAACAGGAGGAGACCATTCTGCCCCCTCTTTGACCAGTTACACAGGAACAGGAGGAGGCCATTCAGCCCCCTCTTTGACCAGTTACACAGGAACAGGAGGAGGCCATTCAGCCCCCTCTTTGACCAGTTACACAGGAACAGGAGAAGACCATTCTGGCCCCTCTTTGACCAGTTACACAGGAACAGGAGGCTGCCATTCTGCCCCCTCTTTGACCAGTTACACAGGAACAGGAGGAGGCCATTCAGCCCCCTCTTTGACCAGTTACACAGGAACAGGAGGAGGCCATTCAGCCCCCTCTTTGACCAGTTACGCAGGAACAGGAGGAGGCCATTCAGCCCCCTCTTTGACCAGTTACACAGGAACAGGAGGAGGCCATTCAGCCCCCTCTTTGACCTGTTACACAGGAACAGGAGGAGGCCATTCTGCCCCCTCTTTGACCTGTTACACAGGAACAGGAGGAGGCCATTCTGGCCCCTCTTTGACCAGTTACACAGGAACAGGAGGAGGCCATTCAGCCCCCTCTTTGACCTGTTACACAGGAACAGGAGGAGGCCATTCTGGCCCCTCTTTGACCAGTTACACAGGAACAGGAGGAGGCCATTCAGCCCCCTTTGACCTGTTACACAGGAACAGGAGGAGGCCATTCAGCCCCCTTTGACCTGTTAACAGGAACAGGAGGAGGGCATTCAGCCCTTTTGACCAGTTACACAGGAACAGGAGGAGGCCATTCAGCCCCATGAGTGTATCTCTGTGCCATACAAATGATACAGATTCTCCAACATAATGGTGATGGTGTTGTTGGAAAAGACAGGGTGTTACTGTGTCTGATGCTGCCTCTCGTTCTTCCCCTGTACCAGCCTCCCCTCGAGAGCCTGGCCACTGTGGAGGAGACAGTGGTACGGGACAAAGCAGTGGAGTCCCTGCGAACCATCTCCAAGGAGCATTCCTCATCTGATCTGGAGCGGTACTTTGTGCCGCTGGTGAAGCGGCTGGCCAGCGGTGATTGGTTCACCTCCCGGACATCAGCCTGTGGCCTCTTCAGTGTGTGTTACCAGCGTGTCTCCAACCCAGTCAAGGCAGAGCTGAGGCTGTAAGTACCGATGAGAGTGGGGCAATAGGCCATTGTGGGCCTCGGGAGGGTTTGATGTTCTGGTCCTCCTGGGCGAATGTCAGAGACAATACTTTGAGAATTTTGTTTGAAAGCTACGCCTGAATTTCCAGAGTATGTCTCGACACTACAGGCCACACACCAAAGGGCTTTCCCAGGCATTGAGGAAGTGAGGTTGCAGTATAATATAGGAAAGGTGGCAGGTGAGAAGAAGAATGAGGACCAGAAGCCAGTGCCTCAATTGTAAGACCGTCCCTGATGAATCCCATCCGGGAATCCAGGAGAAATGTTTTCCCCGGAGAGTGAGGAGAATGTAGGATTCACTTCCACAGGGAATAGGGGAATATTTGGGACTCACTCCTGCAGGGAGTAGGGAAGGAATATGGTACTCCATCCCATGGCGGGTTTGGGGGGGGGGGGAATGTGGAACTTGATCCCATAGGGAGTTGTGGAGAAGTTGGCACTCACTCCCACAGGGAGTTGGGGAGAATTTGGCACTCACTCCCACAGGGAGTTGGGGAGAAGTTGGCACTCACTCCCACAGGGAGTTGGGGAGAAGTTGGCACTCACTCCCACAGGGAGTTGGGGAGAATTTGGCACTCACTCCCACAGGGAGTTGGGGAGAAGTTGGCACTCACTCCCACAGGGAGTTGGGGAGAAGTTGGCACTCACTCCCACAGGGAGTTGGGGAGAATTTGGCACTCACTCCCACAGGGAGTTGGGGAGAATTTGGCACTCACTCCCACAGGGAGTTGGGGAGAAGTTGGTACTCACTCCCACAGGGAGTTGGGGAGAAGTTGGCACTCACTCCCACAGGGAGTTGGGGAGAAGTTGGCACTCACTCCCACAGGGAGTTGGGGAGAATTTGGCACTCACTCCCACAGGGAGTTGGGGAGAAGTTGGAACTCGATCCCACAGGGAGTTGGGGAGAAGTTGGAACTCGATCCCACAGGGAGTTGGGGAGAAGTTGGAACTCGATCCCACGGCTGAATTGTATTGAAGGGGGAAGCTGGATAAACACATGAAGAAGAAAGCAAGGGTATGAGATGGTGATGTGAGGGAAGATGAAGAGGACGTGGGCGCAGGTATAAACCAAGCCGATAGGATGAATGAGCTTTTCTGTTCTCAAAGACGCTGGTAACAGAATTGTTGCAGTGTTGAACGGAGGCCCTTTGGTCCATTGTATCCTCACCAAGTCCCCAGTGCCCATTCTGACTTAGTGCCGTTCTCCTGCATTTCCCCCCCAGATGTTTGCCCGTTTCTGTTCAGCTATCCCATTCCAGACCCTAGCTACCTGCTTTTTGAAAATGCTTCTTTTCTCACATCACATTCACAAATCACTTTTAATCCAGGCTCATTCGTTCTTGATCCCTTAAAAACCAAGGTCAGTTTCCCTAATTTACTCTGTCATGACTTTTTTAAAAATCCTGTCAGATTTTCTAGCTTTCTTCTCTTAAAGGCGAACAGTCCCAATCTCTCCAGTCAGTCCTCATAATTAAAATTTTTCATCCCTGGAGCTGTTCTAACAAGTCTGTTTTCAACTCTCGCTCATGTGTTCACATCCTTCTGAGAATGTGGCATCCACAACTGTACACAATACTCCACTTGTGGTCTAACAACTGAACTAACAAATTTAGCATTCCCTTTATTTCCCTATTAATAAATCTCAGGATACAGTAAGTTTTACTCTCTGCCTGTCCTGCCACCCTAGATCAAGTTTCTCTACTCCTGCAACCCCTTGCAGCCTTATTTGATATTGTCTACTCATGTTTATCCCACCTTTCACTCCTCCACACTGAGGTTTAACTGTCACTAACTGCTCATGTCTACATCCTGTTGGAGTTGAACACTATCGCCCTTGCTGTTTACAATGTTTCCATCCACAAAGTTTGAAATGGCCCCCTGTGCACCAAGATCTGGAACATCAGTATACAACAGGAAAAGCGATGCTCCCAACACTGACCCCCCTGGACAACTTTTGTACAAATCTTCCCCCGACCTGAAAGAGAATCTTTGATCTGTCATAGAGTCACAGAGATGTACAGCATGGAAACAGACCCTTCGGTCCAATTCGTCCAGGCCGACCAGACCAATCTAGTCCCGTTTGCCAGCTCTTGGCCCATGTCCCTCTAAACCCTTTCTGTTTATATACCCTTTTAAATGTTGCAGTTGTACCAGCCTCCACCACTTCCTCTGGCAGCTCATTCCATATACACACCACCCACTGTGTGATAAAGCTGCCCCTTAGGTCCCTTTTATATCTTCCCCCCTCACCCTCTAGTTCGGGACTCCCCCTACCCCAGGGGAAAGACCATGTCTATTTACCCTATCCATGCCCCCTCATGATTTTATAAACCCCTACAAGGTCATCCCTCAGCCTCTGACACTCCAGGGAAAACAGCCCCAGCCTGTTCAGCCTCTCCCTCCAACCCTGGCAAAAACCCTTTTCCTATCAGCAGGAAACTATCAGCTAATCAGTTAATTTTGTATCCACGCTGCTACTGTCCCTTCTATTCCACAAGCTTTAACGTTTCTCACAAGCCTGTTGTGTGGCGCTGTGTCGAAAGCCTTCGAAAAGTCCATGTACACCTCATCAGCAGCGTTCCCCTCATTGATGCACTCTCTAATAAAACTCCAGCAGGTCAGTTAAACATGATTCGCCCTAAGAAATCCGTACTGCCTCTTCCTAAATGCTCACCTCTTTCCATTTGACGATTAATTCTCCCCTAAATAATTGTTTTTGGAAACGTGCCCACCACTTTGCATAAGATTAAACCGCTGACTTCTGGCTCCTCCAATTTTTCATTTGCCATAGTTTCATTTTGGGAGCGGGGTTGGTGGGAACAATCCAGTGGCTCCTTTCCACAGTCGCCTTTTTTCTGATTGAAACTGCTCAGGAACAGACAGCCTGGAACGGTTGTGGCTGCTCGATTCAGCACCAAGGCCAGCAACGGCAGGGACTCACTCTTGTTACCGGCTGTTCCCAAGGACAGGCATGGATTTCAAGCCTCAGAAATACCCTGCTCCTCTCCTTCAGTCCCAAACCCCAGCCCTAACACCACCCCCTAACCCCAACCAGGGTGGCAAGTCCTGAATCCATCCAGAACCGGGATCGAACCCCGTGGTTTCTGCACGAATCTGACATCCAGCTGATTGAGCTGATGAGGGATTGGGGTCAAAGAATGAGGCTCTAGAAAAAGACAGCAGATCAGGCAACATCCGAGGAGCAGGAGAATCGACGTTTCGAACATAAGCCCTTCGTCAAGAATGACCACATTCCTAATGAAGGGCTTATGCCCGAAACGTCGACTCTCCTGCTCCTCGGGTGCTGCCTGACCTGCTGTGCCTTCCCAACGCCACACCTTTTGACTCTGATCTCCAGCCTCTGCAGTCAGCACTTTCTCCTGGTGAGGAATTGACCCTGCCAGAGACAAGAATTGAAAGGATCAGTCGGTTGCCCTGAAATTGGGAGGCTGCGTTTAGATCTTTCTTGTACATCAAACTGTGGAATGGGACTGGAAACCAAATCTTCTGACTTTGAGTAAGAGACTTCCTCAAATCCACAAGACCTCCTCAAGACCTAAATAATAAGTAAATCCTTGATGTTTTGTGTTAAAAAACAGTTTTGTGTTGTACATAAGTGTGTATGTTTTTTGTCCGTAATGCAAATTGTGCCTTTTTAACGTGACTTGTGTATTTTTACTGTTTCGAATCCTGCACTTTGACACACCTACGGTGTGTGGTTTCTCTGTGCCTGTTTCTCCTCCTCTCCCCTCTCGTGCCTACCTGACCCCTCTCCCCTCTCGTGCCTACCTGACCTCTCCCCTCTCGTGCCTACCTGACCTCTCTCCCCTCTCGTACCTACCTGACCTCTCCCCTCTCGTGCCTACCTGACCTCTCCCCTCTCATGCCTACCTGACCCCTCTCCCCTCTCGTGCCTGCCTGATCTCTCCCCTCTCGTGCCTACCTGACTCCTCTCCCCTCTTGTGCCTACCTGACCTCTCTCCCCTCTCGTGCCTACCTGACCTCTCCCCTCTCGTGCCTACCTGACCTCTCTCCCCTCTCGTGCCTACCTGACCTCTCCCCTCTCGTGCCTACCTGACCCCTCTCCCCTCTCGTGCCTGCCTGATCTCTCCCCTCTCATGCCTACCTGACCCCTCTCCCCTCTCGTGCCTGCCTGATCTCTCCCCTCTCGTGCCTACCTGACCCCTCTCCCCTCTCGTGCCGACCTGACCTCTCCCCTGTTGTGCCTTCCTGACCCCACCCCTCTCCTGCCTACCTGAACTCTCTCCTCTCGTGCCTACCTGATCTATCTGCTCTCGTGCCTACCTGACCTTTCCCCTCTCGTACCTACCTGACATTTCCCCTCTCGTGCCTACCTGACCTCTCCCCTCTCGTGCCTACCTGAACCCTCTCCTCTCGTGCCTTCCTGACATCTCTCCTCTCATGCCAACCTGACCTCTCCCCTCTCGTGCCTTCCATGACCTCTCCCCTCTCGTGCCTAGCTGACCTCTCCTCCTCGTGCCTTCCTGACCTCTCTCCTCCCCTGCCGACCTGACCACTCCCCTCTCGTGCCGACCTGACCTCGCTCACTCCTCTCGTGCTGACCTGATCACTCCCCTCTCGTGCCTGCCTGACCTCTCCCCACTCGTACCTCCTGACCTCTCCCCTCTCGTGGCTATCTGACCTCTCCCCTCTCATGGCTACCTGACCACTCCCTACTCGTGCCTATCTGACCTCTCTCCTCTCGTGCCTACCTGACCTCAATCTTCTCGTGCCTACTTGACCCCTCTCTCCTCTCGTGCCTACCTGACCTCAATCTTCTCGTGCCTACTTGATCACTCCCCTCTCGTGCCTGCCTGACCTCTCTCCTCTCGAGATTACTTGACCTCCCTCCTCTCGTGCCTACCTGAACTCTCTCCTCTCGTGCTTACCTGACCTCAATCCTCTCGTGCCTACTTGACCACTCCCCTCTCATGCCTATTGACCTCAATCCTCTCGTGCCTACTTGACCTCTCCCCTCTCGTGGCTACCTGACCTGTCCCCTCTCGTGGCTACCTGACCACTCCCCTCTCGTGCCTATCTGACCTCTCCCCTCTCGTGGCTACCTGACCATTCCCCACTTGTGCCTATCTGACCTCTCTCCTCTCGTGCCGACCTAACCCCTCTCCCATCTCGTGCCTACCTGACCTCAATCTTCTCGTGCCTATCTGACCTCTCTCCTCTCGTGCCTACCTGACCTCAATCTTCTCGTGCCTACTTGACCCCTCTCTCCTCTCGTGCCTACCTGACCTCAATCTTCTCGTGCCTACTTGACCACTCCCCTCTCGTGCCTGCCTGACCTCTCTCCTCTCGAGATTACTTGACCTCCCTCCTCTCGTGCCTACCTGAACTCTCTCCTCTCGTGCTTACCTGACCTCAATCCTCTCGTGCCTACTTGACCACTCCCCTCTCATGCCTATTGACCTCAATCCTCTCGTGCCTACTTGACCTCTCCCCTCTCGTGGCTACCTGACCTGTCCCCTCTCGTGGCTACCTGACCACTCCCCTCTCGTGCCTATCTGACCTCTCCCCTCTCGTGGCTACCTGACCATTCCCCACTTGTGCCTATCTGACCTCTCTCCTCTCGTGCCGACCTAACCCCTCTCCCATCTCGTGCCTACCTGACCCCTCTACTCTCATTCCGACCTGACCTCTCTCCTCTCGTGCCTACTTGACCTCTCCGCTCTCGTGCCTACCTGACCCCTCTCTCCTCTCATGCCTACCTGACCTCTCTCTTCTCGTGCCTACTTGACCTTTCCACTCTTGTGCCTACTTGACCTTTCCCCTCTCGTGCCCACTTGACCTTTCCCCTCTCGTGCCTACCTGACCTCTCTCCTGACTGCTACCACCTGCAGGAATTTTAAGAACCTGTGCACAGATGACACTCCCATGGTGCGCCGAGCAGCTGCTTCCAAACTGGGCGAGTTTGCCAAGGTCCTGGAGCTGGAGAACCTGAAGTCTGAGATTATCCCAATGTTCACCACGCTGGCCTCTGACGAGCAGGTACCTGGCAGCTGGTTCAGTCCCCGAGGGCAAGACACCGGGTCATGAGGCTATTTCATAGAATCACTACAGTATGGAACCAGGCCATTTGGCCCAACATGTCCACGCCGACCCGCCAAAGAATAAACCACCCAGACCAATCCCCCTATCTTATATTCCTGACAAATGCACCTAACCTACACATCCCTGGGCACTATGGGACAATTTAGCATGGCCAGTCCACACTAAATTGCACATACCTGGGCACTATGGGACAATTTAGCATGGCCAATCCACCCTAACCTCCACCCTAACCTGCACATCCCTGGGCACGAGGGGACAATTTAGCATGGCCAATCCACCCTAACCTGCACATCCCTGGGCACTATGGGACAATTTAGCATGGCCAAACCACCCTAATCTGCACATCCCTAGACACTATGGGGCTAATTTAGCATGGCCAATCCACCCTAACCTGCACATCCCTGGGCACCATGCGACAATTTAGCCTGGCCAATCCACCCTAACCTGCACATCCCTGGGCACTATGGGACAATTTAGCATGGCCAATCCATCCTAACCTGCACATCCCTGGGCACTATGGGGCAATTTAGCATGGCCAATCCACGCTAACCTGCACATCCCTTGACTTTATGGGACTATTTAGCATGGCCAATCCACCCTAATCTGTACATCCCTGGACACTATGGGACAATTTAGCATGGCCAATCCACCCTAACCTGCACATCCCTGGGCACTATGGGACAATTTAGCATGGCCAATCCACCCTAACCTGCACATCCCTGAGCACTATGGGACAACTTAGCATGGCCAATCCACCCTAATCTGCACATCCCTGGACACTCTGGGACAATTTATCATGGCCAATCCACCCTAACCTGCACATCCCTGGACACGATGGGACAATTTAGCATGGCCAATCTACCCTAACCTGCACATCCCTGGGCACTATGGGACAATTTAGCATGGCTAATTCACCCTAACCTACACATCCCTGGACACTATGGGACAATTTAGCATGGCCAATCCACCCTAATCTGCACATCCCTGGACACTATGGGACAATTTAGCATGGCCAATCCACCCTAACCTGCACATCCCTGGGCACTATGGGACAATTTAGCATGGCCAATCCACCCTAACCTGCACATCCCTGAGCACTATGGGACAATTTATCATGGCCAATCCACCCTAACCTGCACATCCCTGGCCACGATGGGACAATTTAGCATGGCCAATCCATCCTAACCTGCACATCCCTGGGCACTATGGGGCAATTTAGCATGGCCAAACCACGCTAACCTGCACATCCCTGGACACTATGGGACTATTTAGCACGGCCAATCCACCCTAACCTACACATCCCTGGACACTATGGGACAATTTAGCATGGCTAATCCACCCTAACCTACACATCCCTGAACACTATGGGACTATTTAGCACGGCCAATCCACCCTAACCTACACATCCCTGGACACTATGGGGCTAATTTAGCATGGCCAATCCACCCTAACCTGCACATCCCTGGGCACCATGCGACAATTTAGCATGACCAAACCACCCTAACCTGCACATCCCTGGGCACTATGGGACAATTTAGCATGGCCAATCCATCCTAACCTGCACATCCCTGGGCACTATGGGGCAATTTAGCATGGCCAAACCACGCTAACCTGCACATCCCTGGACACTATGGGACTATTTAGCACGGCCAATCCACCCTAACCTACACATCCCTGGACACTATGGGACAATTTAGCATGGCTAATCCACCCTAACCTACACATCCCTGGGCACTATGGGACAATTTAGCATGGCTAATCCACCCTAACCTACACATCCCTGGGCACTATGGGACAATTTAGCATGGCCAATCCACCCTAACCTACACATCCCTGGGCACTATGGGACAATTTAGCATGGCTAATCCACCCTAACCTACACATCCCTGGGCACTATGGGACAATTTAGCATGGCTAATCCACCCTAACCTACACACCTGTGGACTGTGGGAGGAAACCGGAGCACCCGGAGGAAACCCACGCAGACACGGGGAGAATGTGCAAACTCCACACAGACAGTCACCCCGAGGCTGGAATTGAACCTGGGTCCCTGGCGTTGTGAGGCAGCAGTGCTAACCACTGAGCCACCTAGATTTGATTTCCCGCGTCCGCAGTTCTGTGGGCTTTTTTGAAACATCTTCCTCCCTCAACTCTGTTGAGTCTTGGAGGAACTCTGTACGCTTCAAAAAAAAAGACAAGTCACCTCTTGTTCACCGAAAAGCTTGAGAATACAAGCTCAGTCTCCTCAGTCTCCCATAGGGCAAACCAGCCATTTCCAGAGATCAGTCCAGTGAACCCATGCTGCAAGTGAGGGTCGCTGTTCTCAGGGAAAGAGACCGTGACGGTTTGCAGTAAGTGTTGATATTCCACGGCCAACGACGGTTGAGTGCAGTTAGCTGCTTCCCAGACGTCGCTGTTGCTGACACCGCTGCGTCTGGCCCTTCCTCCGCAGGACTCTGTGCGGCTGCTGGCAGTGGAAGCCTGCGTCAGCATTGCCCAACTGCTGAAACGTGAAGAGGTGGAGAAGCTGGTGATGCCCACCCTGCGCCAAGCAGTGGAGGACAAATCCTGGCGCGTGCGTTACATGGTGGCAGACAAGTTTACCGAGGTAAGCTGGGCATGGGCTCGGGGCAGGACAAAAGATCTGAGTTGGTACATCCTCCCCCCCACCCCACTCCCCCAAAGCCTGTTCCAAAGGATCAACAGGAGGCCCTTCAGCCCCCTCCTCCTTGAGTTTGTTATGTAGGAATAGGAGGAGGCCGTTCAGCCCCTTCCTCGAGTCTGTAACACAGGAACAGGAGGGCGTTCAGCACTCCCCCCAGCCTGTTACACGGGAATCGGAGGCCATTCAGCCCCCTCCTCAAACCTGTTACACAGGGACAGCAGGAGGCCCTTCACTGCCCTCCCCCCTCACCACCTCCCCCCCGCCCCCCACCTTTGAGCCTGTTACACAGGGACCGCAGGAGACCATTCAGCCCCTTCCTCGAGTCTGTTACACAGGAACTGGAGGCCATTAAGGCCTTCAAGCCTGGTGGACTGAACTGGGAGAAGACCCCATGCAGCCCTCTCAACTCTCTATCTTCAACCAATTAGATTGTGACTGAACTACATCTTTACTCCATCTAACCTGTTGGTTTCCATTAACCTGAATCTCAAAACCCCACATCCATGTATCACCCTCACTCTTAAACACTTCAGTTGATGCCTCCTGGCCTGAGTCATTTACTGGGTGAGTTGGGTTTGCTCCATCCAGTCTGTTACTTGGGGAAGTCCTTCACTCTACCTCCAGTGGAAACATTCGAGTGCTTGAAACTGTTCAATCATTTTAAACCCAACCATCAAAAATATGTGTAATTGAGCCTCATGATGATAATGAATCCATTGTGGAATGTTGTTGGAATAACTGCGCAGAGGACAGTATCCCGTCACCGTGTCACCCTTTATTTACACATGCACAGTCCACTGGCTGTGTCCAGCCAAGCTCAGAGTCAGTCCCCTGAACTGAGGAGATTCTGAATCCCCTGGTGATTTCTTTTTAATTTGAGTTTGACAGAGAAAATCAAACCTCATGCATTTGACTCTTTCAAAAAAAAACTTGTTCCAGTATATTAAAATTACAAATACATTTCAATGCATTCATATGAAGCCTAAGATTTGAAGTTCAATTCACAAGCCTAAGATTTGAAGTGCTGTCTCACAATTCCCACCTCAGGCAACTGTCTGTGTGGAGTTTGCACATTCTCCCCGTGTCTGCGTGGTTTTGCTCCGGTTTCCTCCCACAGTCCAAAAATATGCAGGTTAGGTGAATTGGCCAGGCTAAATTGCCCGTAGTGTTAGGTGAAGAGGTAAATAAAGGGGAATGGGTCTGGGTGGGTTGCTCTTCGGAGGGTCAGTGTGGACTTATTGGGCCGAATGGCCTGTTTCCACACTGTAAGTAATCTAATCTAATCATAACATCACATGCTGAGCACCTGGCCCACACTGAGCTCCTGACCTACACATGAAGGCCCAATCCAATCGGCAAAGAGGTCAGGTCCAGTCACCAAGTCACCGTCCATCTCACTAATGCACAGTCCACTGAACTGAGCAGATTCTTAAAAAAAAAATCCCCCCCACATAACGGCCACGGCAGTAGTGCTTATTTTCCCCAGCGCTCATGTCATGTGTTTGCGGGTGTTGGACACAGTGGAAAAAAAGACAATGAGTGCGGAAATCTTCATTCAGATTCCACCACCAGGAAGAAAGGGAACACCTGAGTGACCAGTGACAAGCAGTGCCCACCTTAACATCAAGCAATGCCAAAGTAATCAAAAAAAGTGAAGGGGAGGGCAGGGATTAAATCAAAATAGAATGGGAGGGGGAAATAAAACACTGCACACCCCATGTTGCCCACCTCTTCCTGAAAGCCTTGAGGGTTCCCATGTACATACTTTAATTTAATTTTTATTTTATTCCCCACACTACCACCTAACTGTGGTAGAGTTTATTTTTTTCCACAGCACCCATGGTGTGTGTGTGCAGGCGTGAGACACAGTGAGAGACACAAGGTGTACGAATCTTTATTCAAATTTCCACCACCAGGAAGAAAGGAAACCCCAAAGTGGTCAGTGACAAGCCCTGCCCTTCACATCAAAGGGCAATGGTGTGTGATCAAACAGTGGAGGGGAGGGCGGGGATTAAATCAAAATAGTGTTAGAGGGGGAAATAAAATTCTCCACACTCCATGGTGCCCACCTCTCCCTGATACCCTTGAGGGTTTCTGTGGTCATTTTTAAAATTATTTTATTTTTCTCTGCACAGGGAGGTGTAAGAAGTGTGGGAATGCAATTGGTGTAGGGGGTTCAATCGTCAGGGGAATAGGTAAGCATTTCTGAGGCCACAAACGAGACTGTACGATAGTATGTTGCCTCCCAGGTGCTGGGTCAAGGATGTCTCAAAGTGGCTTCAGGACATTTTGGTGGGAGAGGGTGAATAGCCAGTGATTGTGGGGTGAAGTCCTAAAATCAGAATATAGGGAGTTAGGAAGTAAGTTAAAAACCAGTACCACAAAAGTGGTGATATCAGGAGTACTACCAGATCCATATATCAGTCAGAATAGAAATAGCAGGATACATTGGATGATTACATGGCTGAAGAGATGGTGCAAGGGGACCTGTTCTGGGGGAGGTGGGATCAGTACAAACTAGACTTCTGCAGGGAACAAGACAAGTCCTGTTACAAAGACACACCTTAAGGTTTTGTGCATTTGTTCTGGTAGACCTGCACTGCAGCCCCCACCTCCTTCCTATCCTCTATCACCTCCACTTCCAAGGCTGCCTTTTCCCTTCAGAGCGACACGATTCAGAACTGAAACCAGTCACTCCGGTTGGGATCTGTCTCAGCAAACACCAGGCTGGCATTATGACCCATCCTGTGATTTAACCCCTTCCTGTCTGGGGAGGAGAATGGATGAGGTTGACATTGAGATTTAAAAGCTTTTTCAGGTCTTTCTGGTCCTTCTCCCCATCGTCCCCCAACACCCCACACCCAGCACCTTTCCCTGCCTCTGCTGGAAGTGCAAAACCTGTGCCAACACCTCCCCCACTCACCCCCATCCAAGGCCCCAAAGGATGCTTCCACATCCGACAGGAATTTACCTGTACCTCGACCAATGTCATCTACTGTATCCGTTGCACCTGATGTGGTCTCCTGTATATCGAGGAGACAGGAACGCCTCCTTACGGATTGTTTCAGAGAACATCTCTGGGACACCCGCACCCGCAACCCCATCGCCCAGTGGCTGAACATTTCAACTCCCCCTCCTACTCCGTCAAGGACATGCAGGTCCTGGGCCTCCTCCACCATCAAACCGTCACCACCCAACGCCTGGAGGAAGAATGCCTCCTATTCCGCCTGGGACCCTGCAACCACATGGGGTTAATGTAGATTTCAACAGCTTCCTCATTTCCCCTCCCCTCCCCCCCCACCAACATTTTCCCAGTCCCTAGCCTCCAACTCGACACCATCCTCTTGACTTGTCTGTCACCTTTCCCATCTATCCGCTCCACCCTCCCTCACCTTCCTGTTGCATTCTCAGCTACCTTCCTGCCCAGCCCACCCCCTCCCATTTATCTCTCAGCCCCTGGCCCACAAGCCTCATTCCTGATGAAGGGCTTATGCCTGAAACATTGATTCTCCTGCTCCTCGGATACTGCCTGGCCTTCTATGCCTTTCCAGCAACACACACTCAACCTTGTTCTCCCCATCATTTTGACTCTTTGTCTTGAACAGTTGCAGAAAGCCATCGGGCCAGAGATTACCAAGAAGGACCTGGTGCCAGCCTTCCAGAACCTGCTGAAAGACTGTGAAGCGGAGGTGCGGGCATCCGCTGCGAACAAGATCAAAGGTCAGGGTCCATTTCCAGTTTACTGTTTTGAAAGAAGCTGCAAATTCCTGTAGCAGTGCGGCCCTCCCTCAGCACTGACCCTCCGACAGCGCGGCACTCCCTCAGCACTGACCCTCCGACAGTGCGGCACTCCCTCAGCACTGACCCTCCGACAGTGCGGCACTCCATCAGCACTGACCCTCCGACAGTGCCCACTCCCTCAGCACTGACCTTCCGACAGTGCGGTGCTCCCTCAGCACTGACCCTCCGTCAGCGCGGCACTCCCTCAGCACTCACCCTCCGACAGTGCCCACTCCCTCAGCACTGACCCTCCGACAGTGCCCACTCCCTCTGCACTGACCCTCCGACAGTGCAGCCCTCCCTCTGCACTGACCCTCCGACAGTGCGGTACTCCCTCAGCACTGACCCTCCGACAGTGCGGCGCTCCCTCAGCACTGCCCCTCCGACAGTGCGGCGCTCCCTCAGCACTGACCCTCCGACGGTGCGGCGCTCCCTCGGCACTGCCCCTCCAACAGTGTGGCCCTCCCTCAGTACTGACCCTCCGACAGTGCAGCACTCCCTCTGCACTGACCCTCCGATGGTGCGGCACTCCCTCAGCACTGACCCTCTGATAGTGCAGCACCTCCTCAGCACTGACCCTCCAACAGTGCCCACTCCCTCAGCACTGACCCTCTGACAGTGCGGCGCTCCCTCAGCACTGACCCTCTGACAGTGCGACACTCCCTCAGCACTGACCCTCTGACAGTGCGACACTCCCTCAGCACTGACCCTCTGACAGTGCGGCACTCCCTCAGCACTGACCCTCCGACAGTGCAGAGCTCCCCATTGGCAATGGCAATGTCCACCTCAAGGTTTATGGTGTAGTTTTCAATCACAAAATCTTTTGCTCAATGTACTGCTCGATGATGAATTTTGGCCATTGATATCATCTGTCCCGAACTTTGTTATTCATTTGGTTTCTGGATCATGTGAGGTAGGATTCTAATGAAGGATCATTCCTGAAGAAGGGCTCATGCCCGAAACGTCGATTCTCCTGCTCCTTGGATGCTGCCCGACCTGCTGAGCTTTTCCAGCAACACATTTTCAGCTCAGGATTCTAATGAAGGTTATCAATGAGTCACTGTTTCTTTCAGATTTCTGTGAGAATCTGCCTACAGAGGGACAGCAGCAGATTATAATGACACATATTCTGCCCACTATTAAAGTAAGTATTTCAACTTTAACCCAGCCATTTTACCTGTACTTCACTCTGATTTCAGACAGAGCTTTGCTCAGTACCCACCTTGTGCTGTAACTGTCCTGGGAATGTTTGATGGGGACAATGGAGAGAGAGCTTTACTTTGTATCTCACCCCATGCTGTCCCTGTCCTGGGAGTGTTTGATGGGGACATTGTAGAGGCAGCTTTACTCTGTATCTAACCTTGTGCTCTACCTGGAGGTTACCATTCACCACAAACCAAACTGGATTAGCCACTTACATACTGTAGCTGGAAGAGCAGGTCAGAGGCTGGGAATCCTGCAGCAAGTAACTCCCCTCCTGACTCCCCAAAGCCTGTCCCACCATCGACAAGGCACAAGTCAGGAGGGTGAGGGAATACTCCCCACTTGCCCCGGATGGAGGCAGCTCCAACAACACTCAAGAAGCTCGACACAATTCAGGACAAAGCATGCACTCCCTCCACCACCACCGATGGTCAGTAGCAGCAGTGTGTCCCATCAACAAGATGCACTGCAAAAATTCATCAAGGCTGCTTAGACAGCGCCTGCTAAACGCACCACTCTCGAGGGACAAGGACATGTACATGGGAACACCACAGAGTTCCCATCCAAGCCGTTCCCTAGGCAGACTTAGAAATATACTGCCATTCCTTCAGTGTCGCTGGGTCAAAATCCTGGAATTCCCTCCCGAAGAGCAGTGTGGCTCTACCTACAGCACATGGTCTGCAGCGGTTCAAGAAGGCAGCTCACCCCCACCTTCTCAAGGGGGCAACTCGGGATAAATAAATACCACACCCAGCCAGTAAGGCCCACATCTCATGCATGAATAAATTTCAAAATAAGTTTGCTTGATTTGAACAAGACATTGCACTAGGCTCTGAGGATAACCATGAATAACTATGTTGAGTCATATTGACATAACGTTCACTTTCAGCAGTCATCATTAAAACAGTCACAAATTGTTCATCAGCTGTCGATTGGACTCAATCTGCTGAAAATGTGTTGCTGGAAAAGCACAGCAGGTCAGGCAGCATCCAAGGAGCAGGAGAATCGACGTTTCGGGCATGAGCCCTTCTTCAGGAATGAGGAGAGTGTGTCCAACAGGCTAAGATAAAAAGTAGGGAGGAGGGACTTAGGGGAGGGGCGTTGGAAATGCGATATAGGTGGAAGGAGGTCAAGGTGAGGGTGATAGGCAGGAGTGGGGGTGGGGACGGAGAGGTCAGGAAGAAGATTGCAGGTTAGGAAGGCGGTGCTGAGTTTGAGGGATTTGACTGAGACAAGGTGGGGGGAGGGGAAATGAGGAAACTGGAGAAACCCACCAAGGACATGCAGGTCCTTTGACTCCTCCATCGCCAGACCATAGCAACATGATGGTTGGAGAAAGAACATCTCATCTTCCGCCTAGGAACCCTCCAACCACAAGGGATGAACTCAGATTTCTCCAGTTTCCTCATTTCCCCTCCCCCCACCTTGTCTCAGTCAAATCCCTCGAACTCAGCACCACCTTCCTAACCTGCAATCTTCTTCCAGACCTCTCCCCCCCCCCCCCCCCCCCACCCCCCACCCCCACCCCCACTCCGGCCTATCACCCTCACCTTGACCTCCTTCCACCTATCGGATTTCCAACGACCCTTCCCCAAGTCCCTCCTCCCTACCTTTTATCTTAGCCTGCTGGACATACTTTCCTCATTCCTGAAGAAGGGCTCATGCCCGAAACGTCGATTCTCCTGCTCCTTGAATGCTGCCTGACCTGCTGCGCTTTTCCAGCAACACATTTTCAGCTCTGACCTCCAGCATCTGCAGTCCTCACTTTCTCCTTCAATCTGCTGTAATCTAGTGTAGCGTGATTCATCAGAATCTTCGATTGGTTTCTCTCCGGGGGTCCTCGGTAACTGCTGTTATACTTTTTAGCCGTGCACTTCTGCAAAATAACTTGGCTCAGAGGTGATGGACTGCTGGCTTCATGCTTGACATGTTTTTTTCTTCCTTGTGTGATGTCTAATGCCAGTTTTGTCTCATGCTCCCCAGTTGTTCTGCTCTATGGGCCTGGGAGATTCCGCTCAGCTCCAGATGCTGATTTACAACCTCAGTTCTTTTGCACATGTTGATTGTTTTCTTGAAACTAGGTTTCTCCTCTCTTACTAGACATGCCCTCACTGTGAAACCGCTTATATCTAATAAATTAGATTATCCTTCAGTTGCACAAGTTCACAGGATTCTTGAGTTGCATTAATACAGTCGCATATTAATCAGTGGACTCTGGGCCCCTAATATCGAATATGCGTTCAGTCAGGTTTCCAAATTTCTGCCGTCCATTTATTTTTGTTCTTCAGAGAGATGTCCGGGTGAAGGACATGTTGGAACAATTTCTTCCCGCAGTGATAGAAGTCTCCCTACTCACAGCTGCTCTGGTTTCTTCAGTGAATCAGTCGCAATTTCATAATTTTGTTATCATGAATGGAAAAAAAATACCGGTGCTGCGTTTTATTTCACTTTGGGCAGGGAGAGGAAGAATTGTCGCCAGTGTGTCTTACCCAATGCCTTCAGCTGCCTCCGGTGGCCTCCTTCCTTTTTTTGGGGGAATTTTTTGTCAGATCTCAATGTTCCTGTGATCGCCTTTTGATAGTTGTGCTCTTAAACACTCAATCTCAGCTGCACTAGCACACGTTTCAAGCTCAGTCTAGTTTGTATCTGTGTTGTACTGGCTGTAAGTTGCATGTCTGTGATGAAACCTTCACTGTGGAAAGCATGTGTCTGCAACAAGGTAGGACACAAATACTTTAGTATGGTGTTGCATTCCTCTGCTAAACACTGGCCTGAAGGGAATGTTTACTTCTCTGCAATAAAACTCTCATATACCCTGTCATTAGATTATAAATGATTGTAATCCTTCCCTGCACACCAATAATCTTCTGCTCAGTTTCCTGGCCAGCACATCGGGATCAGGTTCTGTAGGCTTTTTTGAGGGTTGCTCAAGTATAACACAAAGCTTAGTTTGAAAAGGGGAATTCATCTATCACAGAGATGGGACAGGCTACACCATCGATTAAATACCAAAACCCAACCATCTAGATTGCGTTCCTGTTTTAAAGAGGTGATATATTTCTCAGCAGTGAATGGGAGCCTCTGCACTGCTGTTCAATATGAGCATAAGAATGTCTGGGGCAGGGGCTCAAGGTAATCTCCAAGGAAAGCACCAATAGTCCAGTGTATGACAGATCGAAAGAGAGTGCGTGAACGTAGCACAAAATGCCATCTACAGGGGCCCTGAATCACCAACGTGTGGTTTACAAACACTCGTACTTATGAACAAGAACCATATAGAGGTGTACTTTTAAAGATCTGACATATAAATGTTACTCTCAAACAAATATTTTATATTGCTCTGCACTGTGTTCCAACTTGAGTACAAGCTGACCTATGAACGGACTCCAGAGTGGAACCCATTCGCAGACCAGGGATTTGTTTCAGTGGTTGAATATTAACACTCATCTTCCCAAGGTGTGTTCAGTATTGTTCATTCTATATTCTCCCATCTCTACATCGTGGTGTCACTGACAGCAGAGAGGTGGGTCCCCATTTATCGCTCCTGCTCTCGGTGTGCAACTCCCTCGTCCCTCGATGGCATCGGCCACCTAGAGGGAGGTCAGATTCCCAGTGCCACCCCCATTCTATGCCAGGCAGACATGGCCCCAGCACAGTGTGTGTGCAGACGCTGGATCTGGCTTTTCGTAGCAACGTCCAACAGAACCATTCTGGTCTCTGAGAGATTTCTGGCAACTCCCGCGGGCAGACCTTGCCCTGCGTCTTACAGCAGCCCCATTTTCAGCTGAGGGCCGGTTCTAGATTCAGCAGGCTCCTGTTCTCGAACAGTCCTCCCACTGTGAGGGCCCTCAGCCATACCGTCTGCCAGTCTCTGCTCTGGTTCCCATGGATACTGACCTCCACAGCCAAATTTTGACCAAGCTGTGTGGGTGACTCAGGGTAACCTCCTGTAGCCCTCCCCAGTAAATAGTGGGTGTCTCCTCTAATAGGAGCAGGGAAGTGTCACATGGAGGGGGGGTGGGAGTGTATTGTTGGCTCCAGGCATGGCATGGTAGGGGGTTTGGGGGGCACAGTGATCCTGGGTTGCAGAGATTGATTGGAATGCCTTTTAAATGTGATACACAGATCATAGAATCTCAACAGCGTGGAAGCTGGCCATTTGGCCCATCACATCAACACCGACCGTCCAAAAACCATTCCACCCATACCCCATCCCTGTAACCCTGCATTTCCCATGGCCAACTCACCCTAACCTGTACATCCCTGGACACTATGGGTAATTTAGCGTGGCCAATCCACTCTAACCTGCACCTCCCTGGGCACTATGGGACACTTTAGCATGGCCAATCCACCCTAACCTGCACATCCCTGGGCACGATGGGTAATTTAACATGGCCAATCCACCCTAACCTGCACATCCCTGGGCACTATGGGACAATTTAGTATGGCCGATCCACCCTAACCTACACATCCCTGGGCACTATGGGTAATTTAGCATGGCTAATCCACCCTAACCTGCACTTCCCTGGGCACTATGGGACAATTTAGCATAGCCGATCCACCCTAACCTACACATCCCTGGGCACGATGGGTAATTTAGCATGGCCAGTCCACCCAATCCTGCACATCCCTGGGCACTATGGGACAATTTAGCATGGCCAATCCATCCTAACCTACACATCCCTGGACACTATGGGACAATTTAACATGGTTAATCCACCCTAACCTGCACATCCCTGGGCACTATGGGACAATTTAGCATGGCCAATCCATCCTAACCTACACATCCCTGGGCACTATGGGACAATTTAGCATGGCCAATCCACCCTAACCTGCACATCCCTGGACACTATGGGACAATTTAGCACGGCCAATGCATCCTAACCTGTACTTCCTTGGACTGTGGGAGGAAACCGAAGCACCTGGAGGGGCCCCACGCAGACACAGGGAGAATGTGCAAACCCCACAGAGACAGTAGCCAGAGTGTGAAATCAAACCCAGGTCCCTGGTGCTGTGAGACAGTAGTGCTAACCACTGAGCCACCGTGCCACCCAAGATATTGGAGCCCGGAGTGCCCCATGGGGAGCAGACTGCCCTGCCCTGCAACTCCTCCCCCCAGGAGCTTTTTGGCCATGTGTCCAAGGGAAGGATATACACATGATCACCTCCTGCTTTTAAGTCCACCTGCGCTTAATCTCAAAACAGAAGGCGTCTGCCCTCCGTGTCTAACTCTGAGCTGGAAAGTCAGAATGGTTCTCACTGAGCTGTGTTCTGCCTTGAAACAGGACATGGTATCGGACGCGAATGAGCATGTGAAGTCTGCTCTAGCTGCTGTTATTATGGGCTTGTCTCCGATGCTGGGGAAGGAGAACACCATCGAACATCTCCTGCCCCTCTTCCTCGCACAGCTGAAAGATGATGTGAGTGTCTCTCTGTGTGCCGAGAAGTTCCTATTGAACCTGTTCCCACTGCCTGTTAAGGCAGCATGTTCAAGATAAACAGCTCACTGTGTGAGTAACAAACTCTCTGTGCCCTCGCTGATTTGACACTTTGCTGCAATTTACTTTACCACCATTGCCTTCTTTCTCTCTTTCTCTCTCCACTGTCACTATATCTCTCTGCATTGTCACTGTCTCTCTCCCTCTCCCTCTCTCTCTCCCTCTCCCCCCACTGTCACTGTCTCCCTTTCTCTCACTCTCTCTGCATTTCACTGTCTCTCACTCCACTGTCACAGTCTCTCTCTCACTCCACTGTCATTCTCTCTCTCTCTCTCTCCATTGCCACTGTCTCTGTCTTTCTCTCTGTACTGTCACTGTCTCTCTATCTCTCTCTCTACTGTCACTGTCTCCCTTTCTCTTGATTTGGAGATGCCGGTGTTGGACTGGGGTGTACAAAGTTAAAAATCACACAACACCAGGTTATAGTCCAACAGGTTTAATTGGAAGCACACGAGCTTTCGGATCATCGCTCCTTCATCAGGTGATAGTGGAGGACACAATTCTAAGGCACAGAATTTATCGCAAAAATTTACTGTGTGATGTAACTGAAATTATACACTGAAAAATACCTTGATTGTCCGTTGAGTCTTTCATCTGTTTGAATACCATGATAGTTTCACTCCTTTCATGTGTAAATCACAAAACCTCAGATGAGAAGGAACGTGACGGACACCTGGAAGTACGCAGAGATGCCCTCACAAGAACGGGGTACGATGCTCAACTCATCGACCGCCAGTTCCAACGTGCCACAGCAAGGAACCGTAATGACCTCCTCAGGAGACAGACACGGGCTGCAACTGACAGGGTACCCTTCGTTGTTCAGTATTTCCCAGGAGCTGAAAAATTACACCATGATCTTCGTGACCTGCAACACATTATCAATGAGGATGAGCGCCTCTCCAAGACCTTCCCCACACCTCCACTGCTCGCCTTTAAATAACCGCCAAACCTGAAACAGATACGTTGTTCGTAGAAAGCTGCCCGGCTCTCAGGACAACTCCATACAACCCTGTCACAGTGGACGCTGCAAGGTGTGTCAGATTGTGGACATAGATACCACTATTACGTGTGGGAACACCTCCCACCCTGTACATGGCAGGTACTCATGTGACTCAGCCAACGTTGTCTATCTTATACGTTGCAGGCAAGGATGCCCGGAGGTATGGTACATTGGGGAAACCGAGCAAAGGCTACGACAACGGATGAATGGGCACCACACAACAATCAAAAGATAGGAGGGTTCCCTGCCAGTTGGGGAACACTTCAGTGGTCCAGGACATTCAGCCTCGGACCTTCGGGTGACCATCCTCCAAGGTGGACTTCGGGACAGGCAGCAGCGAAAAGTGGCTGAGCAGAGGCTGATAGCTAAGTTCGGTACCCATAGGGAGGGCCTGGGATCATGTCACATTACAGGTGACCACCATTGTGCTATACGCACACACACAGACAGAGACACACACACTCCCACACTCACAGAGGCATCCTCTCAGAGACTTAGACCACTCTACACTCACTCACACACATATACACTCTCTTATATACAGGAATAATGTGATCAAGGATAGTCAGCATGGTTTTGTGAAGGGCAGGTCGTGCCTCACAAACCTTATTGAATTCTTTGAGTAGGTGACCAAGGAAGTGGACAAGGGTAAAGCAGTAGATGTGGTGTATATGGATTTTAGCAAGGCGTTTGATAAGGTACCCCATGGCAGGCTAATGCAAAAACTATGGAGGTATGGCATTGAGGGTGCATTAGAGGTTTGGATTAGGCATTGGCTGGCTGGAAGGAGACAGAGGGTAGTAGTTGATGGTATAGGTTCATCTTGCGCAGTTACTAGCGGTGTTCCACAAGGATCTGTTTTGGGATCATTGCTGTTTGTCATTTTTATAAATGACCTGGAGGAGGGGCTTGAAGGCTGGGTGAGCAAGTTTGCGGATGACACGAAAGTCAGTGGAGTTGTGGACAGCGAAGAAGGATGTGGCAGGTTACAGCGGGATATAGATAAGTTGCAGAGCTGGGCAGTAAGGTGGCAAATGGAATTCAATGTAGCTAAGTGTGAAGTCATTCACTTTGGTAGGAGTAACAAGAAGATGGATTACTGGGCTAATGGTAGACTACTTGGTAGTGTGGATAAGCAGAGGGATCTTGGTGTCCATGTACACAGATCTTTGAAAGTTGCCACCCAGGTAAATAGTGCTGTGAAGAAGGCATATGGTGTACTGGGCTTTATTGGTAGAGGAATTGAGTTCCGGAGTCCTGAGGTCATGTTGCAGTTGTATAAGACTCTGGTGCGGCTTCATCTGGAGTATTGTGTGCAGTTTTGGTCGCCATACTATAGGAAGGATGTGGAGGCATTGGAACGAGTGCAGAGAAGGTTTACCAGGATGTTGCCTGGCATGGTAGGAAGATCGTATGAGGAAAGGCTGAGGCACTTGGGGCTTTTCTCATTGGAGAAAAGAAGGTTTAGGGGAGATTTGATAGAGGTGTACAAGATGATTAGGGGTTTAGATAGGGTTGACAGTGAGAACCTTTTTCCGCTAATGAAGTCAGCTGTTACTAGGGGACACAGCTTTAAATTAAGGGGTGGTAGGTATAGGACAAATGTTAGGGGTAGATTTTTTACTCAGCGGGTTGTGAGTTCATGGAATGCCCTGCCAGTAGCAGTGGTGGACTCTCCCTCTTTATGGTCATTTAAGCGGGCATTGGACAAGCATATGGAGGTTATTGGGCTAGTGTAGGTTAGGTAGGCTTCGGTCGGCGCAACATCGAGGGCCGAAGGGCCTGTACTGCGCTGTATTTTTCTATGTTCTATGTTCTCTCACAGACACTCACAACCCCCCACCCCAGACACGTGCACACATTCACACATGCACCCCTTCACAGACTTAAGACACTCTACACTCACTACACACACATATACATTCTCTCTCACACTCACAACCCACGACCCAGATAGACACACAGACACACACAAGACAGACAAAGACCCAAATGCACACATATATTTTGTGGGGTGAATTTGTACTTGCAGAGTTACATTGTACTTTGCTCAAAAACTGCATGAATTTATGTAAAACTCCGTTATCTCACTTTTTAGATTCGAATCAATCTAAACATCATGGTGTAGACAGAGAACACAGGGAGCTAACACCTTCAACATATCGTCTAGCTATCACCATTGTTAACAGCTAACCTGAGAATGCAACTTGTTAAAAAAAGGTTTTGTGATTTACACATGAAAGAAGTGAAACTATCACTGTATTCTAACAGATGAAAGGTTTAACAGACAATCAAAGTATTTTTCAATGTGTAATTTCAGGTACTTCACACTGTAAATTTGGCTATAAATTCTGTTTTAAACTTTTTCCCTTTCTCTCACTCTCTCTGCATTTCACTGTCTCTTACTCCACTGTCACGGTCTCTCTCTCTCTCCATGGTCACGATTTGGAGATGCTGGTGTTGGACTGGGGTGTACATAGTTAAAAATCACACAACACCAGGTTATAGTCCAACAGGTTTAATTGGAAGCACTAGCTTTCGGAGCGACACTCCTTTACCAGGTGATTGTGGAGGGCTCGATCGTAACACAGAATTTATAGCAAAATTTTGCAGTGTGATGTAACTGAAATTATACATTGAAAAATTGATTGTCTGTTAAGCCTTTCATCTGTTAGAATACAGTGATAGTTTCACTTCTTTCATGTGTAAATCACAAAACCCTTTTTTAAAAAAATTGCATTCTCAGGTTAGCTGTTAACGATGGTGATAGCTAGACAATATGTTGAAGGTGTTAGCTCCCTGTGTTCTCTGTCTACACCATGATGTTTAGATTGATTCTAATCTAAAAAGTGAGTTAACGGAGTTTTACATAAATTCATGCAGTTTTTGAGCAAAGTGCAATGTAACTCTGCAAGTACAAATTCACCACATAAAATGTGTGTGTGTGTGCGTGTGTAGTGAGTGCAGAGTGTCTTAAGTCTGTGAGGGGGTGTGTGTGGGAGTGTGTATGCCTATAAGGGTGTGTGTGGGTGTCTGTGTCACCTGATGAAGGAGTGTCGCTCCGAAAGCTAGTGCTTCCAATTAAACCTGTTAGACTATAACCTGGTGTTGTGTGATTTTTAACTCCATGGTCACTGTCTGCCTTTCTCTCGCTCTTTCTGCACTGCCACTGTCTCTCTCTCTCTCCATTATCACTGTCTCCCTTTCTCTTTCTCTGTCTGCACTGTCACTGTCTCTCTCTCTCTCTCTTTCTGTGCACTATCACTGTCACTCTTTCTTCACTGTCTTTCTTTCTCTCTCTCTCTCTCTCTGCACTGCCAGTGTCTCTCTTTCTCTCTGCACTCTGTCTATCTTGACCTCTCTCTCTCTGCTGTCTTACTCTCCACCTACCTGTTTTGGTCTACTGTATTTCCCTCTCTCTCTGCTCTCTTTTTCTCTTCGCGATCTCTGTCCATCTTTTTCTGTGCCCTCTCCCTATTTCTGTCTTTATTTTTCTCTGCTCTCTGTTTCTCCCTCTCACTATGTGCCGTCTCTCCCACTTCACACACTCCTGTCTCTGTGATGTGTCTTTCTGATTCTCTCTGGTTTTTTTTCCCTCTCTTTCTACTTCTTCTGTCTGCATGCCCTCTCTCCCTGTGCACGTATCTACCACTCCCTCTGTCTCTCTCTCTTGCCCTGCAGTGCCCAGAGGTCCGACTGAACATCATTTCCAATCTGGACTGTGTGAACGAGGTGATTGGCATCAGGCAGCTGTCACAGTCTCTGCTCCCTGCCATCGTTGAACTGGCAGAAGATGCCAAATGGCGGGTGAGATTGGCCATCATTGAGTACATGCCTCTGTTGGCAGGCCAACTAGTAAGTATATGGTTGGATTTGCTCATTAAGAAAGACAGAATTCTAATTTCTTTAGCATCTTTCACCACCTCAGGATGTCGCTCAGTGTTTCACATCCAATTAGATGACCTTCTGGAAGTTTGGTCTGTCTCGTCACAGGGCGGCCATTTTGCACACAGCAAGGTCCCACAAACAGCAAAATGTCCGGAAGCCGCCTCATCTGTTTCAGTGACCCTAGCTGAGGGATAGATATCAGCCCCAGAAACTGTGTTTTGAGTGTTGTTAGAGCTGCCTTCAGCCGGGCAAATGCCTAGTTCTTACCTTGTCGATAGTGGACAGGCTTGGCAGGATCAGAGGGTGAGTTGCTTGCTGCAGAATTCCCAGTCTCTGAGCTGCTGCTCTCGTCAGTCATAGTTCAGCCATGGCTGGGCCATTTCAGTTTCTGATCAATGATGACCACCAGCCGCTCCCCGCCCCCCCCCCACCCACACCACACACACACACACACACACACACACACACACACACACACACGAACCACCCAAGGATGTAAATATGGGAGATTCAGTGATGGTAATTCCATAAACATCCGGGAGAGATGGTTTGATTCAGTAGTATTGGTTGAATGGGACTCCTGTTCATGTGTAACAGGCTGGAGAAGGGGGGCTGAATGGCCTCCTGTTCCAGTGTAACTGGCTGGGGGAAGGAGCTGAATGGCCTGTTCCTCTGTAACAGGTCGAAAGAGGATGGATGAATGGCCTCCTATTCCTGTGTTACAGGGTCGAGGGGAGGGGGTTGAATGGCTGTCTTCTGTATCTGTGCAACAGTCTGGAGGAGGAGGCCGAATGGCCTGTTCCTGTGTAACAGGCTGGAGGAAGGGGGGCTGAATATCCTCCTGTTTCTGTGTAACAGGCTCAAGGAGGGTCTGAATGGCCTGTTTCTGTGGAACGGGCTATAGGAGGGGCTGACTGGCCTGTTTCTGTGTAACAGGCTGGAGGAGGAGGCTGAATGGCCTTCATCTGTTGCTCTGTATGCCGAAAGTATTGACAGCTGCATAAGGAGGAGGAGGATCTGTGCTTTGGTGCTGGGTCCGTTTGCCGTGAGAGAGTGGCTGGGTGCACAGGACGGTGAAAATACACAGCCGGTGCGATATTCAGTCTGTCTGCTGCAGGGACTGGGCACACATCTCCCCTTTAAAAATATCGTCTGTTTTCCTCCACAGGGTGTTGACTTCTTCAATGAGAAACTAAACTCACTCTGCATGGCTTGGCTGGTGGATCATGGTGAGGATAATGTTGCTTCAATGTAAACACTGATGTATGAGTATTGGACATTTTAATTCAGGAGGAGGGTGGGGGCAACCTTATGAGGGAGATTGTACCTTGGACAACTCTAGTCGTTGCATAATGTAGGAAATAGGAGCAGGAGGAGGCCATTCAGCCCCTCGAGAGTGCTCCGCTATTCTGCTAGAGCACAGTTTTTCTTATTCATTGACGGGATGTGGGCATCGCTGGCTGGGCTAGAATTTATCGTCCATCCTAATTGCTCCAACAGCAGTTAAGATGGGGGACACATTGGCTCAGTGGTTAGCACTACTGCCAGGGACCCAGGTCTGATTCCAGCCTCGGGCGACTGTCTGTACATTCTCCCCGTGTCTGCGTGGGTTTCCTCTGGGTGCTCCAGTTTCCTCCCACAGTCCAAAGATGTGCAGGTCAGGGTGGATTGGCCCATAGTGTTCAGGGATGTGTAGGTTAGGTGCATTAGTCAGGGGAAATGTAAAGTGGTAGAGGAATGGGTCTGGGTGGTATACTCTTCGCACGGTCGGTGTGGGACATGTTGGGCCACATGGCCTGTTTCTACACTGTAGGAATTCTATAAAGAGTCAGCTACATTGCTGATGCTGTCCCTCAACTCCATGTCACAGAATCGCAGCATTATTACAGTGCAGGAGGCTATTCAGTCCATGGGGTCTGTATCAACTTTTTGAGTATTCCAATTTACTTCCTTCTAACCATAATCCTGGAGATTGTTTCTGAGTAAACCATCCAATGTCCTCTTGAATTCCCTGGTTTAACTAGCTTCCACAACACTTCCAGGCTGAGCCTTCCTAACCAAAACGCTCACTGTGTGAACAATGGTGTTCTCACCCCACATTTGCTTCTTTCGGCAAAACCCTTTAAAACTATTCCATTCTCACCCTTCATCCATTCCGAGCAGGAATTTCTACCTGTCCATATTCCTCAGGATTTTCAAATTTCAGTCAGATCTCCCTCAGTGTTCTGTGCACTAAGGACACTTCTGCAAATGATTCAGTCCTTCCTCATACCACCCCCCACCTTTTCCTCCTCATCCCACCCCCCACCTTTTCCTCCTCATCCCACCCCCCACCTTTTCCTCCTCATACCAACCCCCACCTTTTCCTCCTCATACCAACCCCCACCTTTTCCTCCTCATACCACCCCCCACCTTTTCCTCCGCATGCTCACTCTGAACAACTTCTCTTTCCAATCCTCCCACTTGCTCCAAACCAAAGCATGGGCCCCAGCTATGCCTGCCTCTTCGTTGGATATGTGGAACAGTCCATCTTCCGCAGCTACACTGGCACCACCCCCCACCTTTTCCTCCGCATAAACATTTACTGCATCCGCTGCACCCGATGTGGCCTCCTCTATATTGGGGAGTCAGGCCGCCTACTTGTGGAACGTTTCAGAGAACACCTCTGGGACACCCGCACCAACCAACCCAACTGCCCCGTGGCTGAACACTTTAACTCCCCCTCCCACTCCACCAAGAACATGCAGGTCCTTGGCCTCCTCCATCGCCAGACCATGGCAACACGACGTCTGGAGGAAGAGCGCCTCATCTTCCGCCTAGGAACTCTCCAACCATAAGGGACGAATGCAGATTTCTCCAGTTTTCTCATTTCCCCTCCCCCCCACCTTTTCTCAGTCCCAACCCTCAGACTCAGCACTGCCTTCTTGATCTGCAATCTTCTTCCCGACCTCTCTGCCCCACCCCCTCTCCGGCCTATCACCCTCACCTTAACCTCTTTCCACCTATCGTATTCCCAACGCCCCTCCCCCAAGTCCCTCCTCCCTACCTTTTATCTTAGCCTGCTTGGCACACCCTCCTCATTCCTGAAGAAGGGCTTATGCCCGAAACGTCGATTCTCCTGCTCCTTGGATGCTGCCTGACCTGCTGCGCTTTTCCAGCAACACATTTTTAAGTTCCTCATCACGGCCCACTTTTCCTACCCTCTCATCATAATCCTTAATGCCCTGACTGATCCAAAATCTACCGATCTCAGCTTTAAAAATGTACAAGGATCCTGCCCCCACAACTCTCGGTGGTAAGGAGTTCCCTCCTCGCCTCAGTCTTAAATTGACACTCCTTTATTCTGAGTCCTGGACTCTCTCATGAGGGGAAATGCCCTCTCAGTATTCACCCTGTTAAGAATCCGATATTTTTCAAGGTACCTAGAAATCCGCAAGTCTGTCTCGAACATATTCAATGGCTTCAAGCTTCCATAGGCCTCTAGAGGATTCGAGAATTCCAAAACCTCACCATCCAGAATTTACATTTGTTCCCTTGTGGGTGTTGCTGGCTGGGCCCAGCATTCATTTTCCCTCCTTAGTTGCCCGTTCAGAAGGTGGTGGTGAGCTGCCTTCTTGAACCGCTGCAGCTTATGTGAAGAAACTCTCAACTCTACTGCACCCTTAATATGAGACTGTGTCCTCTGGTTCTGCCCCCCCCATCCCCCTCTCACCAAAGCCAATGAGAAACATCCTTCCCACATCCAGCCTCTCAAGGCCCGTACAATACACTGAGCTCACCTTTCATTTATCGAATAGTGACGGAATACTGACCTGGTTTACTCAATCTTTCCTCAGGGGACAATTCCAGAGGTCAGTTCTGGTGAAAGGTGGTCATTTTCCAGTGTGAGTTCCAAACATGATCCCTGAAACCGTAATTCAATCCAGTTTCCGCAGCCCTCTTACCGACCCCCCACCCCCCCCAAGAACCATCTTCTTAGAACTTTACACATTTTTTTCCTCTCATCAGATAATTTTTTTTTCGATTCCATTCCCCACAGTGCGGAAACAGGCCCTTGGGCCCGACAAGTCCACACCGAGCCTCTGAAGAGTAACCCATCCAGACCCATTCCCCTAAATTTACCCCTGACTAATGCTTAAAAATGTGTTGCTGGAAAAGCACAGCAGGTCAGGCAGCATCAAAGGAGCAGGAGAATCGACGTTTCGGGCATAAGCCCTTCTTCAGCCCTGACCTAATGCACTATGGGCAATTTAACGTGGCCAGTTCACCTGACCTGCACAACTTTGGACTGTGGGAGGAAACCGGAGCACCTGGAGGAAACCTACGCAGACATGGGGAGACTGTGCAAACTCCACACAGACAGTTGCCTGAGATGGGAATTGAACCTGGGTCCCTGGCATTGTGAGGCAGCAGTGCTAACCACTGAGCTACTGTGCCGCCCCAATGATCCAATTCCTTGAAGGTCTCAGTGGAAGCTGCCCATCCCCACACTCTCAGGCAGCTTATTTCTAGCTCCTAACCATCTGCTACACTGATATTTTTCAAGTGGGTTTTTGCTTCTTCTGCCACTTAGTTGGCATGAGTGTGTGCCCGCTGGTTCTCTATTCTTCTGCCAATGGGAGATGTTTCTCACGTGCGTTTGAACACCTTGATCGAACCTCCTTCCAGATGTTTCAGCCCTAGTTCCTCCAGTCTGTCCAGGTAGCTGAAGTCCCTTCGACCTGGAACGAGATCCTTTAGAAGATCCTTTATCCGAAATGCTCGGGACCAGCTGTGTTTCGGAATTTCTGGGATTTCAAAATGTGACAGTTTAATGGTGAAATGTTTTAAAATCTTACCAGAGGAGCAGTCTTCTAAGTAAGAACGTGCTTGGACCCCCCCCACCGTTGCGTCTGAGTGACACACATCGAGGTGGGTGTTGACTTGGGTTAACTGTTTGCTCGCTAAAAAGCCTTGTGAGTGAGAAAAAAACTTCACAAAAAGAACTTTGGATTTTGGAGCTTTTTGGTTTTTTTTGGATGTTCGGATGAAGGATCTTCTACCTGTATAATGAATCATAGGAGCAGGCACATTGTGTGTTTGTGTGAGTGTGTGTGTATCCATATGTGCGTGCGTGTGAGAACATGGGTCAGTCTTAGGTGAAGTAAATAAGTAAGTAATTGCATATCAACACTGTTTCTAAGTGGAGTAAATATTGAAACCACTCCGAACAGTATCACTTTCTCAGACATGACTCCATGCCTCTATGTTACATCTAGACAGACATTCCAATTGGATGCCTATTTGGTTGGAAGTGGTGAGCAGAGATGTGGGGAAAGGGCTGGAGATTGGGACTAGGTAAATGAATTGGTGCGGATATGATGGGCCCAATGGCCTCCACCTGCAGTGTCACAATTCTGAGATACTAAACATAAACACAGACCCTGAGAGCTGGGCCGAATGGTCTGAACCTGTGCTGAACTCCCAAATCAGTGGTGATTACTGGAATATTGCCTAATCTAGTGCCAGATGGGAACATTACTGCTGAAAGCAGAGGCAACACTGTTGAAGTCTTCCTTCTCGTACTCATCAGGACAGATGCAAGAAAACCAAATTTCAGAGAGGGTAATAATTTGTGCAGCATGTGAGCCAGAGTGCTGATTGGTTGAGACTTGCTATGGGGAACGCCCCAGTCACGTTTCGACCAATTAAGAGTCCATTTGCTATTTTTGACTGAACAGAGAAGCTTTTGGATACCCGTTTCCCTGGTGCGTTCCCCCGCAGTAACACTCCAACGAATCAGAGTCAAGTCACTCGCCAAACAGTTCCTCATGCAGCATGAATTAACCAGCAATCCCTCCAAAATTCGGTTTTCCTGCATCTATCCTGATCGGTGCCAGACAAAAAGCCCTTGTTCCTTTTTTTCTGCAGTAAGACTGAATTTTCTAAAGGGCTTAAAGCCTGAAGCTGTGTTGACGAGAGAGTATCGTGCGGGGCCAGTAGATACGGTTCTTGGTCGGTCATGGTCTTTCTGGCCTAGAACTTGTGATGTTTTCCTTCTCTCTCCTCTGCCCCCACTCCTGTCAGTCTATGCGATTCGTGAAGCAGCCACCAACAATCTGAGGAAGCTCACCCAGAAGTTCGGCAAGGTCTGGGCTCAGAACACTATCCTCCCCAAGGTGCTGGCTATGTCATCCAACCCCAACTACCTCCACCGGATGACCACACTCTTCTGCGTCAATGTAAGTCTCTCACCGTCCGCTGGACTGCCCCCACAACCCCTCCCTACATCCGCGTTCTTCCCGAGACCCCCCCCACAGCATGGCGACCTTCACTGCAAAGGAGTCAGGTCACTCCAGCTCCTTTTCCAATCCGTCAAGTCTGGTCCAGCACACATCACCCTTCCCCGACTGCTGCTTGAGTAGAGAGTGACGAGCCACTTTCTTGAACTTCTGTAGTTTATCTGGGCCACGTTTGGGCAGAGAGAGAAGAAAGGGAGGTCTGTAGGATGCAGGAGAGTGTACAAGCTATTCACATTCCTGATGAAGGGCTTATGTTTGACACTCCTGCTCCTTGGATGCTGCCTGACCGGCCGTGCTTTTCCAGCATCACAGGGTTTGGGCAGAGTTCCTGAAAGATTCTTCCCTTTTCCAGAGGGTTCAACAAACGTGGAGGCCACCCTGGTTGAGGATGCAACCTTTCTTCCCCAAAGGGCACTCAGATGAGGTTTTCCAACAATCGATGGTAGTTTCCTGGTCACCGGTGCCGAAACCAAGTTCCCAATCCAGATTGTTTCTCCCCCTTCATGTTTATAGCTAATGGCCATCCTTAATTGTTCAGAGGCCAGATGTAGGTAAGGAGAGCTGATTCCATCCTCTGAAGGGTTTTAATGACCCGGACGGGGTGCATGGTTACTATTTGAACAGCAGCTCCAACAGCACTCCCAAAGTTTGACGCCATCCACTTGATTAATACTCCATCCAGCACCTTCAATATTCACTCCCTACACCACTCAGTATAACAGCAGTGTGTACCATCTACGAGATGCACTGCAGGAACTCACCAAAGACCCTCAGGCAGCACCTTCCAAATCCACGGCCACTTCCATCTAGAAGGACAAGGGGCAGCAGATACATGGGAACACCACCCCCTGAGAGTTCCCTTCCAAGCCCCTCATCATTGGATGCATATTGCCATTTCTTTGGTGCAGCGAAGTTAAAACCTGGAACACTGTTCCTCGCAGCCCACTGTGGGTGTACCTACACTCTAATGACTGCAGCCATTTGAGAAGGTGTTTCATCATTATCTTCTCAAGGGCACTTAGAGATAGATAACAAATTCTGGCCCAGTGAGTGATGTCCACATCCAGTGAACAAACTCAAAGGAGGGTGATCTACCTGATAGCATCCACTAGAAGGGACCATGGTCCAATGAGTTTCACGTTATCTCTGTCTCCACCCGCCCCACCCCGTCTCTCTCTCCCTCTCCCTCTCCCCCTCCCTCTCTCTCTCTCTGTCTGTTTCCATGTTTCTCCCTCTCTTATTTTTCTCCCACTTTCTTGTCTCTCTGTGTCTTCCTCTTCTACCTCTCTGTCTCTTGCCCTTGTCCCTCCCCCCCCCACCACACACACACACACACACACACTCACACTCTCTGTGTCTCTTTCTGTTTCTCTCTTCCTTCTGTCTCTTCTTGGAGTTAGAAGTCCATCGATTTGATTCTCTCAGACTCTGAGGCCAGTAATCTAGTCTGACATTCCAGTGTGAGAAAACCTTAGAGTATCTGAAAAAGCTTCACTGAGCTTTGAGTTGTGGTTCCCATTGTACCTTTGAGAACACAGCAATCGCCGATTTATGCACAGCAAGATTCCACAAGCAGCAATACAACAACGGCCTGGATCATTTTCTTCCTCTGAGTGATGTCAGTTAAGGAATTGATCTTGATTCCAGGGAGAACAGCCCTTTCCCCCATCTAATCAGTCACCCACGGCTCTCCCAAGTAGGAGGGCTGTGGGATCTGTAATGTCTGCCTGCGTTTGTTCCTAACCTCAGAGGTGCTGTCTTTCAGGAGACCCATTAAACCCACAGGCTCACTCACTGAAGAGAACCCTGAGGCTTCCAGTGGGGAGGAGAGATTCAAGGGAGCACTGGCTGTGGCAGGAGTGGGTCACCTGGTTGCTCTGTCCACTTTGCTGTTTGTGGGATCTTGCTGTGTGACAGAGGCAATGAACAGCGAGGCAGATGTTTCTCACGGGGTGGGCGGTGATGCAGGACAAACGAGCACAGGTTTTTTTTTTGGTTTAAACATCCACTTGGTGCCCGCCTCTAATTCTAACTCCCACCCCCACCTCCACCTCCCTGCCTCATCTCCAGGCTCTGTATGAAGTCTGCGGGAAGGACATCACCACCAAGATAATGCTGCCCACCGTCCTGCGGATGGGGAGTGATGCTGTGGCCAATGTGCGTTTCAATGTAGCCAAGACACTACAGAAGATCGGGTCCACCCTGGATTACAGGCAAGTGGAGCTGTCTTAATACATGTCAGGTCAAATGTCCTCACCCACCCAGGTTTAGTACGATGATCTGTTCCCTTCCTGGCAGTGTTTGGAAACTGGGGAAGCTTATCCAAATAGCGCATTCACTTTTCTTTCACATCTTCACTTTGCAGTTAGTTAGTTGCAGGCATTCATTGCCTGTGTAAAACCGTAGAGTCTCTTTATCAGCGTGACCAGGTCATCAATACAGATCGTCGGCCCCTACAGGCCCTTAGTGAACCAAATGGGTTTCTACAACCATTGACCAGACCTGACCATCCCAGACCAGGCACCCCCAGCTTCCAGCTTGATTCCCCTCCTGATCTAACAACATTTTCCACCCAATTCCTCCGACCTCTCCTAAGAACCTAACTAGCATCCTCGACCGTCGCCCACCTAGCAACGTAGACCATTACCCCTGCTCACCTGGCACATTGCCCCCTCACCCACCATTAGGTACATCGAATGGACTGTTGATCCAGAATTATTCCTGATTTATTCTGTTTAATATCTATATCCATATATTTAAAAGTCTGACCTCTAATCTGAAACTTCCTTTTAGTTTTATCTATTGCACAGTATTCAAATGTCTTAGAAACTTTCCATGAAAATATTGCCAACATACATCGTAAATATGCCTGCCAGTCTGCCTGTCTCTCGCTGTAATACCAGTCAGATATTTCTGGCTCTGCGATACACTGAATGCAGCACACTTTCAACAAGAAGGAGCTAGGTGAGAGGTACCAAACCCTCACTGTGTATGTCAGCATACTTGTTCATGTCCCAGCTTCCCATCTAAATCACTTGCTTCTCTGAAAGTTGTTGAAACTGCAGGACTACAGCTTTTACCTCGATTCACTTACATTCCCAAGAGTGCTAAAAGAATGAAGAAGGTTTTTAAGACTGTTTTTCCTACAATAGTGGTAACCACTTTTGATCATCTTGATCACAGAAGTTCTCTTTAAGACCTGAAAGTACAAGTCTGGATTTTGCCTTATATATGTCCCATCAGGAAACACTCTGTCGATACACCTCTACAGCAACTTTCCTATCATCCAACTTGGATTCTTTCCAGCTATCCAGTTTTATTGGCTTGCCTTCCTCCATGAAATTACCTTTTTCTTTGTTTGTAGCTACCAAAGCTGGAGAGAGGTGTACGGGGAAGGGGGAGCTGTGCCTCAGTCAGGAGGTAGGGCAACTGTACTCAAACTGAGGTGGGCGTGGCCACTGCCCTCCAGCTAGGAGGACTGGAGGGCAAGACTGCGATACTCGATGGGAGGTCACTTTGCTGGGGTCAGGGTCACTGCTGTGGGGTCAGGTCACAGCTGCAGGGTCACGGTCACCACTGTGGGGTCAGGGTCACTGCTGAGGAGTCAGGGTCACCATTGAGAGGTCAGGGTCATGGCTGTGGGGTCAGGGTCACCACTGTGGGGTCAAGGCCATCACTGTGGAGTTAGGGTCACGGCTGGGTGGCAGGGTCATGGCTGTGGGGTTAGGGTCACCGCTGTGGGATCAGTGTTACCACTGTGGGGCTAGTGTTATGGCTGTGGGGTCAGGGTCACTGCTGAGGTAGCAGGTCACAGCTGTGGGGTCAGGCTCACTGCTGAGGGGTCAGGGTCACCGTTGAGAGATCAGGGTCACGGCTGGGATGGCAGGGTCATGGCTGTGGGGTCAAGGCCACTGCTATGGGGTCAGGGTCACGGCTGGGGTGGCAGGGTCATGGCTGTGGGGTCAGGGTCACCGCTGTGGGGTCAGTGTTATGGCTGTGGGGTCAGGGTCACTGCTGAGGTAGCAGGTCACAGCTGTGGGGTCAGGGTCACCGCTGAGGGGTCAGGGTCACCGCTGAGGGATCAGGCTCACGGCTGTGGGGTCAGGGTCACGGCTGAGGTGGCAGGTCACAGCTGTGGGGTCAGGGTCACTGCTGTGGGGTCAGGGTCACTGCTGTGGGGTCAAGGTCACTGCTGAAGGGTCAGACTCACAGCTGTGGGGTCAGGGTCACTGCTGTGGGGTCAGGGTCACTGCTGAAGGGTCAGACTCACAGCTGTGGGGTCAGGGTCACAGCTGTGGGGTCAGGGTCACTGCTGAAGGGTCAGGGTCACAGCTGTGGGGTCAGGGTCACGGCTGAGGTGGCAGGTCACAGCTGTGGGGTCAGGGTCACTGCTGAAGGGTCAGAGTCACGGCTGTGGGGTCAGGGTCACCACTCTGGGTTTCAGGGTCACTGCTGAGGGGTCAGGGTCACGGTTGTGGGTCCCCTGTTCAGGTCAGACTGTAGTGCTCAGATTGAGTGATCGGAGGACGGTAGGATAATAGATTGTGGATCAGGTGATATACCCTAATTTGCTTCCCCCGTCCTGGTTGAAATGTTAGGAAATCTGGTGGGAATGGACAAGTTGACCAAAGGGTCTGTTTCCATACTGTACATCTCTGTGACTCTATGACATGCTGTAAAATTACTTCTAACCTGACCCAGACTCTACCCCTCTCTTTGTCCTTCTCTCTTATATCATGTATCTGGATTCGACTTTCATTCTGATAGCTTTAAACAACGCTGCCCAGCTCAGCTGATTTAGTTGGAGGCTTCTGCCTTAGGTGCTGTGAGAGAGTGGAGCTAATTGTATTCCCTTCCCAAATCTGGGAATGGTTGCTCATCCCTGAAGGAATTTTTGGATTTCTCCCTAAAGACAATGGTACGTGTAGAACTGTAGCTCCAAAAGAGTTGCAGTCAAACGTTTGCATGGACTGCCAATACCAGGGCAGGTGCTCATTTACATCTTGGTTCATATTTTACAAGCCATCTCACCTGTCACATGTTTTCTTTCACATAATAACTAAAGAGACCTTTCCTTGCCACGTTCATTGCCATAATGTTCATATTTTGACACATATCCCCAAATTCATCATTATCCATTTGCCCCACAATGTCTGTTATGAATTTAGCCAGTACACCCCTCCAGCAGATGCTGGAGATCAGAGTTGAAGAGTGTGGTGCTGGATTAGTGTTGCTGGAAAATCACAGCAGGTCAGGCAGCATCCGAGGAGCAGGAGAATCAATGTTTCGTGTATAACCACTTCAGCTCCTCATGAAGAGCTTATGTTGATTCTCCTGGTCCTTGGATGCTGCCTGATCTGCTATGATGAAGGGCTTTTGCCTGAAATGTCGATTTACCTGCGCCTCAGATGCTGCCTGACCTGCTGTGCTTTTCCAGCACCACACACTCGACTCTGATCTCCAGAATCAGCAGTCCTCACTCCCTCCATAAAGTTGGCAAATCTACTATTGCTGGCAGGGCATTCCATGCTCTTACTACTGTGTAAGAACTTACCTCTGACATTGGTCCTGTATCTATCACCCCTCAATTTAAAGCTACATCCCCTCGTGTCAGCCATCACCATCCAAGGAAAAGGGCTCTCACTGTCCACCCGATCTAACCCTCTGATCATCCTGTATGTTTCTATTAAGTCACCTCTTAACCTTTGTCTCTTGAATGAAAACAGCCTCAAGTCCCTCAGATTTTCTTCAAGATCATGCCTCCATACCGGGCAACATCTTGGTAAATCTCCTCTGCCCCCTTTCCAAATCTTCCACATCCTTCCTGTAATGCAGTGACCAGAACAGTAGGCAGTACTCCAAGTGCAACTGCACGAGAGTTTGAACGAGATTAAACGGAGACACAATCTCAGACAATCTCGACAGCATGGAAGCAGGCCCTTTAGTCCATCATGTTTACACTGCCCCTCCGAAGACCACCCAACCCAGACTCTGTCCCTGTAACCCTGTACCTCCTGTGGCTAAACTGCAAAACTTACACATCCCTGGGCACTATGGACAATTTATCATGGCCAGTCCACCCTAACCTACACATCCCTGGGCACTATGGGACAATTTAGCATGGCCAATCCACCCTAACCTACACATCCCTGGACACTATGGGACAATTTAGCATGGCCAATCCACCCTAACCTACACATCCCTGGGCACTATGGGACAATTTAGCATGGCCAATCCACCCTCACCTGCACATCCCTGGGCATCATGGGTAATTTAGTATGGCCAATCCATCCTAACCTACACGTCCCTGGACACTGAGACAATTTAGCATGGCCAATCCACCCTAACCTGCACATCCCTGGACATTATGGGACAATTTAGCATGGCCAATCCACCCTAACCTACACATCCCTGGGCACTATGGGACAATTTAGCATGGCCAATCCACCCTCACCTGCACATCCCTGGGCATCATGGGTAATTTAGTATGGCCAATCCATCCTAACCTACACGTCCCTGGACACTGAGACAATTTAGCATGGCCAATCCACCCTAACCTGCACATCCCTGGACATTATGGGACAATTTAGCATGACCAATCCACCCTAACCTACACATCCCTGGGCACTATGGTACAATTTCCCATGGCCAATCCACCCTAACCTGCACATCCCTGGGCACTATGGGACAATTTAGCATGGCCAATCCACCCTAACCTGCATATCCCTGGGCACTATGGGTAACTTAGCATGCCCAATCCACCCTAACCTGCATATCCCTGGGGACCATGGGAAAATTTAGCATGGCCAATGCACCCTCACCTGCACACCCGTGGGCACTATGCGTAATTTAGTATGCCCACTCCATACTAACCTACACATCCCCGGACACTATGGGACAACTTCCCATGGCCAATCCACCCTCACCTGCACATCCCTAGGCACAATAGGTAATTTAGCATGGCCTAATCCGCCCTAACCAACACGTCCTTCGCCACTATGGGACAATTTAGCATGGCCAATCCACCCTAACCTACACATTCCTGGGCACTATGGCTAATATAGCATGGCCAATCCACCCTAACCTACACGTCCCTGGACACTATGGGACAATTTAGCATGGCCAATCCACCCTAACCTACACGTCCCTGGGCACTATGGGACAATTTAGCATGGCCAATCCACCCTAACCTACACGTCCCTGGGCACTATGGGGCAATTTAGCATGTCCAATCCACCCTAACCTGCACATCCCTGGGCACTGTGGGACAATTTAGCATGGCCAATCCACCCCAATCTGCATATCCCTGGGCACTATGGGTAATTTAGTGTGGTCAATCCAACTCAACCTAGTGGGAAACCAGAGCATTCGGAGGAAACCCATGCAGACGTTGGGGGGCGGTGGGGTGGGGGTGGGGGTGGGGTTGGGGGGGGGTGGTGTTGATATGCAAACTCCACGTAGACAGTGGAGGGTGGAATCGGGTGTGTCTTCTGTGAGATTCTCTGGAAGATCTCATGGCTACTATAAGAAAGAAAAGTGGTGGGGGAGGGAGTTCTACCCAGTGTCCTGGCACCAATATATAGGTCGCTCGACCAACATCACTGTAAGATCAGATGATCTTGGTCATTATAACACTGTTTGTGGCAGCAGGTTACCAGAAGATTGGCCACCGTGTTTTCCTCTTCATTGTAACAATGACCACATTTCAGGGCAAAGTCCTTCATTCAGTCAATAGGCTTTCAGAGATTGGAATAAAGTGATAGAGAATTGTAAACAATCTTGAGTTTGACGTTCACCCTGGGCATATTAGGAAGCATTGGCCCTGTAAGAGAGAGGGAGCGCTGTGACAGTCGGGAAGGATGCTGTGTAACTGTTTCTCTTCCTGTTCCCTTCCCTCTCTTTTCTTCTGTGCCTTCAGCCCGTTGCATAACGAAGTGAAGCCAGTGCTTGATAAACTGAGCAAGGATCAAGACATCGATGTGAAATACTTCGCCCAGGAAGCATTAATCGGTGAGGGGCCTGGTTTAAAGGGAGGGTGGTGGTGGGGGTGGTTTGGGGAAGATTGAAATTGGCCCCGAGGTCCTCCTCCTCCCTGCCTCCCAGTTCCTTGGTGGGTGGGGGGGAGGTTCCGGGTGTATTGTCCTGAGGAGAGAGGGGGCCCTGGCTTGCAGTCAGGCTGAAACGCTGCCAACATTGCCCACTCTTGAAGCCAACGCCTGATGCTAAGCCATTGGGTTGCGGGTCCAGGCCAGGCAATGGTGTTACTGTCTTCAGCATGAGCAGGTTTACACTACCCCCCCTCGACCCCAACTCATCCCCCTCACCCACCACCCTGCAGAGGAATCTATCACATCAACTACAGAAGAAGCAAGGGGGGAGTAGAGTGAGAAGCTGTAAGGGAATATTGAAACCTGATAGAGGGATCTTCATAGGTTGAAAGAGGGTTGAGGGCAAGACCATGTTTCCCTTCTGTGGTGGGTGGGGGGGTGGGGAGCAGGTGAGATCTAGCGACCCATCAAAGGAAAACAGTCAATAATAGATCTAATTGGAAATTCAGGAGAAATTTCCTTTCCTCAGAAAGCGGGGAGAAGGTGGAACTGGGTCCCTGAGGGAGTGGTCAAGGTGAATCATATTGATCTGTTAGAAGGGGGAAGATAGACAAATACATGAGGGAGTAAAGAATACAATGAAATGGCAGAAAAGGGAGGTGACAGGATCCTGGTAAGTGCTGTCAAAATCGACTGTTAGAGTTGGATGGAAGTTGTCTGTGGAGAATAAATCCAGGCGGTGACTTGATGGGCTAAATTATCTGCATGCCTGCTGACCCCTGACCTATCAATAATCCTTTCCCCTCTCCAGTGCTGTGCCTGAATTAATGCGGGATCGATCCACAGTCATTGCCTTCACAATTTCCGTACCGGGGCAGAGTGGCTTCTCCTCTACACTAACGAACACACCCTGGGCAGGCAGGAAGGAAGGAAAGAATACTCAAAGAGATTCGCCTCTTAGCCAGAGGCCGTAAGTGGTCAGTTTATCATCTCGCCGCAACTACTGCCTTGTCCACCATTGTTACCTCTCGTTTCCCTCCCCTTCCCTTGCTCCACTGTCCAGTTTCCTTTTAAACCTGCAGTTTACAACGTTACAGTTCAAATGTTGGTCATTTTCTGTTGCTGTTCCAGCTGAATGAATTGTTGTAAAATAAAGATGGTTCAAGAGTTTACTTCAACAATGCACCCCTGCATGACCAGGCTGATCTGTTTTTAATCAGGCAACACTTCACAAGGCAATGTCTACTCAATGACAACAGAAAGAAAGGCGCGCCGCACTGTCGGAGGGTCAGTGCTGAGGGAGTGCCGCACTGTCGGAGGGTCAGTGCTGAGGGAGTGGGCACTGTCGGAGGGTCAGTGCTGAGGGAGTGCCTCACTGTCGGAGGGTCAGTGCTGAGGGAGTGCCGCACTGTCGGAGGGTCAGTGCTGAGGGAGTGGGCACTGTCGGAGGGTCAGTGCTGAGGGAGTGCCGCACTGTCAGAGGGTCAGTGCTGAGGGAGTGCCGCACTGTCGGAGGGTCAGTGCTGAGGGAGTGCCGCACTGTCGGAGGGTCAGTGCTGAGGGAGTGCCGCACTGTCGGAGGGTCAGTGCTGAGGGAGTGCCGCACTGTCGGAGGGTCAGTGCTGAGGGAGTGGGCACTGTCGGAGGGTCAGTGCTGAGGGAGTGCCGCACTGTCGGAGGGTCAGTGCTGAGGGAGTGCCGCACTGTCAGAGGGTCAGTGCTGAGGGAGTGCCGCACTGTCGGAGGGTCAGTGCTGAGGGAGTGGGCACTGTCGGAGGGTCAGTGCTGAGGGAGTGCCGCACTGTCGGAGGGTCAGTGCTGAGGGAGTGGGCACTGTCGGAGGGTCAGTGCTGAGGGAGTGCCGCACTGTCGGAGGGTCAGTGCTGAGGGAGTGCCGCACTGTCAGAGGGTCAGTGCTGAGGGAGTGCCGCACTGTCGGAGGGTCAGTGCTGAGGGAGTGCCGCACTGTCAGAGGGTCAGTGCTGAGGGAGTGCCGCACTGTCGGAGGGTCAGTGCTGAGGGAGTGCCGCACTGTCGGAGGGTCAGTGCTGAGGGAGTGGGCACTGTCGGAGGGTCAGTGCTGAGGGAGTGCCGCACTGTCGGAGGGTCAGTGCTGAGGGAGTGCCGCACTGTCAGAGGGTCAGTGCTGAGGGAGTGCCGCACTGTCGGAGGGTCAGTGCTGAGGGAGTGGGCACTGTCGGAGGGTCAGTGCTGAGGGAGTGCCGCACTGTCGGAGGGTCAGTGCTGAGGGAGTGCCGCACTGTCAGAGGGTCAGTGCTGAGGGAGTGCCGCACTGTCGGAGGGTCAGTGCTGAGGGAGTGCCGCACTGTCAGAGGGTCAGTGCTGAGGGAGTGCCGCACTGTCGGAGGGTCAGTGCTGAGGGAGTGGGCACTGTCGGAGGGTCAGTGCTGAGGGAGTGCCGCACTGTCGGAGGGTCAGTGCTGAGGGAGTGCCGCACTGTCAGAGGGTCAGTGCTGAGGGAGTGCCGCACTGTCGGAGGGTCAGTGCTGAGGGAGTGCCGCACTGTCAGAGGGTCAGTGCTGAGGGAGTGCCGCACTGTCGGAGGGTCAGTGCTGAGGGAGTGCCGCACTGTCGGAGGGTCAGTGCTGAGGGAGTGGGCACTGTCGGAGGGTCAGTGCTGAGGGAGTGCCGCACTGTCGGAGGGTCAGTGCTGAGGGAGTGCCGCACTGTCAGAGGGTCAGTGCTGAGGGAGTGCCGCACTGTCGGAGGGTCAGTGCTGAGGGAGTGGGCACTGTCGGAGGGTCAGTGCTGAGGGAGTGCCGCACTGTCGGAGGGTCAGTGCTGAGGGAGTGGGCACTGTCGGAGGGTCAGTGCTGAGGGAGTGCCGCACTGTCGGAGGGTCAGTGCTGAGGGAGTGCCGCACTGTCAGAGGGTCAGTGCTGAGGGAGTGCCGCACTGTCGGAGGGTCAGTGCTGAGGGAGTGGGCACTGTCGGAGGGTCAGTGCTGAGGGAGTGCCGCACTGTCAGAGGGTCAGAGGGTCAGTGCTGAGGGAGTGCCGCACTGTCGGAGGGTCAGTGCTGAGGGAGTGCCGCACTGTCGGAGGGTCAGTGCTGAGGGAGTGGGCACTGTCGGAGGGTCAGTGCTGAGGGAGTGCTGCAGTGTCGGAGGGTCAGTGCTGAGGGAGTGGGCACTGTCAGAGGGTCAGTGCTGAGGGAGTGCCGCACTGTCGGAGGGTCAGTGCTGAGGGAGTGCCGCACTGTCAGAGGGTCAGTGCTGAGGGAGTGCCGCACTGTCGGAGGGTCAGTGCTGAGGGAGTGGGCACTGTCGGAGGGTCAGTGCTGAGGGAGTGCCGCACTGTCGGAGGGTCAGTGCTGAGGGAGTGCCGCACTGTCGGAGGGTCAGTGCTGAGGGAGTGCCGCACTGTCGGAGGGTCAGTGCTGAGGGAGTGGGCACTGTCGGAGGGTCAGTGCTGAGGGAGTGCTGCAGTGTCGGAGGGTCAGTGCTGAGGGAGTGGGCACTGTCAGAGGGTCAGTGCTGAGGGAGTGCCGCACTGTCGGAGGGTCAGTGCTGAGGGTGTGCAGCACTGTCGAAGGGTCAGTGCTGAGGGAGTGCCACACAGTCGGAGGGTCAGTGCTAAGGGAGCGCTGCACTGTGAGAGGTTCAGTGCTGAGGGAGTGCAGCAGTGTCGGAGGGTCAGTGCTAAGGGAGCACCGTACTCTCGGATGGTCAGTGCTGAGGGAGTGCCGCACTGTCGGAGGGTCGTTGCTGAGTGAGCGCCGCACTGTCGGAGGGTCAGTGCTGAGGGAGCACCACACTGTCGGAGGGTCAGTGCTGAGGGAGCACCGCACTGTCGAAGGATCAGTGCTGAGGGAGTGCCGCACTGTCGGAGGGTCAGTGCTGAGGGAGTGCCGCACTGTCGGAGGGTAAGTGCTGAGGGAGCGCCGCACTGCCGGAGGGTCAGTGCTGAGGGAGCCAGCACTGTCGAAGGGTCAGTGCTGAGAGAGTGCTGCACTGTTGGAGGGTCTGTGCTGAGTGAATGCCACACTGTCGGAGGGTCAGTGCTGAGTGAGCGCCGCACTGTCGGAGGGTCAGTGCTGAGGGAGCACCACACTGTCGGAGGGTCAGTGCTGAGGGAGCACCGCACTGTCGAAGGATCAGTGCTGAGGGAGTGCCGCACTGTCGGAGGGTCAGTGCTGAGGGAGTGCCGCACTGTCGGAGGGTAAGTGCTGAGGGAGCGCCGCACTGCCGGAGGGTCAGTGCTGAGGGAGCCAGCACTGTCGAAGGGTCAGTGCTGAGAGAGTGCTGCACTGTTGGAGGGTCTGTGCTGAGTGAATGCCACACTGTCGGAGGGTCAGTGCTGAGGGAGTGCCGCACTGTCGGAGGGTCAGTGCTGAGGGAGTGCCGCACTGTCGGAGGGTCAGTGCTGAGGGAGTGCCGCACTGTCGGAGGGTCAGTGCTGAGGGATCGCTGCACTGTTGGAGAATCAGTGCTGACGGAGCACTGCAGTGTCAAGGGTCAGTGCTGAGGGAGCACCACACTGTCGGAGGGTCAGTGCTGAAGGAGTGCCACTCTGTCGGTGGGTCAGTGCTGAGGGAGTACTGCACTGTCAGAGGGACGGTGCTGAGGGAGTGCCGCACTGTCACAGCATCAGTGCTGAGGGAGCGCCACACTGTCGGAGGGTCAATAGTGAGTGAATTCTGCAATGTTGGAGCGTTCATACCAAGGGACTGGTGGATCACCACTACTGAGGGAGTGCTACACTTTCAAAATGTCATTGCTATCGTTTGGTTTGTGTGCTGTGTGTTGGATAAGATATCGCAATGTCGGAGGGTCAGCGCTGAGGGAGCACTGCAGTGTCAAGGGTCAGTGCTGAGGGAACACTGCAGTATCAGAGGGTCATAAGACATTAACCAGGGGCCATTCTGACCTCTCAATATATTATAATAATCTCATGTCCCACTATTTGAAAGTTTTGGGGATGTGCCCTGATGTCATGGGAAATGTTATGCCTTCAAAAGCACCATTGAGATAAAAGATAAACGCAATGTACAAATGGATGCTAGAAATCTGAAATAAAACTAGGGATTGCTTGGAGTATCTCAGCAAGTCTGAAGAAAAAAGTGAACATTTCAAATCTAATATGACTTCTTCAGAACCTGACTGTGGGTGGCGCTAGAGGCATGCAGTGTGATATTGAATGCAAACGCACGAGGTGATGAGACCACATGGGGATGACACCTTCTCTCATTCTCTGTCCATGAAAAAAACTGTTTCTTCCCAGGGCTTCAATGCCCTGGAATATTCCGTAATTTATACATGAAAACAGAAATCTCATGTGCACACTAGTATGGGAAACAGACACTGCTGTGTTCCCAAATGTATATACACACAGGAACAGAGAGATGATTAATTCAGTTAACCTGTCTTCTAACCATGGCAATGTACTCTAAGCTATATCCTATTTTCTGCCAAGTTTACACCTACCTACGTAATACTCCATTTGCCACTTCTTTGCCCACTCAATTAGCCTATTGATATATTTGTAGCTTGCATATTCCTGTTGACAATTTAATATTCTTTTTATCTTTGTGTCATCAGTGCAATTTGGCAACCGTCCTCAATCCACCATCAATAAGACACAAGTCAGGAGTGTGATGGAGCACTCCCCACTTGCCCCTGGATGGGGGCAACTCCAACAACACTCAAGAAATTCAACACCATCCAGGGACAAAGCAGCCCCCGTTTGATTGCCACCGTATCCACAAACATCCCATCCCTCCCCCACCAACGCTCCATAGCAGCAGTGTGTACCATCTACCACAAACTCATAACCCCCCCACCCCCACATAAACACACACACAAACCCAGATATAAGTTTGTGGGGTGAATTTGTACTTGCAGAATTATATTTTACTTTGCTCAAAAACTACATGAATCCAAGTAAGATTCTGTAAATCACTTTTTTAGAAGTAGAATCAGTCTGAACATTGGGGTACAGGCAGCCTCACACAGGGCACCCCTCACCTTCAATGCATTCTCTGCGACAACATGGCACCTATTGTTAAAGTTCACTTGACCTTGTCACTTTTAAAAGAAACTCTGGGATTTACATATGAAATAACTGAAGCCAACATGGTCATTCTAAAAGATGAGAGACTTAACAAACACTCTGAGTCTTTTCCAAAATATAATTTTAGTTGCACCACACTGTAAACTTTTGCTATAAATTCTGTGTCCTACGATCTTATACTCAACAACCACTGATGAAGGAGCAGCACTCCTAAAGCTAGTGTTTCCAAATAAACCTGTTGGACTATAACCAGCTGTGGTGATATTTTTAACTTTGGTTTGGAGGGATATGGGCCGGGTGCTGGCAGGTGGGACTAGATTGGGTTGGGATATCTGGTTGGCATAGACAGGTTGGACCGAAGGGTCTGTTTCCATGCTGTACATCTCTATGACTCTATGATGCTATGCAATGCAGAATTCACTAAGGCTCCTTAGACAGTACCCAAATTGAACATCGGTGAGCAGGTTATTGTGAGGCAAGTGCTGCTTGACAGCCTCGTTGGGACTCTTTTCCATCGCTTTACTGATGATCGAACGTAGACTGAGTGGTAATTGGCTGGGTTATATTTATCCTGTTTTTTTTGTGTACAGGACATAACAGGGCAATTTTCCACATTGTCAGGAAGATGCCAGTGTTGTGGGAAGAGCTTGGCTGGGGGTGTGAAAGTTCTGGAGCACAAGTTGGAACATTATCAGGGCCCATTTCCTTTGCAGGATTCAGTGCCTTCAAACATTTATTGATGTTCATGGGATGTGGCCAGCATTTATTACCCATCCCTAGTGATATCAAGTGAATTGATTTGGCTAAACACAGGCATCTTTTTTTTTTCGCTTCTTTTAACCTCTGGAAGAGGCTGAGATGGATTCCATTGGCCAATTCTGGCTGAAGATTCTTGAGAGTGTTTCAGCCCTATCTTTTGCACGGATGTGCTCTGCTCCCCTGTTATTGAGGTTGGGGATATTTGTAGAGCCTCCTTCTCCAATGGCCTGAATGATTGTTCACTGTAATTTGATTCTGTATGTGGTAGCACAGCAGAGCTTCCATCTGATCCACCGGTTGTGGGATGACTTGACTGTTTCACGTGCAGATAGCTGTGTACCTGCTTCATCAGGTTGACACCATATTTTTAGGTGTAGCTAGCAGTACTCCTGGCATGCCCTCCTGCAACTTTCATTGAACCAGAGCTGATCCCCTGGCTTGATGGTAATAGTGGACGCCAGTGATGTTGCTGGAATGCAGTTCTGTCGCTGTTGGTGGCCTACCGTGCCTCATGGATGCCCAGTGTTGAGGTGGAAGATCTGTTTGTAGTCTGTCCCATTTAGCACGGTGATAATACTAAACAACACGATGTAAGGTAGTCTCAGTGTGAAAGTGGGACAGTAGTCACTCTTACCCGTACAGTTTTGGATATATGCATCTGTGGCGGGCAGTATGGTGAAAGTGAGGTCAAGTATGTTTTTACTTCATTTTGATTCTTTCACCACCTGCCATAGACCCAGTCTGTCAGCTGTGTCCTTTCAGACCTGGCCAGCTCAGTCAGTAGTAAGGTCACTAAGCTACACCGAGGTGCCCCATCCAAAGCACATTCTGAGTCTTTACTCAGTGTTTCATCAAAGTTTAACATGGAGGAATACATCAGCTAAATAGAGGGCAGTACATGTAATCAGCAACAGGTTTCCTTGCCCATGTTGGATCTGATGGCAGGAGTGCCCATGGTATCCATTATCAATGTTGAGGACTCTTGAGGTAACTCTCACCCAACTATGTAGCACTGGGCTGCCATCTCTGCTGCACCTGACATCATGGCAGTGCAACACCCCCAAACCCATACTGAGACACTGTTCCACATACAACTTCGTTGACACAGTATTACACCCTCACCCACACTGAGAGACTGTTCACACACATCTCCATTGAAACTGTTACACCCTCACACTCACTGAGACACTGTTCCCCACGGAAAGGAATTCTATTAATACATTAAGGACAAAAGGTAACTAGGGAGAGAATAGTGCCCCTCAGATATCAGCCTATGTGTGGAGCCACAGGAGATAGGTGAGATACAAAATGAGTATCAGTGTTTATTGTAGAGAAAGACATGCAAGATATAGAATGTGGGGAAATAGGTCTTGAAAGATGCCCACATTACAGAGGTGGAGGTGCTGGATGTCTTAAAATGCATCAAAGTGAATAAATTCCCAGGACCTGATCAGGTGTACCCTAGAACTCTGTGGGAAGCCAATGATGTTATTCCTGGACCCCTTGCTGAGATATTTGTATCATCGATAGTCACAGGTGAGGTACTGATCACTGGAAGTTGTCTAACGTAGTGCCACAATTTAAAAAAGGTGGCAAGGACAAACCAGGGAACTATAGACTGGTGAGCCTGACATCAGTGGTGGACAAGTTGTTGAAGGAAATCCTGAGGGACAGGATGTACATGTATTTGGAAAGGCAAGGACTGATTGGGGATAGTCAACATGATTTTGTCCATGGGAAAACATGTCTCACTAACTTGATTGTGTTTTTTGAAGAAGTAATGAAGAGAATTGGTGAGGGCAGAGCGGTGGACGTAATCTATAAGTAAAACATTCGACAAGGTTCCTCATGATTGACTGATTAGCAAGGTTAGACCTCATGGGATACAGAGAGACTAGCCTTTTGGATACAGAACTGGCTTAAAGGTAGAAGACAGAGGGTGGTGGTGGAGGGTTGCTTTTCAGACTGGAGGCCTGTGACCAGTGGAGTGCCACAAGGATCGGTGTTGGGTCCACTGCTTTTCATCATTTATATAAATGATTTGGATGTCATATAAATGATTCGGATATGAACGTGGAAGGTATAGTTAGTAAGTGTGTAGATGACACCAAAATTGGAGGTACAGTGGACAGCGAAGAAGGTTACCTCAGATTACAACAGGATATTGACCAGATGGGCCAATGGGCTGAAGAGTAGCAGATGGATTTTAATTCAGATAAATGTGAGGTGCTGCATTTTGGGAAAGCAAATCAGAGCAAGGCTTATACACTTAATGGTAAGGTCCTGGGGAGTGTTGCTGACAAAGAGACCTTGAGGGAGTGCAGGTTCATAGCTCCTTGAAAGTGGAGTCACAGATAGATAAGAAAGTGAAGAAGGCATTTGTTATGTTTTTCTTTGTTGGTCAGAGCATTGAGTATAGGAATTTGGGAGGTCATGTTGCAGCTGCACAGGACTTTGGTTAGGGTACTTTTGTGTGCAATTCTGGTCTCCTTCCTATTGGAAGGATGTTGTGAAACTTGAAAGAGTTCAGAAAAGATTTACGAGGATGTTGCCAGGGTTGGAGGGTTTGAGCTATAGGGAGAGGCTGAACAGGCTGGGGCTGTTTTCCCTGGAGCATCAGAGGCTATGGGGTGACCTTATAGAGGTTCATAAAATCATGAGGGGCATGGATAGGATAAATAGACAAAGTCTTTTCCCTGGGATCAGGGGAGTCCATAACTAGAGGGTGTAGGTTAGGGTGAGAGGGAAAAGATTTGGAAGGGACCTAAGGGGAAATGTTTTCATGCAGAGGGTGATTTTTATATGGAATGAGCTGCCAGAGGAAGTGGTGGAGGCTGGTACAATTACAACATTTAAAAGGCATCTGGATGGGTATATGAATAGGAAGGGTTTGGAGGGATATGGGCCAAGTGCTGGCAGATGGGACTAGGTCAGGTTAGGCATGGACAAGTCGGACCAAGGGGTCTGTTTCCATGCTATACATCTCTATGACTATCCATGTGGGGTTTGCACATTCTCCGAGTGCTCCAGTTTCCTTCCACAGTCCAAAGATGTGCAGGTTGGTGGCCATGGGAAATGCAGGGATAGGGTAGAGAGGTGAGTCTGCTTGGGATGCTCTTCGGAGGATTAGTGTGGACTTGTTGAGCCCAATGGCCTGTTTCCACACTGTAAGGATTCGATGAATGAATATGAAGATTGCCCACACAGCTCCATTGATACAGTGTTACACCCCCTTACCTACACTAAGACACTGTTCCCACACACTACTATCATGACTGTGTTACAGCCCTCATTCAAACTAAAGACAATGTTCTCATCTCCCACACGATTTTATTGTTTGAGTGTTTACACCCCTCTCCCACGCCCTCAGAGACATTGCTCCATTGATACAGTGTTACACCCTCATCCACACTAATACAGTATCTTCATTTGCCACATAGCCTCATTGATACAGTGTTACACACCCTCACCCACACCAAGAACTCGTCCCCAGACACCTCCATTGACATGGAGTTTCACCCTCACCTGCACTGAGGTACTGTGACAGCACACTTCCATCGTGACAGTGTTACACTCTCATTCCACGGACAGCTCTATTGATATAGTCTTACACCCCCTTACCCACATTGAGACACTGTTCCCACATACTTCCATCATGACACTTTTGCACTCCTTACACACACTAAGATAGTCTTCCCATTCCACTCCCAGCTCCATTGAGAATGTGTTACACCCGCACCCAAACTGAGATGCTGTTCTCTCCACGTACTCAGTGGAACAGAGTTGCACTCTCACCCGTTAAGATGGCTGTGGAGTAAGGTTTCAGAGCCCGGGGCTTGTCTGCTCTGTCTGCTTTTTCTATCTCTTTTTGTTTCTTGCTACTATTACTTGCCTCTTGGTGAAGAGTTTGGTCACAGCAACATAATCAGCTGCAGTGAGTGGGCCCAGCAGTGCAGTCCTGAGGCGGCCCAGCACCAGTACAGAGTCATGGCAGTGGAGACTTAGTTTTGGTTCCTGATGGCATCTATGTCCAGTACAGATTCATGGAGGAGGTGGAAGGGGTGAGATTGGGCCAAGTACGACACTCCGTGGCATTAGCATCGGCTGTATTAGCGAATTGACCATAAAGCAGACCCATAAAGCAGACCCATAAAGCAGACCCATAAAGCAGACCCATAAAGCAGTAGACTCAAATTGTTTGACCCTGCACTGGACTCATAATGGCAAGGGTGTTGGTGAAGGTGAAGTGGTGCCGAGGAACGGTGACTTTCATTCTAGTGGTGGCAGCACAGTGATGGGTCTTATGCCCTGGCCAATAGGCCCATGGTCTTAGATGGAGCACTTAACAAGAAGGACTTTAAAGCTGGACACTTCTATTATTTTTTTTTCATTTTTCTGCCTTGGTATTCTATGTTTTGGTTAACTTTTCTGTGTTTTAAATGGCATCTGAGATTGGCAACACTGTACAGCACTTTTCATTGCATTTTGTACAAGATTCATGTGACTAAAGATAAATCAATGCAAATAAATCAATCAAATCAAGACAGTTTTCCTATTCCCAACAGTGCTCCATTGAGATGGTGTTACACCCTCCTCACCCACACTGACAAACTGTCACTCAACCCCTACACCTCCATTGTGACAGTGTTACACCCCCACCCACACTGAGAAACTGTCCCCCACCCCACATACCTCCATTGTGACAGTGTTACACCCCCACCCACACTGAGAAACTGTCCCCGACCCCACATACCTCCATTCTGACAGTGTTACACCCCCACCCACACTGAGAAACTGTCCCCGACCCCACATACCTCCATTCTGACAGTGTTACACCCCCACCCACACTGAGAAACTGTCCCCCACCCCACATACCTCCATTGTGACAGTGTTACACCCCCACCCACACTGAGAAACTGTCCCCGACCCCACATACCTCCATTCTGACAGTGTTACACCCCCACCCACACTGAGAAACTGACCCTCACCCCACACACCTCCATTGTGACAGTGTTACATTCCCCACCCATACTGAAAAACTGTCCCCCATCCCACATACCTGCATTGTGAGGGTTACACCCCCACCCACACTGAGAAACTGTCCCCCACCCCATTCATCTCCACTGTGACAGTGTTATACCCTCACCCACACTCAGGTAGTGTTCACCCCCCCCGACCCACCCACCCACTCTGAGACAATGTTCTTACCCCACACACAACTCCATTGATTCATGTTACACCCACATCTACAATGAGACACTAGTACCATTCCCCACACAGCTTAATTGAGACAGTGTTACACACCCCCACCCATGATGAAACACTTTTCCCTTTCTGCAAACAGCTCCATTCAGACTGTGTTAACAACTACCTACCTGTACTGAAATTGTTCCCATTCCTCACAGTTCCTTTAAGACGGTATTGCACCCCCTCACCCACGTTGAGGCTTTGGTTTCCACTGACCTCATTGATATAGCATCACACACTGGCACACAGTGAGATATTGTAGCCTATACAAACCACCATGACAATAACACATGCCATTGCCTGTGTCCCAGCTGAAGCAACGTCCTTCATTTTGTCACTGAGGTGGTGTTTCATACAAACAGATGAGGCCATTCAGCCCATCAAGCCAATCCACACTACACCAAGTATGGAGACTGTTCCTCTTATACTCTGTAGAATTTTCTCCATTATTCTGCCCAGCCTGTATCAAGCCAGTGGTCCACACCCCATTGTTCTCCCTTCCTTATTCTATTTGTCACACCTTGTCAATCCATCATTTTCGGACCTTGCTTGACTTTGATACTATCCAATGTCAGGAAAGATCAGCTAACAACATAGGATTTTGTAAGCATACATATCCTCAGTGAATCCTCACTTCTAATATCGCAAACTCATCAACTATTTATAGAGAAACAATGAGCCTTATTGCAATTCTCAAGGTCACTGACAGCTGCCAACCAGTTCCCCTCCTCTTTTATTAAGATCTGGTTTATGTAGTGGTTTACAACAATTCCTAAAACGGCATTAGTATATTCCTTATGCTTTCAAGAATTTCACCATGACTCAATGGGGTAGCACACTGGATGTCAAGACCCATTGTTCCAGAAGTAATCACAAAAGGTAAAGATTTTAAAATAACTACACTATTTTCAGAAACAGATTGATAGACAGTTCAGACCAGATTTCTGTTTTTAACAAGAATAACTATTTATTACAAGCAATTAGATTCGAGCTATAGGTAAACAGTTACAAACTGTCAGCATACAATACCAAAAAATAAATCTTTAACTCCTTTATAAACTTCCCTTTACACCCACACACAGATAAACAGGCATGGAAAATAGGTTATGGGCAGAGAAAAAGTGGGAAGGCAGTTCAGTAGTTTCTATTCATATGTTCCTCAGATGATCCTCGTGATTCTGATGTTGATCAGAACATTGCTTTCTGTCATCTTTCTCCAGATGCTGCCACTAGTTTGAAAGACATAGGGTGGCAGGTTTGCTTACAAGCATTCTCTCAATTACCAGTTAAAAGTCACAGCTTACAATAACTGTTGAAATAAAGAACACATATTTTCCTTCATGTTTAATGTCGGTTTTCACAGCTTGGAGCAGAGGGAGACAGTTCCTGAGCTGCGAAAAATCAATCACTTCTCTCTGTATCCCATTCCAGGCCCAAGCTGTTCAGTCAAGTGAGAATGATCTCAGAGTACAACTTGATCAGATGGGCCAATAGAACATAGAACATAGAACAATACAGCACAGAACAGGCCCTTCGGCCCACGATGTTGTGCCGAACTTCTATCCTAGATTAAGCACCCATCCATGTACCTATCCAAATGCCGCTTAAAGGTCGCCAATGAATCTGACTCTACCACTCCCACGGGCAGCGCATTCCATGCCCCCACCACTCTCTGGGTGAAGAACCCACCCCTGACATCTCCCCTATACCTTCCACCCTTCACCTTAAATTTATGTCCCCTTGTAACACTCTGTTGTACCCGGGGAAAAAGTTTCTGACTGTCTACTCTATCTATTCCTCTGATCATCTTATAAACCTCTATCAAGTCACCCCTCATCCTTCGCCGTTCCAACGAGAAAAGGCCGAGAACTCTCAACCTATCCTCGTATGACCTACTCTCCATTCCAGGCAACATCCTGGTAAATCTTCTCTGCACCCTCTCCAAAGCTTCCACATCTTTCCTAAAGTGAGGCGACCAGAACTGCACACAGTACTCCAAATGTGGCCTAACCAAAGTCCTGTACAGCTGCAACATCACCTCACGACTCTTGAATTCAATCCCTCTGCTAATGGGCCAAGGAGTTGTAGATGGAGCTTACTTTAGATAACTGTTTTAGGGCAGATCTTATACAGTTAATGATAGGGCCCAGGGGAGTGTTGCCGAACAAAGAGACCTAGGGGTGCAGCTGCATAGTTCCTTGAAAGTGGACTCATAAGGAAACAGGGGAGTGAAAAAGGCATTTGGCATGCTTGCCTTCACTGATCGGTACATTGAGTACAGGAGTTGGGACACAATATTGCAACTATACAGGACATGGGTGAGATCAAGTTTAGAATATTCCATATTATTCTGGTGGCCCTTCTATAGTAATAGTCATAGAATCATACAGCGTGGAATCACAGCCTTCGGTCTAAACTCAGGTTTTCTAAACCTATCTGCTGTCCCTACATATCCCTATAAGAAAGATGTTGTTAAACTTGAGAGGGTGCAGAAAAGATTTTAACAAAGATGCTGTTGGGACTGGAGGATTTGAGTTTTAGGGAGAGGCTGAATAGGCTGGGGCTATTTTCCCTGGAGTGTTGGAGGCTGAGGGGTGACCTTATAGAGGTTTATAAAATCACAAAGGGCATGGACAGGGTACTATCTATAAGATGCACTGCAGAAATTCACCAAAGAGCCTTAGACAGAACCTTCCAAACCCACAACCACTTGCATCTAGAAGGACAAGGGCAGCAGGTACTTGGGAACACCACCCCCTGCAAGTTCTCCTCCAAACTACTCACCATCCTGACTTGGAAATATCCCGCCATTCCTTCACACTCATTGGGTCAAAATCCTGGAATTTCCTCTCTACCGACGTTATGGGTCAACCCAGAGCAAGTGGACTGCAGCAATTCAAGAAGGCAGCTCACCACCACCTTCTCAAGGGCAAATAGGGATGGGCTATCAATGCTGGCCAGTCAGCAATGCCCAAGTCCCACAAATGAAGAAAAAAAAGTTCTTTTTCCCATGGTGGAAAAGTCGAATTTTAGAGGGAATGAGTTTAAGATATCAAGGGGAACATTTAAATAGCACCTGCAAAGTAACTTTTTGACACAGAGGTGGATGGTACCAAAGGAAATAGTGGAGGCAGATACAATTACAATATGTAACAGGCATCTGGATGGTTATGTGCGTATGAAGGGTTTAGAGGGTTACGGATCAAATGCTGGAGGGAAAGTTTATAGCCTCAAAACTTATCTTTAAACATTTAGACTAAAATGTAATGCTGAATTATAGAACACATTTGTTGCACTAGAAAATAGACAGGCAGGAAGGCTCAGAAAAAGCGGGGAACTCAAGGAATGCAGAAGATAGGGACATCTGTGCTCACCAAGTGGCAACAGGATGCTGTAAGGCAATTAAGAATATTTGCATTAATATTGATGAATCTGTGTAAACAGGACACCAGCTGATAACATTCACAGCCATTCCCTTGTGAAATTAATGACAGTGTTTGATTATGAGGCTGAAATGAAACTTGGTACAATCAAAAGTCTTGTAATTGACAGTCAGATCCTGTCAATTATAATGGATTCTCATTACCCCTTGCAAGCGAGACAGAAACAGAGGGGAAAAAATCTTTGCTGTTACAAGACCCTTACTTGAGAGTTCAAAAGGACACGAGAGAGAGAGAGAGAGAGAGACCATTTTACTGCTGAGGTTGCTGAAGCTAGCAGAAAATTAACTCTTAGTGCTTACCGGCTATGGATTGAATTTAATTGCATTTTGGGACTTTATGATGATATTGAGTAGCCATTACCGGTTATTAAATACAAACTCTGTAAAAGGTAACATTGATGATGCTTTAAATTACTTGCTGTTCTTGCAGACCACTCTACAGACCTCACAGACCGCCCCACTGTCAATTCGGACTAATCAGATCTTATGTCTTATTTGAATTTGAATCACAACCCCGAAAAGAAAGCATGTTTAATTTGAAGATTAATGCATCAGTTTAAATGCAACCTTATGGTAACATCTCAGCCTCAGGTACAGAATAATGCAGTGCTTAAAAAGCAGGAATCTGCTCCTAGCTTAGAAATTATTCTCGGCCTAAAATTGAAAAAAGTCCTGGCACAGTGTGTCAGGAAGCCATTTTATGGTCAGAAGTTTGCCCTCCTTGCTAAGAAGCCATTTTATAAATCTATTCTGCTCTGTGGGACTTGATTGGCCAGGACCTGCTGGAAGTGTATGTCAGTATGCTTCGGGTAGGTACCATGAGTGAATCCATGAGGAAAGGCATCATCACCCTCATCCACAAGCGGAAGGGGGAGAGGGAGGAAAACAGAAATTGGAGACCAATCTCACTATTTAATGCAGATTACAAAATCTTGGCAAAGGTCATTGCCAACCGGGTCAGGTCTGCTCTGGGGTCGGTGATCCACCCTGACCAAACCTGTGCTGTACCGGGCAGAAAGATTGCTGACAGTCTCGCACTCCTCAGGAATACAATCGCCTACGTGCAGGACAGGGGGTTGGACATCTGCCTGATCAGCCTGGACCAGGAGAAAGCCTTTGACAGGATATCACACACATATATGAGAGATGTTCTCTCCAAAATGGGCTTTGGGGAGGGAATCTGCAATTGGATCAGACTGCTCTACACCAACATTGTCGGTGCAGTCTCAATCAATGGGTGGGAATCAGATAGCTTCCCAGTCAGATCTGGAGTCAGGCAGGGCTGCCCTCTCTCTCCTGCCTTGTTTGTGTGCTGCATAGAGCCATTTGCCGAGTCCAGGAAGGATGTGAGCCTGAGAGGGGTGACTGTTCCTGGCAGCGGGGGCCTGCAGGTTAAGGCTTCCCTCTACATGGATGACTTCGCCATTTTCTGCTCTGATCCGCTGTCCGTGCACAGACTCATGTGCATATGTGACCAATTTGAACGGGCCTCTGGGGCCAAGATCAACCGAGGCAAGAGCGAGGCCATGCTCTTCGGGAACTGGGCTGACCAATCCTTCATCCCCTTCACCGTCAGGACTGACCACTTGAAGGTGCTAGGTATTTGGTTCGGAGGGGCTGAGGCGTGCGCCAAGTTTTGAGGGAGCGTATCAAAAAACTGAGGCAGAAACTGGGCAGATGGAAGCTACAGGCGCTCTCCATCACAGGTAAAAACCTGGTTATCAGGTGTGAGGCACTGTCAGTGTTGTTATATGTGGCAAAGTTCTGGCCTATTCCTAGGACCAGTGCCGTCGCAGTCACCCAGGCCATCTTCCATTTTATATGGAGATCAAAGATGGCCCGATCTGAAGGGACTCGGTGTACAAAGCTCTGGGCAATGGGGGGAGAAAACACACCAAATGCCACTCTCATCCTGATGGCCACCTTTGTGTGTGGCTGTATCAAGCTGTGCGTGGATCCCCGGTACACAAACACAAAGTGTCACTACGTACTGAGGTTCTACCTGTCCACGGTGTTGCAAAGGATGGGCCTGGCCTCGTTGCCGTGGAACCCTCCGAGTAGTTGGACCATTCCGTATCACCTGTCCTTCGTGGAGAAATTTATGAGGAAAAATACCTTTGACCACAAGTCCACCAGGAAGTGGTCAGCACGTAGTGTCCTTGAGACCCTTCGGGAAAAGGAAAGGGCGGATCCTGTCGAGTGGTTCCCTGGGCAGACTGTCTACGTTATTTGACAGAATGCCTCGTCGCCAGAACTTTCCAACAAGCACCAAGATATGGCTTGGCTGGTGGTGAGAAGGGCTCTGTCTGTGAGATCCTTTATGCACGCCCGGACTCTTTGCCGCACCGCACGCTGTCTTCGAAGCGGCTGCAGAGGGGACGAGACTATCACACTCCTCCTTCTGGAATGTGCCTACACAAAGGAAGTCTGGATCTGGAATGTGCCTACGCAAAGGAAGTCTGGAGACGAATGCAGTGGTGTTTGTCGAGGTTCATCCCGAGCAGCTCCGTGACGCGGGACTCCGTGCTCTATGGTCTATTCCCCGGGACGCACACTGAGACGAACATCATTTGTGCCTGGAGGATCATCAACTCGGTGAAAGACGCTCTTTGGTCTGTCCGAAACCTGTTGATCTTTCAGCTGAAGGAGCTGACCCCGACTGAGTTTTGCGGACTGGCACATTCCATGATCCAGGACTATGTGTTGAGGGACGCGCTGAAGCTTGGGGCAGCTGCTGCCAAGGTGGGGTGGGGAAAGACCACCGTGTAACGTCTGCCTGCCAAAGAACAGGGGCCCACGCAGTAAGTGGGCTCTGCTGACGCCTCAGCTAAATATATGGATAGTAAACGTACAAACGTGTATATATGAATGATTACTCCATCTCTGTATGCATAGAAATGGTATGTTTACGTATGTATGGCATGACCAATTGTAGAAATCATCAAAATATTTTTATGAATAAAGTATATTTTTGAAATAAAAAAATTGTATCTGACATGTGAGCTGTGCAAGGTTACCTTGTGAACTCTCCAATTAACTCAGACTGGTAACTCTTTATGATAGTTTATCTCACTAGCAGGTGCCTAACTCGGCTGGGTATGTTTTTCCCACCTAATAAACGGCTTAGAACCCGAAGGAGTGATTAGTCAATTAACACTTCTTCCTTACAAATTATTGTCTTTCATAGTTATCTGTCTAATTAAGAACACGCAATGTTTTTGTAAACTTTTGTATAAAGGAAGTCACTTTGTATCAGTACATCGGAGTAGACTGCTGGGGCTCTTGAAGAGCTGGTACCCCATTCTCCTAGGTTATTAGAACCTAATTAGTTTAGATTATAGGTATCAGTGTTATGTTGTAACAGTGATGCTATTGGTAAATAAAGGGGATGACTAAAATTAAACTAATCTGTCTGTAAGAGGTTTTTTATTGAAAGAATACGATCTCCGGGATGAACCCAGAGAGAGGCTTACAGGTCTGAGTCCATAAGGGATTCCCTGGGCCGTCTCAAATCTCTACTTTAACACTGGAAAATGGGACAAGGTCAGATTGGGATGTCTGAATGAGTTGGACGAAAGGGTCTGTATGACTCAATGAGAACCAATCACACAGTTGTCTGCAGGCTAAAGACTAATCCACAGGTCAATCGATGTCATGTTGCCATCCAGCTGTATCTGTACACAACTCTTCAGCTCCACTTCATTTACAACCCAAACTTCAATGACTGTTTGTTCAAACAGCCATGAGTGTCAGGTTACTCGCTTTTCAAAACACTCAGTGATCCTTTAAAACACTGGTCTTAAATAGTTCTTTCTCAAAAATCATTGAACTAACAAGACACAGTCTTTACAGACTGAATATATGAAATTTGAAATATTTGAGTACTGTTTAATATGCAATACCTGATGGATAATTTCTCGCTCCACACTCCTTTTACTAGAGGACGCTTTTAGCTCTCAAAATTAACATAGGCAGCAATCCTATTTCAGTATAGAGATGACTGTGAATTGTAGTTCATAGTAACCAGCATACCCACAAGGAGAGGGGCTATATAAATGCAGTGAATGCAGAAAGTCTTTTACTGAGCCATGGAGCCTTCATAATCACAAGCAGACGCACACAGGAGAGAGGCCATACAAATGCACTGAATGTGCAAAACATTTCACGTGTCAGGGAACCTTCATAGTAACCAGCAGACCCACAAGGAGAGGGGCTATATAAATGTACTGAATGTGGAAAGTATTTTAGAGTCAAGGGGCGTTCATAATCATCAGCAGGCACACACAGGAGACAGGCCATACAAATGTATTCAGTGTCAGGGAGCATCCATGAACATTGACAGACCCAAACATGGGATAGACCGTATAAATATACTGACTGTGGAAAGTAATTCACAGTATCAGGGAGCATCCATTAACACAAGCAGACCCAAACATGGGATAGACCGTATAAATATACTGACTGTGGAAAGTATTTCACAGTATCAGGGAGCATCCATTAACACAAGCAGACCCAAACATGGGATAGACCATATAAATATACTGACTGTGGAAAGTAATTCACAGTATCAGGGAGCATCCATTAACACAAGCAGACCCAAACATGGGATAGACCCCACAAATGTATTGACTGTGGAAAGAGTTTCACAGTGTCAAGGCAGTTCCACATACCCTGGCAAATTTACATGTGAAATAGTCCATATAAATTTACTGAATGCAGAAAGAGTTAAAAATGCAGGACACCACCACTGATCTAGCGAGACCAAACAGGAGAGAAGGATTAACATACCAAGAGACAGATTTGAGCTTCATTTAGAAGCTTCTCTCCTATCAGATGAAAGATCATATTTGTTTTGTGAAATCCACCATCGGTACAAGAAAACCTTCAAAGATTCAGCAGCTTTTGTCCTTCACCAGAAAACATTTTCAAACCTATGAAGGGAAAGTATCCAAATAAGAATTTTACTAAAGTTGAATATTTCTTTCCATTTGAATGGACTTGAATAGTTGCTATTTATATCAAACATAATGATTACTTACATATTTTGCCATTGATTCCTGATATTTTTGTCAGTAATGATGGAATCCATTTCATGATTCCTCACTGCTAGCAAGGGTTGAAGATTTGGTGCCAAGTTGTTCCAGTCTAATGCCAGAACTTCTCTGAAACTGTATCTTTGGACTGAGTTTCCAAATTGTTTCATCTCATTTAAATGGCAACATCTGTATATTGTGTTTAATCTTCATGACTCTTGTCCCTTCTTTGTCTCAGCTTTTTAATCTTGACAGTGAAAGATCACTGGTATTGATGCTGTCTCATTGAAGTCTGGTTCCATCTGTATCAGAAAAGTGTTGATCACAAAATATAGTTGAAAAGTTTAAGAAAGTGTAATAGATCTTTTCAACAGAAGCACAGTTTGGAAAATAGATGCATTGTAATTTATTTAACACACTCTAGCTTCAACAAAAATGTTTTAATTTGTATTGTTCCATATTGTATTTGTTATTATCATGCACCAATTTAATCTATAAGTATAATTTGTATTTATGTTTAGTATTATTCAAAAATGTTATTAAAGACAAAAAATGTGATCTGATTGTCAATGAACTATGAATATAACACTAATGTATTTTATCCTTGAGCAAGCTATATATGGTATTAAAGGGCATTAGATTGTGCTTTGTAAGTCTAAGCACCTAATAAAGCAATGAGACAGTTGTGTAATAGAGGAGCAGGGAAAGATATACTAGCTGAGTCAACTGTAGCCTGGATATAACTTAAGTTAATAGAGCTGCTTAGGTCAGGCATTTGATTCACATCCCTTAAGTTTAGTGAAAGTGAACCAAATAAAGTCAGTAATTGACCCAATGGATCTTAATTCATCATTCCCCAAATGTAGGCAGTGCGAAGCAAATTGCTAAGCAAAGGAGATTGTGGACATTAGGGCTCAAAAGAATCAGCTGGCATGAGCACAAAACCAAGCTGTAAATTTCAACTTGGAAACAATTCAATATGCTAGGTGTGTTCTGCTGTCAATGAGTGCAAAATAACACTGATAGACATGCCTGGTGTATTGGCATGTCTGCCAAGGACAAGCAGCACGCAAGTCTAATACAGAACAGATTTTTTCACTGAATCCACATCCAATGTTTCCCAGTGTGGAAATAGTGGACAACACCAAAGGAGAACTTGTGAAGCTGGATCTTGTAGCTGATTTCTCAACCTCCACTACAGTACAGGCAGCTGAAACTCATTGAAACTTAGAGAAAACTGAGAGGCAAGGATAGATTGGGCATGGTGAAAATGTTTCCACTAGCAGGAGAGACTATCACCTGAGAGCACAACCTCAGAGTTAAGACATGGTCCTGTAGAACTGAGATGAGGAGGAATTTCTTCAGCCAGAGGGTGATGAACTGGTAGAACTCATTGTCACTGAAGGCTGTGGAGGCCAAATTATTGAGTATATTTAATACACAGTTAAGTAGGTGCTTGATTAGTAAGAGGATCAAACTTTATGGGGAGAGGGTAGGAGAATGAAGTTAAGACGTATACCGGCCACAATTGAATGGCAAAGCAGACTTAGAGTCACAGAGATGTACAGCATGAAAACAAGCCCTTCGGTCCAACCCATCTATGCCGACCAGATATCCTAACCCAATCTAGTCCCACTTGCCAGCACTCGGCCCATATCCCTCCAAACCCTTCCTATTCATATACCCATCCAAATGCCTCTGAAATGTTGCAATTGTACCTCCCTCCTCCACTTCCTCTGGCAGTTCATTCCATACACGTACCACCCTCTGTGTGAAAAAGTTGCCCCTTAGGTCTCTTTTATCTCTTTCCCCTCTCACCCTAAACCTATGCCCCTCTAGTTCTGGACTCCCCCACCTCAGGGAAAAGACTTTTTTTTACCCTATTTACCCTATCCATGCCCCTCATAATTTTGTAAACCTCCATAAGGTCACCCCTCAGCCTCCGACGATCCAGAGAAAACAGCCCCAGCCTGTTCAGCCTCTCCCTGTAGCTCAAATCCTCTAACCCTGACAACATCCTTGTAAATCTTTTCTGAACCATTTCAAGTTTCACAAGATCTTTCTGATAGGATGGAGACCAGAATTGCACACAATGTTCCAACAGTGGCCGAACCAATGTCCTGTACAGCCGCAACATGACCTCCCAATTTCTGTACTCAATACTCTGACCAATAAAAGAAAGCATACCAAACGCCTTCTTCACTATCTTATCTACCAGCGACTCCACTTTCAAGGAGCTATGAACCTGCATTCCAAGGTCTCTTTGATCAGCAACACTCCCTAGGACCTTGCCATTAAGTGTATTAGTCCTGCTAAGATTTGCTTTCCCAAAATGCAGCACCTCACATTTATCTGAATTAAACTCCATCCGCCACTTCTCAGTCCATTGGCCCATCTGGTCCAGATCCTGTTGTAATTTGAGGTATCCCTCTTCGCTGTCCACTGCACCTCCAATTTTGGTGTCATCTGAAAACTTACTAACTGTACCTCTTATGCTCGAATCCAAATCATTTATGTATATGACAAAAAGTAGAGGACACAGCACTGATCCTTTTGGTGCTCCACTGGTCACAGGCCTCCAGTCCAAACAAAAACCCTCCTCCACCACCCTCTGTCTTCTACCTTAGAGCCAGTTCTGTAACTAAAGTTCTCCCTTTGTTCCATGAGATCTAACGTTGCAAGTTTGTTTCTCAAGTTCCGGCTGACTATTAGGGGGGTCTATAATACAATCCCAATAAGGGGGTCTATAATACAATCCCAATAATACAATCCCTTTCTTATTTCTCAGTTCCACCTACATAACTTCCCTGGATGTATTTCCAGCAATATCCTCCCTCAGCACAGATGTAATGCTATCCCTTATCAAGAACGTCACTTCCCCACCTCTCTTGCCTCCCTTTCTATCCTTCCTGTACCATTTGTATTCTGGAACATTAAGCTGCCAGTCCTGCCCATCCCTGAGCCATGTTTCTGTAATTGCTATGATATCCCAGTCCCATGTTCCTAACCATGCCCTGAGTTCATCTGCCTTCTCTGTTAGGCCCCTTGCTTTGAAATAAATGCAGTTTAATTTATTAGTCCTACCTTGTCCCTGCCTGCCCTGACTCACTTCTGTTCTCAACTGGACCAGTCTCAGATTGACCTCTTTCTTCACTATCTCCCTGGGTCCCACTCCCCCACCTTACTGGTTTAAATTCTTCTGAGCAGCTCCAGAAAATTTCCCAGTATATTAGTCCCCTTCCAATTTAAGTGCAATCCGTCCTTCTTGTACACATCACGTCTATCCCGAAAGAGATTCCAATGATCCAAAAATGTGAATCCTTCTCCTATACACCAGGTCCTCAGCCATGCATTCATCTGCCCTATCCTCCTATTCCTGCCCTCACTAGCTCGTAGCACCAGGAATAATCCAGATATTACTACTCTTGAGGACCTCCTTTTTAAATTCCTGCCCAACTCTCTGTAATCTTCCTTCGGAATCTCAACCTTTTCCCTTCCTATGTCGTTGGCTCCAATGTGGATAATGACCTCTTGCTGGCCCCTCTCTCCCGTGAGAACATTCTGCACCCTTTCTGAGACATCCTTGATCCTGGCACCAGGGAAGCAACACACCAATTGATGGGCCAAATGGCCTAATTCTGCTCCTCTGTCTTATGGTCTAAGCTTGTGACATCTGAATACTAGTGGCAGCTCAGACCTAGATGATGAGATCTGTGCTTGTTTCCAATCTAGGACATCTGATTAAATTCCTTCAATTCTAAATGCATCTTCATTTAGATGCATCAAAAATGCATCTTTGTTTATCCTAATCTTCAATTAGCTGCTTGGGTTGATAAGGGCTTTTGTCACGTCTTTTGTACATCATTAGTCACTCTCTGTATCAACTGGCTGAGAGCAGGTACGTCTCAAATGATGGCACAAAGCTGCTTCATGTTCTGGTATTTTATTTGAAATGCAGTCACTTTGTGCGGAAAGTCAATCTTCTATTGGGATGGTACCACCATGTATATTTCTCCACAATTTTGCTCTACTGTTGAGCCAGACATTAGGTTAGCAGGTGTTTTCCTCACGTGTCATTCACTTTATCTTGTCCTGGGTCTCCACTTTTCTCACTTTCCATATCTCCTTTTCATGCCCATCATTTTGTTATTAAAACAATTCACACACACTTATGCTGATTTACCTGCTTCTATTATACGTGCTGTTATCGCAGATCAGTATTTATATTTTGCCAGTTCTGACATGGGTCGCACTTGCTGAACCAGGTGAGATATGTGGAGATAGTCATCTTGATAATTAAAACATTTAAATGGAAAATAATTTAAGACATGAAGATTTCAGATGATGGGGCTATGACTGTTTCCTTTGACAGTTTGCTCCACTGCAGAATTGTCCATGGGAAGAAAGATTGTTGATATCATATCTGAGAAACAAATAATTTGTTTGGTAGCTACTTTGTGTTTTGTCAACAAAGCAGCAGTTTCTGACAATATCCACCAGTTCATTCCATATTTTACGGAACATGGTAAATCTATTTTGTTACACTCCATTGCTATGATTTCCTCCAAATGTTTGATCAAGCATATCACGTAAGAGTGCTTCCCATAATGATGTGTATAGAATCATGCAGTATTATCTTTGGGTTGCTTCAGTCCTATTTATTTCTATTGCCATGTAAGGATCCCATACAAAAGAATCAATTTTTGGCAAACCATAACTCTGATTTGTTTTTTTGTTGCAGTTCTGAAAACTCCTCAGAAATCCAAGAAGTCTCTTTGCTTTGGATGCCACCTGTTAAATTTGGCATCCCCACTGAACATTTGTTTTATGATTATTATGGTAGTTTAATTACAGAACTTGTAGCTATTGTTGTTGTATTTTTTTCTTGATATCACATATAGTATTTTTTGGCATTGAATGCTATCTCCCATTGGTACTGCGATCTTTTCAATTCTTGAAGATCATCTTGCAAATAACTGATATCATCTTGACTTTTCCCTGATGCATAAAGCACACAGTCATCCACAAATAATCATACCCTTTTGTAAAAAGTCTTGTTGGCAAAATCATTTATGTGTGTATGTCAACAAAAGAAAAGGGACCAAACATTCCACATGGCATCCAAAGAAAACATCTCTGAGACAATGATTTCCTATTGCATATCAATTTTGTCATCAGTTGGTAAAGATGATTTGGATCTAATTTAATATCGGTTCCATGATTTTGCAGTAGTGTTGATTGGACAAGTGTTCTCATGAAGAATTTTATCATAGACTTTTGAAAAACTGCCAAGTGAGTCGTTTAAACTCTTCTGGGAATTGAAGTTGGATTATCGACTGCCTGCAAAACTGTATTTTGGTTGATATGTTTAGACCAAAAGCCATGCTATCTACAAGAAATTCAAAGTTCTTCAATACACTTCATGCCATGAGAGTAAACAATATGTTCAAAGAATTTGTAAGTGGCACCAGTGAGAGGCACCAGCCTGTAGTTTTCTGGCTGACTATGATCCTCTTTGTGAATATGTTAGCTCGGTTTTGCTGGTCTGGTAGGTAACTGGCGTTAATTGACTCTTGAAAGAGGTTGGTCAATGGTGGAGCCAGTTCATAAACTGACAAATTTAAAATCCAAGAAGGCATTTCATTGATACCTGGAGGTTTGCATGGATTTTCTTTAATGCAATAACTTCACTTATAACCAGAGTTATAATAAATGATATTGTCCAATAAATGATAATCACCTCTGCTGGGTAGGTGAGATAAATCTTCTCTTATGCTTCAGCTTTGGATCATGAATCTGTTTTCTGTTTTGATGTCTGAAACATCCACTTCTTCTATTTTAATTTTCTTAATGAATGACCTGATGCTCTATGAATGCCATAGAATGCCCCCCCCCAGTGCAGAAGGAGGTCATTCAGCCCATCAAGTCTACACCAACACTCCAAGTGCATACCAACCAGAGCCAGACTCCTCCTGTGACTCATGACCTCCCATTTAACATGGTTGATCAAACTTGCCAGTACATCCTTGAACACTGCAGACAATTTCAGCATGGCTGATCGACCTAACCATCTTTTGACTGTGGGAACACCATGAGGAAACCAATGCAGACACAGAGAGAACATGCAAACTCCATATAGATAGGTGGCCGAGGCTGGAATCAAACACGGTCTCTGGCACTGTGAAGCAGTAGAAGATTCTCCATATTAGAGATTGCAAGATAGTCGGAAACAATATTTACAGATGACTATCTTCGTCTTGTTTTAAAGATACAGTTTCTTTTTACATAGACTATCGCATTCTTCATGGAATCCTTGGATGTTCTCTGGTTGGATGTCAACTTGAGGAAATAGCATCTGGATGGGTATATGAATAAGAAAGAGGGATGTGGGCTAAATGTTGGCAAATGGGACGAGACTTATTAAGGATAACCTGGTCGGCATGGACAAGTTGAACAGCAGGGTCTGCTTATGTACTGTAGTTCTCTATGACTGTCTTGTCTGTGGCTCCTGTCAAGGTGTTTTGAAACATGTCCTATCTTTCTTGCAATGACAGTGATGCGAGTCCAGTGAAGTACCTGCTGCTGAAACTCTGAAGATGTTTCCTCAACCATTCTTTATCAGCATTTTTTGAGGTAATGAAGGTGAACTCCTGGTGGTGTGGGAGAGAGGCGTGGGGCTCATGAAATGGGGGGGTGGGGGGGGGAAACAGTCGAGTCTGGGGAAATAAAAGTAGCTTAAGCCCCCTTCAAGAATTTCCTGAGATATTTGAGATGTGGTTTTCTCTTTGCGCTCTTCTGCCTTGCTCTCCCCCCTCTTCGTGGGCGGGAAACGGTTGAGGCAGGTTTTGGCGCCTGATTTTTCAAACAGCTCGCGCCCCCGCGGCCGTTGGCGGCGCTGGAGTCACGTGACAAACTCCCCACCGTCTGGAAATGCGCGGTCCCCGCTATAAATAGAGGCAGCGAGTGCGGGTATGGCCAGAAAGCGGGAAGATGATAAATTAAAAATTAAATTAAATTGTGGCGCACTAGGAAAATGGGGATAAATTTATATTGTACTGTGTTGGGAAGATGGGGTAAAATATATTGTCGTGCATTGGTGAGATGGGGGTAATTTATGTTGTAGTGCCTTAGGAAAATGGATAAATTGTATTGAACTCCATTGGGAAGATGGGGTAAATTATTGTACTGCTTTGGGAAGGTGGGGTAATTTACATAGTGGTGCTTTGGGAAGCTGGGGTAACTTGCATTGTGAAGCTGGGGTAACTTGCATTGTGAAGCTGGGGTAACTTGCATTGGGAAGGTGGGGTAACTTGCATTGGGAAGGTGGGGTAACTTGCATTGGGAAGCTGGGGTAACTTGCATTGTGAAGCTGGGGTAACTTGCATTGTGAAGGTGGGGTAACTTGCATTGGGAAGGTGGGGTAACTTGCATTGTGGTGCGACTTCAACAGCTTCCTCATTTCCCCTTCCCCCACCTCAGCCTAGTTCTAAACTTCCAGCTCAGCACTGTCCCCATGACTTGTCCGGACTTGTCCTACCTGCCTATCTCCTTTTCCACCTATCCACTCCACCCTCTCCTCCCTGACCTATCACCTTCATCCCCTCCCCCACTCACCCATTGTACTCTATGCTACTCTCTCCCCACCCCCACCCTCCTCTAGCTTATCTCTCCATGCTGCAGACTCACTGCCTCTATTCCTGATGAAGGGCTTTTGCCCGAAACATTAATTTCAAAGCTCCTTGGATGCTGCCTGAACTGCTGTGCTTTTCCAGCACCACTAATCCTGAAGCTGGGGTAACTTGCATTGTGGTGCGTTGGGAAGCTGGGGTAACTTGCATTGTGGCATTGGGATAGTGGGGTAACTTGCATTGCGGTGCTTTGGGAAGGTGGGGTAACTTGCATTGCGGTGCATTGGGAGGGCGTGGTAATTATATCTGGTTGGCATGGATGAATTGGACTGAAGGGTCCATTTCCCTGCTGTATATCTCAATATCTATGTCAAATGTCTATGTTGTAGTGCCTTGGGAAGATGGATTAAATTACATTGTAGTGCATGTGGAGGTGGGATGTGTTGTTAAATTGGGCCAAAAGCTAAATGATAAATCAGTGTCCAATTTGTAAAGTCATTTTTAAATCTGTTTTTAGGACTTGGACCTAAAAGAAATAACTCTGGAGAGTTGCAAGCTGCAACAAAAGCTTGAAAAAGTTGACATTGAAAAAACACTTTAAGAGCTGTGAGAGGAAAGAACAGATAACAAAAATCTACTTCACCCCAGCTACTCAAATTGATCATTATACATAAGAAGGTGATCACGCTGAAAAAATGTAAACTAACATATCAAGGATTCCAGTGCAAAATACTGATTTGGCAGATGTTTGAAGGGAGATTAAAACAGAAGTCCCATGAGAAGATTTTTAATAATTGTAAAACCTTTGAAATAATTCATGAGTTTTTTTTAAACCAAAAGGTTGTCTTTTGAATTATGGCAGGTGATCCAGTTTCTGTAGTGTATTGTGGGTTTTTATAAAATTTGTTTGATTAACATTTTTTCTGCAACTATATGGGACCACAGATATGTCTTTAATTTGGATTTTCTGAAGGGCAAAGACATTTGGCTTGTGAGACTTTTAAAAAAATATTAATTCGCAGGATGTGGGGTGTCACTGACTAGGCCAGCATTTATTGTCCATTCCTAATTACCAAGAGATGGATAAGAGTCAACCACATTGTTGCAGATATGGAGTTACACTTAGGCCAGACCAGGTAAGCACGGCAGTTCTTTCCTAAAGGACATTAATGAACTAACTTTTCTGTCCAATCAGCAAAGTTTTCATGGTCATTGTTCATCTCTTAATTTCAGATGTGTATTGAATGTGGTTTGTCCCAGAACATTATTTTGGTTTGTGGATTAATAGTCTAGCAATACCACCACCATTAGAATATAGGTGGATGCCTTGCATTGTATCACCTTGGAAAACGCAATATGCCAATGATACTGCATAGTAGCACCAATTACAACTTTCATAGCCAAACCCTAGAGTGGAACTTAAACCTAGAATCTTGTAACTCAAACTGTTAGAAATTGTGCTACAATTATTGGGTCATTATAGATCACGAGACAAATGGAGAAAATGGTAAAACGATGAAATAAAATAATAAACTCAAATTTGCAGATCTCTTGGCTGAGCTTGATCGATGGTGTATTCCTGTGATTCTTGAAGTGATCAATCTGAATTTGACAATGATGTTTGCTGGGGCATGGGGGGGTGGGGGAGGTGATGCTGAGTCATCCTAAGATGTTGGAGGTTTTCAAGGTGGCACGGTGGCACAGCGGTTAGCACTGCTGCCTCACAGCGCCAGAGACCTGGGTTCAATTCCCACCTCAGGCGACTCTGTGTGGAGTTTGCACATTCTCCCCGTGTCTGCATGGGTTTCCTCCGGGTGCTCCGGTTTCCTCCCACAGTCCAAAGATGTGCAGGTCAGGTGAATTGGCCATTCTAAATTGCCCGTAGTGTTAGGTAAGGGGTAAATGTAGGGGTATGGGTGGGTTGTGCTTCGGCGGGGTGGTGTGGACTTGTTGGGCCGAAGGGCCTGTTTCCACACTAAGTAATCTAATCTAATAAAAAAGGCGTACAAAGTTAAAAACCATACAACACCAGGTCACAGTCCAACAGGTTTAATTGGAAGCACTAGCTTTCGGGGCACTACTCCATCAGGTGGTTGTGGAGTACACAATTGTAAGACACAGAATATATAGCAAAAGTTTAAAGTGTGATGTAACTGAAATTGTACATTGAAAAATACCTTGATTGTTTAATTCTCTCATCTGTTTAAATGACCATGTTAGTCTCACTACCTCCATATGTAAATCACAAAGCTTTTTAAAAAAAGTTACATTCTCAGGTTAACTTTAACAATTGGTTAGGTAAAAACAATGACTGCAGATGCTGGAAACCAGATTCTGGATTAGTGGTGCTGGAAGAGCACAGCAGTTCAGGCAGCATCCAAGGGACAGTAAAATCGATGTTTCGGGCAAAAGCCCTTCATCAGGAATAGAGGCAGAGAGCCTGAAGGGTGGAGAGATAAGTGAGAGGAGGGTGGTGGTGGGGAGAGAGTAGCATAGAGTACAATAGGTGAGTGGGGGGAGGGGATGAAGGTGATAGGTTGGGGGGGGAGGGTGGAGTGGATAGATGGAAAAGAAGATAGGCAGGTAGGACAAGTCATGGGGACAGTGCTGAGCTGGAAGTTTGAAACTGGGGTGAGATGGGGGAAGGGGAAATGAGGAAGCTGTTGAAGTCCACATTGATGCCCTGGGGTTGAAGTGTTCTGAGGCGGAAGATGAGGCGTTCTTCCTCCAGGCATCTGGTGGTGAGGGAGCAGCGGTGAAGGAGGCCCAGGACCTCCATGTCCTCTGCAGAGTGGGAGGGAGAGTTGAAATGTTGGGCCACAGGGCAGTGTGGTTGATTGGTTCAGGTGTCCCAGAGATGTTCCCTAAAGCGTCCAGTCTCCCCAATGTAGAGGAGACCACATCGGGAGCAACGGATGCAATAAATGATATTGGTGGATGTGCAGGTAAAACTTTGATGGATGTGGAAGGCTCCTTTAGGGCCTTGGATGGAGGTGAGGGAGGAGGTATGGGTGCAGGTTTTGCAATTTCTGCGGTGGCAGGGGAAAGTGCCAGGATGGGAGAGTGGGTTGTCAGCCCAGATAATGTGTTGAAGGTGTTCGCCTCCTGTGTGCTGTTGTCTGTGCCATAATGTTAACATTGATTCTAATCTAAAAAATGAGTTAAGAGTCTTACATGGATTCATGCAGTTATTGAACAAAGTACAAACATTATGGCACAGACAACAGCACACAGGGGGCAAATACCTTCATTAGCTGGGCTGACACCAGTTGTTAAAGTTAACCTGAGAATGTAACTTCTTTGTGATTTACATATGAAAGAAGTGAGACTAAGATGGTCATTCTAACAGATGAGAGACTTAACAAACAATCAAGGTATTTTTCAATGTATAATTTCCGTTACATCACACTGTAAAGTTTTGCTATAAATTCTATGTCTCACACTCTTATACTCCACAACCACCTGATGAAGGAGCAGTGCCCCGAAAGCTAGTGCTTTGAATTAAACCTGTTGGTCTGTGACCTGGTGTTGTGTGATTTTGTTTTAACTTTGTATACCTTGAAAACCTCCAACATCTTAGGATGACTCAGCATCACCTCCCTCCCCACGCCCCAGCAAACATCATTGTCAAATTCAGATTTGGTCACTTCAAGAATCACAGGAATACACCATAGATCAAGCTCAGCCAAGAGATCTGCAAAGTTGAGTTTTTATTTGATTTCATTGTTTTAGCACTTCCTCCATTTGTCTCGTGATCTATAACACCAGAATCTCCAAATCAATCTTCATTATGGGTATTCATCATAGGATCCCTACAGTGCGGAAACAAGCCATTTGGCTCAACCAGTCCACACCAACCCTCCAAAGAGTACCCCACCCAGACCCATTCCCCTACTCTGTCACTCGACATGCCTTCTAACTAATGGACCTAGAATACGCATCCCTGAACACTGTGGGCAATTCCCCATGTTCAGTTTACCTAACCAGTAAATGTTTGGACTGTGGGAGGAAACCAGAGCACCTGGAGGGAACACATGCAAACACGGGGAAAAAGTGCAACTCCATATAGACAGTTACCAAAGTTGGAATTGACCCCGAGTCCTAGGCCTGTGAAGCAGCAGTGCTGACCACTGAGCCACCAGGCTACTGTTCTGGAGCATCTTCATTGCAAACAGCAACAGATACCTGAAGTGAGATAGTTGATGAAAGTTAGCAATGGAATGTTGCACGTGGACATAAAAAAGTAAAGAGGGAATGATTCAGAAATGAGGATAAAAGCTAGACTGCTTTTAGCAATTTGTTTTATTAGGCTATGGATACGGACTTGTTCACCCCCAATTGTTCTTGAGGTGGCAGTAGTGAGCTACATTCTTCAACTGCTGCATTTCATATAGTGATGGTGCTGTTGGAACACTGAGAGTGAAGCAATCTCCAAATATTGACACAGACATAATGACGAACGTAAATCAAAGAATGGTGCAGCACAGAAACAGACACTTCAGCTCAACATGTTTGCAGTGACCATGACGTCATTCAAAACTGATCCCATCTAACTCCATAAACAATGATATATTTCGAAATAAAGGGTTTTGAGCAACTTGGAAAGGCACTTGCATGTAGTGCTGTTACCATGCACTGATGGATCACGTTCCTCAAATCGTCAGAGGTTGTATCTTCGCTGGTGCTATTGAGGAAACTAATTAAGTCACTGCCATATGTATTTGGCTTCCCAGGCTTCTGCTGGAACAGATTAACTCCGACACTGCAAAGCATTGTGGATACTGGAAATCTGAAATAAAAACAGAAAGTGCTGGAGAAACTCAGCAGGTTGGGCAGAATCCTTGAAGAGAGAAACAGAGTTAATGTGTTAGGGAGCATTTCCAAGGAAATCCTATATAAATCAGAGCATTAACTCTGTTTCTGCTGAAGGAAGAATGAACTGGTTTGCTTCAGGCTAAAGTTTCACTAGCTGCGAAGTGTCGAGACAGCTCCTGAAATTGTGGAGATCTGATGACCTCTATCCCTAACTTGTTCACAGCTCCACACTATTCAGTTCTCTGGGAGCCAATCGCATCATTGTTGGTAAACAGATGGTCAACACCATTCTGGCTTCGAATGTGGTATAGTGAGTAATTACGTTCAGTCTAACTAAGCTGAAGGCTTGGCGCTCAGGGGCTACTGAATGGTCTGGACAAGTGGATGTTGGGAAGATGTTTCCACTGGCAGGAGAGACTAGGTTCCGAGGGGAGAGTAGATCAGAGATAAGGAGAAAAGTCTTCAGCCAAAGAGTGGTGAATTTTTGGAATTCATTGCCAAATAGAGGCTGTGGAGGCCAGGTCATTGAGTATATGTAAAACTGAGATAGATAGGTTATTGATTGTCAAGGGTTATGGGGAGAAAGTGGGAGAATGAGTTTGAGAAGCCTCTCAATCATGATCGAATAGTGGAGCAGGTTCAGGCTATGTCGGAAAACAGAGGAGATCAAAGCTGATGGGGTTGACAGGAGAACAAGATAAAAAGTCAAGTGAAGGTGTTGGGGGTGGGTGGGGGAGCGAGGATTGGGAGACTGAGCCAACGATGCACTCTGTGAATCACTATCCATATTCATTTCCGTTCTCATCTAAATTGAAAATGCAAGAGAGAAAATGGCTGTGGCAACACCTGGTGTATGTGGGGTAAATATTTTTGTTTCTCTGAAGGAGCAAGTTCGAATTGTGAGCCAATATGCAGCACGAAACTTTAAAGGGTTCAGAAAAGATTTACAAGGATATTGCCAGGGTTGGAGGATTTGAGCTATAGGGAGAGGCTGAACAGGCTGGGGCTGTTTTCCCTGGAGTGTCGGAGGCTGAGGGGTGACTTTATAGAGGTTTACAAAATTATGAGGGGCATGGATAGGGTAAATAGGCAAAGTCTTTTCCCTGGGGTGGGGGAGTCCAGAACTAGAGAGCATAGGTTTAGGGTGAGAGGGGAAAGTTATAAAAGAGACCTACGTGTCAACTTTTTCACACAGAGGGTGGTACGTGTATGGAATGAGCTGCCAGAGGAAGTGGTGGAGGCTGGTACAATTGCAACATTTAAGAGGCATCAGGATGGGTATATGAATAGAAAGGGTTTGGAGGGATATGGGCCGGGTGCTGGCAAGTGGGACTAGATTGGTTTGGGATATCTGGTCGGCATGGACGGGTTGGACCGAAGGGTCTGTTTCCATGCTGTACATCACAATGACTCCAAGGGACAATAGCATTCTATAGTCACTCGTGCAATACCGGTTAAAGACATGTGTTATCACATAATTCTGTACATAGTGTACCTGTGTTGGCCAAAACAACGCAGGCAGGAATTCACAGTGACCCTCATTCAATGTAACCGAGTTGTGTGAAGTCATCTTTCACTAGCTGTAGATGTTTTGATGATGTTGAGCACAGCATTTCCCATTTAATCCCATTCATTGTCAAATGTTCATTGTGTTGATGAGGAAAACAGAACATATGTGAAAACGTGATGATGGAACTACTCCAAACTTCACCTGTGCTACCTAGATTCCTTCATTGAGCTTATTCCCACTGAGCCTAGCTTTGGGCTCTGCTGAATGCGTTGGACAAAGCCTACCCTTTATGGGAGCCTGTCAGCTTTGGAAATGAAGATGGGCAGCCTGAGAAATGACGGCCAGCAAAGCTGAGAGCATCTGAGCCAGTTGAAGGTTCATTCTCCCTGGCTTGAACATGCACAGACTTGGATACTGCAGGAAGGTGGAGGGCCTGGGATGCTCTACAGGAGAGGTCTGGAGGATGGAGGACCTCTCTATGGTTATGTGAATAGGAGTTGGGCGATCCTGTTGCAGCTGTGCAGGACATTGGTTAGACCACTTTGGAATATTGCTTGCAGTTCTGGTCTTCCTATCAGAGGGATGTTGCAAAACTTGAAAAGGTTCAGAAAGGATTTACAAGGATGTTGCCTTGGTTGGACGATTGAGCTACAAGGAGAGGCTAAGTAAGCTTGGGCCGTTTTCCCAGGAATGTCGGAGGCTGAGGGGTAACTTTTATTGAGGTTTATAAAATTATGAGGGGCATGAATAGGGTAACTAGATAAGGTCTTTTCCCTGGGGTGGGGGAGTCCAGAACTAGAGGGCGTAGGTTTAAGGTAATAGGGGAAAGATATAAAAGAGACCTAAGGGGCAACTTTTACATGCAGAGAGTGGCGCATGTATGGAATGAGCTGCCAGAGGAAATGGTGGAGGCTGGTACAATTTCAGCATTTGAAAGGCTTTTAGATGAGTATATGAACAGGAAGGGTTTAGAGGGATATGGGCCAAGTGCTGGCAAATGGGACTACATTAGTTTAGGATATCTGGTCAGTATGGACAAGTTGGACCAAGGGTATGTTTCCATGCTGTACATCTCTATGACTATAATTTCACTGCTGAATACTGATTACATAATACTAAATTCTGGATTAGTGGTGCTGGAAGAGCACAGCAGTTCAGACAGCATCTAAGGAGCTTCGAAATCGGCGTTTCGGGCAAAAGCCCTTCATCAGGAATAAAGGCAGTGAGCCTGAAGAGTGGACAGATAAGTTAGGGGAGGGTGGGGGTGGGGAGAAAGTAGCATAGAGTACAATGGGTGAGTGGGGGAGGGGATGAAGGTGATAGGTCAGGGAGGAGAGGGTGGAGTGGGTAGGTGGAAAAGGAGATAGGCACGTAGGACAAGTCCAGACAAGTCATGGGGACAGTGCTGAGCTGGAAGTTTAGAACTAGGGTGAGGTGGGGGAAGGGGAAATGAGGAAACTGTTGAAGTCCACATTGATGCCCTGGGGTTGAAGTGTTCTGAGGCGGAAGATGAGGCGTTCTTCCTCCAGGAGTCTGGTGGTGAGGGAGCGGTGGTGAAGGAGGCCCAGGACCTCCATGTCCTCGACTGAGTGGGAGGGGGAGTTGAAATGTTGGGCCATGGGGCGGTCTGGTTGATTGGTGCGGGTGTCCTGGAGATGTTCCCTAAAGCGCTCTGCTAGGAGGCACCCAGTCTCCCCAATTTGGAGGAGACCGCATCAGGAGCAACGGATACAATAAATGATATTAGTGGATGTGCAAGTAAAACTTTGATGGATGTGGAAGGCTCCTTTAGGGCCTTGGATAGAGGTGAGGGAGGAGGTGTGAGCGCAGGTTTTACAGTTCTTGCGGTAGCAGGGGAAAGTGCCAGGATGGGAGGGTGGGTTGTAGGGAGGTGTGGACCTGACCAGGTAGTCACGGAGGGAACGGTTTTGCGGAAGGCGGAAAGGGGTTGGGAGGGAAATATATCCCTGGTGGTGAGGTCTGTTTGGAGGTGGCAGATGATTTGGTTTGTGCGAAGGTTGGTAGGGTCGAAGGTGAGCACCAGGGGCATTCTGTCCTTGTTACGGTTGGAGGGGTGGGGTCTGAGGGCGGAGGTGCGGGATGTGGACGAGATGTGTTGGCGGGCATCTTTAACCACGTGGGGAGGGAAATTGCAGTCTCTAAAGAAGGAGGTCATCTGGTGTGTTCTGTGGTGGAACTGGTCCTCCTGGGAGCAGATCCGGCGGAGGCGGAGGAATTGGGTATACGGGATGGCATTTTTGCAAGAGGTAGGGTGGGAAGAGGTGTAATCCGGGTAACTGTGGGAGTCGGTGGGTTTGTAAAAAAATGTCAGTGTCAAGTCGGTCGTCATTAATGGAGATGGAGAGGTCCAGGAAGGGGAGGGAGGTGTCAGATTTACCTGAACCATCTCTAAACTTCCAGCTCAGCACTGTTCCCATGACTTGTCTGGACTTGTCCTACCTGCCTATCTCCTTTTCCACCTATCCACTCCACCCTCTCCTCCCTGACCTATCACCTTCATCCCCTCCCCCACTCACCCATTGTACTCCATGCTACTTTCTCCCCACCCCCACCCTCCTCTAGCTTATCTCTCCACGCTTCAGGCTCACTGCCTTTATTCCTGATGAAGGGCTTTTGCCCGAAACGTCGATTTCGAAGCTCCTTAGATGCTGCCTGAACTGCTGTGCTCTTCCAGCACCACTAATCCTAAATCTGGTTTCCAGCATCTGCTGTCATTGTTTTTACCTCCATAATACTAAGGTCTGCTCTGGGGTTGGTGCTTCACTCTGATCAAATCTGTTCTGTACTGGGTAGACGTTTACAACATCCAATAGGAAGGAGACCAGAATTGCATGCAATATTCCAAAAGTAGCCTAACCAATGTCCTGTACAGCTGCAACATGACCTCCCAACTCCTCTACTCAATGCACTGACTAATAAAGGAATGTGTACCGAATGCCTTCTTCACTATCCTATCTACCTGCAACTCTACCTGTACTCATTAATGTTCCTACTAGAGAGGGTGCAAAACCTGATCTACTCTTGGAAAATAAGGAAGGGTAGGTGACTGAGGTATCAGTGGGGGAGCACTTTAGGGCCAGTGATCGTAATTCTATTAGTTCTAAAATAGTGATTGATAAAGATAGATCGGGTCTAAAATTTGAAGTTCTAAATTGGAGGAAGGCTAATTTTGATGGTATTAGGCAAGAACTCTCAAAGGCTGATTGGAGGCAGATATTTGCAGGTAAATGGATAACTGGAAAATGGGAAGGCTTCAGAAATGAGATAACGAGTCCAGAGACAGTATATTCCTGTCAGGATGAAAGGAAAGGCTGGGAGGTGTAGGGAATGTTGGATAACTAGAGAAATTGAGGGTTTGATTAGGAAAAAGAAGGAAGCATATGTCAGGTTTAGACAGGAGAGATCAAGTAAATCCTTAGAAAGAGTATAGAGGCAGTCGGTCCTAAGAGGGAAATCAGGATAGCAAAAGGGGGATATGAGTTCGCTTTGGCAAATTGGGTTAAGGAGAATCCAAGGACATTACATTAAGAACAAAAGGGTAACTAAGGAGGGAATAGGGCTCCTCAAAGATCAGCAAGGCAGCCTATATGTGGAACTGCAGGAGATGGGGAAGATACTAAATGGGTATTTTGCATCCGTCTTTACTGTAGAAGATACAGAATGTGGAGAATTAGATAGTGACATCTTTAAAAATGTCCATATTACAGAGGAGGTGGTGCTGGATGTTTTGGAACACATAAAAGTGGATAAATCCCCAGGACCTGATCAGGTGTACCCTAGAACTCTGTGTGAAGCTAGGGAAGTAATTGCTGGGCCCATTGCTGAGATATTTGTATCATTGATAATCACAGGTGAGGTGCTGGAAGACTGGAGGTTGCCTAATGTAGTGCCACTATTTAAGAAGGGTGATAAGAAAAACCAGGGAACTATAGACCAGTGAGCTTAAAATCAGTGGTGGTCAGGTTGTTGGAGGGAATCCTGAGGGACAGGATTTACATGTATTTGGAAGGGCAAGGACTGACTAGGGAGAGTCATCATGGCTTTGTGCATGGGAAATCATGTCTTACAAACTTGATTCATTTTTTTTTGAAGAAGTAACAAAGAGGATTGATGAGGGCAGAGAGGTGGACGTGATCCAAATGAACTTCAGTAAGGCGTTCAACAAGGTTCCCCATGGGAGACTGGTTAGCAAGGTTAGATCTCTTGGATTACAGGGAGAATTACCCATTTCGATACAGACCTGGCTTGAAGATAGAAGACAGAGGGTAGTGGTGGAGGGGTTCTTTTCCAGACTGGAGGCCTGTGACCAGTGGTATGCCACAAGGATCAGTGCTGGGTCCACTACTTTTCATTGTTTATACAAATGATTTGGATGTGAACATAGGAGGTATAGTTAGTAAGTTTGCAGATGACACCAAATTTGGAGGTGTCATGGACAGTGAAGAAAGTTAGCTCAGATTACAACATGATCTTGATCGGATGGGCCAACGGGCTGACAAATGGCAGATGGAGTTTAATTTAAATAAATGTGAGGTGCTGCATTTTGGAAAAGCACATCAGAGCAGGAGTTAAACAAATTGATCGCTAATTTCTAATTTCCTCCCTCCTCCCCCCCCCCCCCCCCCCTTCTCCTGTGGACAATACCTTTCCTCATGGATTCCCACATGCTCCCTGCCAGAAGCACACTGTCATGCATCTCCAGCAGGACCTGGCCAATCAAATCCCATGGAACTGAATACAATTTGTCCAGTGGGCCATCTCTTCTGGGAGTTTTATTCTTTTCTAAGGACTTGAGGGCCTTGTTCAGCTCATCCAGAGATAGCGGCTGATCCAGCCTCTCTCATGAGCTGTCATCTCATGACCGAGGAAAGTGAGGACTACAGATGCTGGAGAATCCTGATGAAGGGCTTATGCCCGAAATGTTGACTCTCTTGCTCCTTGGATGCTGCCTGGCTTGCTGTGCTTTTACCTCCATGATAGAGGAGTAATGACTGGGAGGCTGTGCTGTTTGGGGGCTTTGTGTCATGCAGTTTGACAAAAAAGGGTATGCCGATCCTCAGATGTCAAACTGATGTTACTGAGCCAACTTCCTTCAGGCTGCTGAGCACAGAGCTCTCCTTTTGAAAGAAGAAATGCATGTCTCATCCTGTTTCACAGAGTGGATCCTGGACCAGAAGATTAACTTGGAGGCCTCTGAGGCAAAGAGCAAGGCTTGCTGGCTCTTCATCTCCTGGAGATCCTTATGGTATCAACTCCTATTGTCTACACCAGGATTAGATTCTGGATGCTTTTCTGGATTTTGGGTAGTTTTCCCTCGCCTGTCTCTCTCTCTCTCTGTCTCTGTCTCTCTCTCTCTTGCCTTTGAACACCTTTGTAAATAGCTTGCCAGCAACAGCATCAATGCACCTACATAATATATTTCGTGTGGGGAAACTGTGTTGCGAAACAAAGAATTACATTCCTCCTCCAGATCAGCAAATATCTTTAGAAACAAAAACAAAAATGCTGCAAAAGCTCAGCAGATCTGGCAGCATCTGTGGAGAGAAATTGGAGTTAACACATTAGGCCCAGTTACCGTTCCTCAGAACTGATGGTAGGTCAGAAAAGTTGTTTTTTTTGGACAGAAGATTGGGTGGGGAGAGTGGGAAAGGAGTCAAAAAGTCTGCTGGAAAATTATGGCTGGTCAGGCAGCATCCGAGGAGCAGGAGGGTTGACGTTTTGAGCATAACCTGGGTCCAATCCCATACCCGTGCCCATACTTCAGTCCTCTCACAACAGCAACAGGATCCTCCTTGTCCTCGCCTACCATCCCACCAGCATCCACATCCAGAGCAACATTAGCCGCTAATTTTTCCACTTCTGCTGGGATGCTATCATCAGGCACATACTCCCCTTCAATCCCTGATTAGTCTTCTGCAGGGACATTCTGGTCCATTCCTTCTTCACTGCCAAGACAACCTGCACCCACCCTCCTCCTCCTCCTCCACACCACCACAGCACCTTCCCTTGCAACCACAGAAGGTGTAACACGTGCCTGTTTACTACGTCCTTCCTCAGTATCTTGCGGCCCAAACACATCTTCTGGGTGAAGCAGCGCTTTACCTGCACTTTAGCCAATCTAGTCCACTGCATTTGCTGTTCACAATGTGATTTCCTCTACATTGGGGAAACAAAGTGTACACTAGATGACCACTTCACAGAACACCTACATCTGTCCACAAAAAAGACCCTGAGCTTCCAGTTGCATGCCACCTCAACACACAATCTTGTTCCCTGGCCAACATCTCTGTCTCAGGCTTGCTGCAGTGCTCCAGTGAAGCTCAGCGCAAATTAGACTCAATATCAAGTTTAGCAATTTTCCTTGATATACCCCACCTCCACACGTTAGGCCCTTTGGTCACATGGTCTGCTACTACACACAGTTCTTTGCTAGCCATTAATAGTCCCCATTTAGCAGCTATTCTTTCTCCTAGACTGACCATTTTGTCCTTTATTTTACAAGAAAGATTTGAAGGCAGAAGAGCAGTCTACTAAAACAATTTGATAAACAGCTTGTGAGTACTTCATTTTTTTTCAAGTTGGAACAATAGAAGCAGCCTGAATGGGTGTGTGATCAGTTCTCACAGAACCAGTATATTTAGTTTTTCAGCAGCAGTTTTTGTTGAAGTCTGGAAGAAGTGGGAGATATTTTTTTCCTCTCTTTGCTGCAGGAGTTACGTGTGAGACAAATCTGTTTTCTGAATTTGCCTTTTTCCAAGGGTGTGTTCATGGAATGTTACCATTTTGGAATAGTTACTGAATGGTTAGGACCTGTTTACAAGAAAAATAATCGATTTTATCTGTTAAGTTATTCCAAGTTCCTCCTTTTTTTGTTTATTTTAGCCAATATATAGAACTTGTTTAAATTGTGCTTTGCTTAACTTCAAAATGTTTGACCAATCAAATTGTATCTGGAACACAACATTCTGCATTTATTTTTAAAATAAGAACAGGTTAAGCCCTAGGCTACCTTGTTAACATATTTTTAAGGTGTCTGGTCTAGTCCATAAAACCACTCCTTTGTTCAACCATTTTTCCCTTCTTTGGGCTCTATCTGCACCTATTATTTATTCCTTTCCCCCTGCTCCTACCCTATCTTATGCATCAAAAATAACTGTTTCCTAGCTACCATCAGTTTGTGAGCAAGAGTTACTGGAACTGAAACATTAATTCTGATTTCTCATCATAGATTCTGCCAGACCTACTGAGATTTTACTGCAATTTCTGTTTTTGTTTCTGATTTCTAGCATCCAGTTCTTGTGTTTTTTTTAATTTTTAGGTACTGTATTTCAGAGTCAAATAATTACATCATGATAACAAATTCAAAGTAACTTTAAAATTCAAGTGGCTTATTTTACTTGTCAAGTTGGCTTCCAGGTGGTTCTGAAAAATACATTAAATGAATGCAGGAGCATTCATTGTTTACCATCTACTATTGGTAATGGTGAATGATGCAGAGAAATTGCTCATGTGGGTGGTCACAGGTTTAGAAGATGCTAAGGATCTATGAGTTCTGCAGTGCATCTTATAGAAGAAACCGACTGCTGTTACTAAGTGTCGGTGGTGGAGAGAATGAATGTTAATGTGACACTAATCAATTGGACTGCATTGTCCTGGATGGTGTTGTTTCTTGAATGTCATTGAAGCTGCATACATCCAGGCAACTGGGGAGTATTCCATCACCTTCTGGCTTGTGCCTTGTAAATAGTGGACAGGTTTTGAGGGGTCAATAGGTGAGTTATTCACTACAATATTCCTGCCCTCTGACCTGCTCTGATAGCCACTGCTAGCCCAATTGAGTTTCTGGTGAATGGTAACATCCTCAGGGCTACGACCTTCAAGACGTGTTGCTTGGATATTAATCCATTCCTATATGTTTGCATCAGAATTATCAAAATCTCGCTGTGTAAGTGTAAAAGGAAGGAGGAAGAGCTAAGTAGAGAATAAAGTCTAGAATTCTCAAACAATAAAAATGAACGCAGGAAATACAGACTGGTATTGATATGTATAACTATAGGTTAGACTGGTGTTACCTTACCATCTGCTAAGTCAAAAAATGGAAAATATGAAATAAGTTTGAAGAAGTTGACTTATGCCATGATCAGATTGAAGGCGAACTTGGTCATGCATTATAAATTCAATCTTTACATTAAATAGTGCATCCTTTAAACTACAATGGTGCTTGAAAGTTTAAAATCAGTGGAAAATAATTTATTTTGCTCAGAAACAACTTCCTGATGTGCTTTCAAAATATCAAGGAAATACTAACATGGATACTTTTCAGGCCAAGAAAGATCAAACATCAAACTATGGCATTTAAAAAACAAACATTGTTCATAAACAGAGATCTCTAAAAGATAACTAATTTCAAGCTGCATTGTAAGATGAGCTCAAAACTGTGTATATGCTCAGCAAGGCACCTGTGACTGTCACATGTTGCTACTTCCAACAACCCCTCCATTTCACACTTGGACCCAACACACCCTTCTCAGCTTTGGAATTGTAGTTTGGCAGGGGTGGGTTTCCCTCCGTTAGCTGAGAGGCAGGTCTCTACCATGTCGAGTGTTAGCAAAGATGAACAGCTTTAAATTGTTCATCCAACCCAGAGTAATGGGCAGTATAGAAAATGCATTTGAGTGTGGCAGGATCTAGTTGTATGTTGGTGTGTCCAAAATCGCAAAATTCTGTTGAGGTACAGAAATGCTGGTTGGTTAATGGGAGGAAAAGGAATTTGATGGCAAGTCAGAATGGATGGAAGGAATCTGACTTTATCCTCACCCAGATAAAAACAATGACTGCAGATGCTGGAAACCAGATTCTGGATTAGTGGTGCTGGAAAAGCACAGTAGTTCAGGCAGCATCCAAGAAGCAGCGAAATCGATGTTTCGGGCAAAAGCCCTTCATCAGGAATAAAGAAGGGCTTTTGCCCGAAATGTCGATTTTGCTGCTCCATTTATCCTCACCCAAACTACTCCCATCATGAAAAGGAATTTTCCACAAATGAAACAAGAATACTTTTATTCTTTTTCCCAACAATACACTTTATTTCAAAAATTCTTAAGAGTATGTCATAAAATATCTCAACTTCCAAATGACAGAAAGTGTAAAAAAATTCAAACTTGTCTGCACATGGCAGAATACACATGTCGGAGATTAAGTACAATTGCAACTGCCTTTTCTCTCAGGCATACAGTCCAAGGGGAAGGTTCATGTGGGGACTGGCAACAGTAAAGTGGTTATATTTTCAGTCACCAATGCAACCAAACAGCAACAAAATAATAATCACAGTGACCTTTCACTGCCACTGTAATGAACCAGTCGATGGGACAAAGATTCACAAAGATTAAACACATTCTTCAATTACTTTAATCAGTTAAAACAGAAATAAATATTAAAAGTGAGTAAAACAGCAAATTATTTATCATTTACTATATCAGGTTTCAAAACAGTTTCTCAGGTGAACTTTAAAAGCTGCTGAATCTTTAAAGTCGTTGCCACAATGTTGGCAGGTTTTAAAACAAGTGTGAGCTTTCAACTGATAGAGATAAACAAAGGTCTCCCCATAGTCAGGACATTTATACAGCCTCTCTCCTGTGTGGGTCCGCTGGTGACAGTGGAGGTTCCGAGCCTGTGTGAAACTCTTTCCACAGTCAGTACATTTATACAGCCTCTCTCCTGTGTGGGTCCGCTGGTGACAGTGGAGGCTACAAGCCTGTGTGAAACTCTTTCCACGGTCAGTACATTTATACGGCCTCTCCTGTGTGGGTCCGCTGGTGACGATGGAGACCCCCCAGACCATGTGAAACTCCTTCCACAGTCAGTTCATTTATGCGATCTCTCTCCTGTGTGGGTCCGCTGGTGAGAATGGAGGTGCTCAGATCGTGTGAAACTCTTTCCACAGTCAGTACATTTATACAGCCTCTCTCCTGTGTGGGTCCGCTGGTGACGGTGGACCTGCCCAGACCATGTGAAACTCTTTCCACAGTCAGTACATTTATACAGCCTCTCTCCTGTGTGGGTCCGCTGGTGACAATGGAGGTTCCAAGCCTGTGTGAAACTCTTTCCACAGTCAGTACATTTATATGGCCTCTCTCCTGTGTGGGTCCGCTGGTGACAATGGAACTTCCAAGCCTGTGTGAAACTCTTTCCACAGTCAGGACATTTATACAGCCTCTCTCTTGTGTGGGTCCACTGGTGAGAATGGAGGCTACCAGACCATGTGAAACTTGTTCCACTGTCACTACATGCATGTACCCTCTCTCCCATGTGGGTCCAGTGGTGGATCCCAGACTAAGGGAAACTCTTACCATAGTCAGTACAGGTGTGCAGTTGTTCTTCTTTGTATATCTCCTGCTGCAGATGGTTTTCATCTGATTTAGTAAATTCTCTATTCTGGATGGTTTCTGTAAATAATCCCTCCTGATTTTGTTGATGCATACGATCACTTTTATTGAAAGGAGTAGACTGTCCTGCTGAAACCTGACCACATGATTTAGGATGTCTTCTGATATGCTTCTGAAGAAAACTGGCAGTGGTAAATGCAACTTTGCAGTGAGGGCATGGATAACACTCATCTTCCTCTCCTCCTGAAAGAGAATGAAGGAAAGTTGTCAGTGTAAATGAAACATTTAGAAGCTGTTTTTGGAAGCTCAATTCAACAATGAGCTGTGGTGGAAGGGTTGGTAATTTTGAATTTTCTGACAATCTTTACCACTTTTGAGTCATGACATAGCATTCTGGTTTCTGAGCCAAGTTTGTGGGTTCATGACCAGCTCTAGAGATGTGTGCTTATAACCCAGATGAACACTGCACCAGTGCACTTGGAGGACAGCACTTTCAGAGATACCATCTTTCAAAACAGGTCCCTGGCTGTGTGTTAAGGCAGACAACAATCACATGGCTCCAAGTGAAGCAGAGCAGGATGTTTTGACAGTGTTGTGGCCAATATTTATCCACTGAGCAACATCACCCAGTCAGATGATCAGATCAGTTATCTCATTGCTATTGCTGAAATTTTGCTGTGTGGAAACTGTTCTGTTTGTCTAATGACAGTCAGTACGCGCTTCAAATGGAAATATTTCAGGTCTAAAGAACTTTGTGACATCCCAAATGCATCCAAACCTCTGCCAACAATGCCATTTTTTTCTTTTCCTGGAAGTATCAGGATGAACTTTAGGGGAACAGTTCCTGAATTCAGTACCTCCTTCACTGTGTTCAATTTTTGCCTCAGAAACAACAACTGGGGTCAATAAAAAGAGGACACATTATAAAGGTGAAAGGCAGTAAGTTTTGAGTGAATTTGAGAAAAACACTTTTTTAACCCATCAGGGTACGGATCTGGAATGCACCGGCTGGGAGGATACCTGAGGTGAATAATCTCACAACCTTTAAAAAGTACTTTGATAAGACCTGATGGGCTGAAGGGCCTCTTCCAGCTTGTATGATTCTATGACAAGATCTGAGACCAGAGAAGGACTGCCATGTCAACATGTCATCTCGGGGAATCAAGAAAGCGAATACTCACTGAATTCATTTCTTCCCTGTCCAAGAGAAGAAATTGAGGAACAATACCATTTATTGCAGGATAAATAAAGTTTAGCTGAAACTAACCTTCATCACACTCTGTGCCCTATTATAAACACAAAGATCAGACACTCAATTATCTGTGTTTTCTGGTGAACTTTTTTTAACCAGTTTTTTTTTAAACTAAGGACATTCTCCCCTTAGCTGTTCAATCACAAAATCAAATAAGTTAAACACTTTTAGTAAATATCTCTGAAACCTTGAAGCCACAACATGGAAAAGCATCTCACTTTCGTTTGACTTTACACAAATGAAGTTTTCAATTCTGAATCCATTCTGGTAAATCTCCATTGCCATGCCTCCTGTCAAATTTTACAAATTGAGATGCCCAGAAATTGAAACAGCAAGACAGCTGAAGTTATAAAAGCCATTTATAAAGGTTTCCCAAAGCACATTTGTGTCATGTGTGCCTTTACTTACAAAGCCAGTCATCTTTATAGGTGTATTACATGCCTTTGTGAATTATGTGAATTTCCAGATACCTCTTTGTGCGTCAACATTTTAATTGATGCCATTGAATTTATATTATCTCTCCTCACACTACTCTGGGTGGAGTTTCATCTGATGTGGTTTCCCACTGTATGCCTATCTGCATTTTTCTGTGGTCCTCTACTCTCCTTGTCACTATTTACTACAGTTTCAAATTTTGTCAGATCAAACACTATCGTGTATCCAAAAACAGGTCATTAACATATAGTAGGATCAGGAGTCCTAATACTGTCCACTGGAATGAACCAGATTATAATCATCTAATAAACAGACATTCCATCCAGAAGTATTCTTCTTGACTCCTAAACCTATTTCATAACCATGCTGCCACTCCTGATTAATCCAAAGCATTTCAATTCAACTAACAAGTCTATTATGTGGCACTTTGTCTTACATTGTTGATACTAAAACAGACAGAAAATGGCTAATTTTGGACAGAATCCTTCCCTTTTGGATTTTGTTTCATCATCCATATTGCTGTCCATTTGATTCCAAGTTCTTTGCCATATTCATCACCATACCAGACCAGCAGCTCGCACCGAGGAGGAACACGCTTGCAGGTTCTGTAATAAATTTTGCCATGGTGCTGAAAGGCTACAAGGTTCTGCTCCTCTTCCTTTCTGGCACAGTTAACAAATCTGGAACATAATAAGTTAATACTTAACTGACCAAAAGTCAGTTCAAATTGTTGCATGAACACAGACTGAGAAGCAGAACAAAAATATAGAGTCAAGGAGATGTACAGCACGGAAACAAACCCGTCCACGCCGACCAGATATCCCAACCCAATCTCGTCCCACCTGCCAGCACCCGGCCCATATTCCTCCAAACCCTTCCTATTCATATACCCATCCAAATGCCTCTTAAATATTGTAATTGTACCAGCCTCCTCCACATCCTCTGGCAGCTCATTCCATACACGTACCTCCCTCTGTGTGAAAAAGTTGCCCCTTATGTCTCTTTTATATCTTTCCCCTCTCACCCTAAACCTACGCCCTCTAGTTCTGGACTCCCCGACTCCAGGGAAAATACTTGGTCTATTTATCCTATCCATGCCCCTCATAATTTTGTAAACCTCTATAAGGTCTCCCCTCAGCCTCCAATGCTCCAGGGCAAACAGCCCCAGCCTGTTCAGCCTCTCCTTGTAGCTCAGATCCTCCAACCCTGGCAACATCCTTGTAAATCTCTTCTGAACCCTTTCAAGTTTCATAACATCTTTCTGATAGGAAGGAGACTAAAATTGCACGCAATATTCCAACAGTGGCCTAACCAATGTCCTGTACAGCCGCAACATGACCTCCCAACTCCTGTACTCAATACTCTGACCAATAAAGGAAAGCATACCAAACGCCTTCTTCACTATCCTATCTACCTGCGACTCCACTTTCAAGGAGATATGAACCTACACTCCAAGGTCTGTTTGTTGAGCAACACTCCCAAGGACCTTACCATTAAGTGTATAAGTCCTGCAAAGATTTGCATTCCCAAAATGCAGCACCTTGTATTTATCCGAATTAAACTCCATCTGCCACTTCTCAGCCCATTGGCCCATCTGGTCCAGATTCTGTTGTAATCTGAGGTAATCCTCTTTGCTGTCCACTACACCTCCAATTTTGGTGTCATCTGAAAACTTACGAACTGTACCTCTTATGCTTGCATCCAAATCATTTTTGTAAATGACAAAAAGTAGAGGGCCCAGCACCGATCCTTATGGCACTCCACTGGTCACAGGCCTCCAGTCTGAAAACAACCCTCCACCACCACCCTCTGTCTTCTACCTTTGAGCCAGTTCTGTATCCAAATGGCTAGTTCTCCCTGTATTCCATGAGAACTAACCTTGCTAATCAGTCTTCCATAGGGAACTTTGTCAAACACCTTACTGAAGTCCATATAGATCACATCTACTGCTCTGCCCTCATCAATCTTCTTTGTTACTTCTTCAAAAAACTCAAATCAAGTTTGTAAGACATGAATTCCCATGCAAAAAGCCACGTTGACTATCCCGAATCAGTCCTTGCCTTTCCAAATACATGTACATTCTGTCCCTCAGGATTCCCTCCAACGACTTGCCCACCACCGATGTCAGGTTCACCGGTCTATAGTTCCCTGGCTTGTCCTTACCGCCCCTCTTAAACAGTGGCACCATGTTTGGGAGCCTCCAGTCTTCCGGCACCTCACCTATGACTATCGATAATACAAATATCTCAGCAAGAGGCCCAGCAATCACTTCTCTAGCTTCCCACAGAGTTCTCGGGTACACCTGATCAGGTCCTGGGGATTTATCCAACTTTAACCGTTTCAAGACATCCAGCACTTTCTCCTCTGCAATCTGGACATTTTGCAAGATGTCACCATCTATTTCCCTACAGTCTATATCTTCCATATCCTTTTCCACAGTAAATACTAATGCAAAATATTCATTTAGTATTTCCCCCATTTTCTGTGGCTCCACACAAAGGCCGCCTTGCTGATCTTTGAGGGGCCTATTCTCTTCCTAGTTACCCTTTTCTTCCTTAATATATTTGTAAAAACCCTTTGGATTCTCCTTAATTCTATTTGCCAAAGCTATCTCATGTCCCCGTTTTGCCCTCCTGATTTCCCTCTTAAGTATACTCCTACTTACTTTATACTCTTCTAAGGATTCACTCCAAGTATCCTGTCTGTACCTGACATATGTTTCCTTCTTTTTCCTAACCAAACCCTCAATTCCTTTAGTCATCCAACACTCCCTATACCTACCAGCCTTCCCTTTCACCCTGACAGGAATATACTTTCTCTCGATTCTTGTTATCTCATTTCTGAAGGCTTCCCATTTTCCAGCCGTCCCTTTACCTGCGAACATCTGCCTCCAATCAGCTTTCGAATGTTCTTGCCTAATACTGTCAAAATTGGTCTTTCTCCAATTTAGAACTTCAACATTTAGATCTGATCTATCCTTTTCCATCACTATCTTAAAATGAATAGAATTATGGTCGCTGGTCCCAAAGTGCTCCCCCACTGACACCTCAGTCACCTGCCCTGCCTTATTTCCCAAGAGTAGGTCAAGTTTTGCACTTTCTCCAATAGGTACATCCACATACTGAATCAGAAAATTGTCTTGTACACACTCAAGAAATTCCTCTCCATCTAAACCTTTAACACTATGGCAGTTGATGTTTGGAAAGTTAAAATCCCCTACCATAACTACCCTATTGTTCTTACAGGTAGCTCAGATCTCCTTACAAGTTTATTTCTCAATTTCCCTCTGACTATTGGGGGTCTATAATACAATCCCAATAAGGTGATCACCCCTTTCGTATTTCTCAATTCCATCCAAATAACTTCCCTGGGAAATTTCTGGGAAATATCCTTCCTCAGCACAGCGGTAATGCTGTCCCTTATCAAAAATGCCACTCCCCCTCCTCTCTTGCCTCCCTTTCTATCCTTCCTGTAGCATTTGTATCCTGGAACATTAAGCTGCCAGTCCTGCCCATCCCTGAGCCATGTTTCCGTAATTGCTATGATATCCCAGTCGCTTGTTCCTAACCATGCCCTGAGTTCATCTGCCTTCCCTGTCAGGACCCTTGCATTGAAATAAATGCAGTTTAATTTATTAGTCCTACCTTGTCCCTGCCTGCCCGGTTTGACTCACTTCTGTTCTCAGCTGTACCCGTCTCAGATCAATCTCTTTCCTCACTATCTCCCTGGGTCCCACCCACTCCCCCCCTCCCCCACCACTGCCACCTTACTAGTTTAAATCCTCCCAAGCAGTTCTAGCAAATTTCCCTGTCAGTTTATTAGTCCCCTTCCAATTTAGGTGCAATCTGTCCTTCTTGTACAAGTCACTTCTACCCCAAAAGAGATTCCAATGATCCAAAAATGTGAATCCTTCTCCCATACACTAGCTCCTCAGCCATGCATTCATCTGCTCTATCCTCCTATTGCTACCCTCACTAGCATTGGGAGTAATCTAGATATCACTACCCTTGAGGACCAACTTTTAAAATTTCTGTCTAACTCTCTGTAATCTCCCTTCACAGTCTCAACCTTTTCCCTTCCAATGTCGTTGGTTCCAATGTGGACAATGACCTCCTGCTGGCCCCTCTCCCCCGTGAGAACATTCTGCACCCTCTCTGAGACATCCTTGATCCTGGCACCAGGGAAATAACACACCATTCTGTTTTTTCTCTGCTGGCCATGGAAACGTCTGTCTGTACCTCTGACTACAGAATCCCCTCACACAATTAATCTCTTGGAAGCCGACGTACCCCTCGTTGCATTAGAGCCAGTCTCAATACCAGAAACTTGGCGTTCGTGTTGCGATCCCCTGAGAATCCATCACCCCCTACATTTTCCAAAACAGCATACCTGTTTGAAATGAGTATATCCACAAAAGACTCCTGCACTAGCTGCCTACCTCTCTTACCCTTCCTGGAGTTAACTCATCTATGTGACTGTATCTGAGACTTTCCCCCCTTCCTATAACTGCCATCCATCACATACTGTTGTTGTTGTAAATTCCTCATCGCTTCTATCTGTCTCTCCAACCGATCCACTCGATCTGATAAAATTCTCATCCAACAGCATTTATGACAGATATAATCCGCAGTAACCCTTAAACTCTCTTTAAACTCCCACATCTGACAAGAAGTACATATCACTGCAAAGGCCATTTTTGCTCCTTCACAATCTACAGACCCAGAAAATAACACCGTCTTATTCCTCTACAAACACTGCCACAGGTTAAATTAATAGCTATGGCTTATATTTTAAGTTTAATCAAGATACTTATCTCCAAAAACATATAATCAAGAAATAATCCACTATACTCACGACTGCAGCCTCTCTCTTGGACAGACTTAAAACAACAATTAACTTATCTGATTCTGTGCTGTGAACTTCGCCCAACAGTTCTTCCAAGATTATTTGTGAATTTCACTGTTTGTTAATTTTCCCAGATGCACTCCGATGTCCAGCGATACACGAATTCAAACAGCAAAGGCGGTAACTCTCCCTCTCTATCTCCTTCATTGTCCTCACCATGTGCTTCCTTTGTCTGCTCTTCTCCCTTTTAAACTCCTGTTGTTTTGACATTTTTTTTTCCAAAGTTCCAAAACAATGCAACAGCATATAAAACTGTAACTGCTGCTCCTGGAATTCGAAGAAATCATCTCCAACACCTTAAATACCTCAAAAAAAGGAGCAGCTCTTACAGCCAGAAATTTTTCCTGTCCTCTACCTATGTCAGAATGACAGGGCATACCTCTATCCATTACAAAATTTCAATGCATGCTGTGCTTACTGTACAAGATAATTGCCTCAACATTTCAAAGGAGATGAATAGGGATTTTAGAAGAGGGTAGATTTCCCCATAAATATGGGTTTCCCAGGTTTCTCACTGATCTTCTACAATTCCACTTTCAGAAAATGACCAAATGTTTGGACCAAAGCTTTTGTTGGACAGGTTAGAGTCTAACATAGAGTCATGGTCCTACAGCATGGAGACAGACCCTGTCCACCCATGCTAACCCCATTTCCCTGCACTCGACCCATATCCCTTTAATCCTTTCCTATCCATGTATTTGTCCAAATGCCTTTTAAATGTTGTTAATGTACCACCCTCACCCACTTCAACTGGCAGTTTATTCCAGATGGGTGCCACCCTCTGTGTAAAAAAAGTTACCCCACAGGTTCCCTTTTATTGTTTCCTCTCTAACCTAAAATCGATGTCCTCTAGTCCCCGATTCCCCAACCCTGGGAAAAAGACTGATTGCAATCACCCTATCCTTGCCTCTCATGATCTTCTGCCATTCTGTAAGATCACCCCCTCAGTCTTCTACCCTCTGAAACAAAAGTCCTAGCTTGTCCAACCTCTCCCTATAACTCAGACCCTTGAGTCCTGGCAACATCCTTGTAAATTTCTTCTGCACTCTTTCCAGCTTAATAACATCCTTACCGTAGCAAAGTGACCAAACCTGAACGCAATACTCTAAGTGTGGCCTCACCAATGTCCTGTACAACTGCAACATAACTTCCCAATTTCTATACACAATGCCGTAGTGAAGGCCAATCTACCAAAAGCTTTCTTCACTGCTCTATCTACCAGTGACTCCACTTTCAGAGAACCATGCACATGAACTCCAAGGTCCCTCTGTTCCACTATTCTCCTTAAGGCCCTACCATTCACCATGTAACTCCTTCCTTGATTTGACTTTCCAAAATCCAAGACCTCACACTTATCTATATTGAACTCCATTTCCCAATTCTCGGCCCACTCTCCCAGGTGAGCAAGGTCCTATTACAATTTCTGATAATTTTCCTCACTGTCCATGATACCAATTTTTGTGTCCAGCAAACCACTAATCATGCAGCATGATGGCTCAGTGACCAGCACTGCTACCTCACAACGCCAGGGACCCTGATTCGATGTGCAGTTTGATTCTGCCCATGCCTGCATGGGGTTCCTTCAGGTGCTGTGGTTTACTCCCGCAATCCAAAGACGGGCAGGTTAAGTGAATTGGCCATGTTAAATTGCCCATAGTGTTCAGGGATGTGTATCTTAGGTGCATCAGTCAGGGGTAAATGAAGAGTAATAGGGTAGGGAGATGGGTCTGGGAGGGTTACTCTTTAGAGGGTCCGTGTGGGCTTGGTGGGCCAAAATGGCCTGTTTCCACACTGTAGGGATTCTATTCTATATAGATAAACAGCAATGGACCCAGCACTGACCTTGAAGCACTCCACTAGTCACAGGCCTCCAGTCCAACATGCATTCTTCCACTATTACTATCCAATATACTAGCTCCCCCTGGATTCCATGCTAAGTAACCTTCCAAAGCAGCTTATCATGTGGAATATTGTCAAAGGTCTTACTGAAATCCATATAGGTTATGTCCACCATCTTGCCCCCTCATCAACCTTACCAGTCAGTTCATCAAAGAACTCTAACAAACTCTGAGGCATGACCTCCCATGCACAAAGCCATGCTGAATATTCCTAATCAAACCCAAATGCTTGTATATCTTACCTCTCAGAATCTTCACAAGTAATTTACCTGCAACAGATGTTAGGCTTCTGTCAAGGTCCAAGGGCTTATATTTACAATTTTTCCGTGCTATCTGTCACACTGACTCATGAAATCCTTTGAACTTTGTAAATTCTGTAGAGATCTTTGGTCTCTAATGCACAAATCTAGCTGTTAGGAAATCTAGAGTCACAACCTGTTAAGCCTTTGCTCATGACACAATCCCTCAATGCCAGGGATCATCCTCGTGAAAATTCACCAAATTGCTTCCAATGAAATGGGATATTCTCTTAAATAAGGGATCCAAAACTGCTCACAGTCCTCCAGGTGCACTCTCACTAGCACCTTGTACAGATGAATTAGTACTTCCCTACTCTGATGCTCCAATCCCTTTGAAACGAGGGCCAACATTTCATTTGTTTCCAGATTACCTGCTGAGTCAGTGAGCTTGCTTTCTGTGTTTTGTGTACAAGTACCCTCAGTCCCTTTGTGTTTCAATTTTCTGTAGTATGCATAGATATTGTGATGTTTATTGCATTATTTATATATAGTTTTAATATATTTTATTTCAAGGTTGGATTTTGAGTTGGTAACATATTGATTATTCTGTGTTTCTGAAGTTTTGATAATTGAATTACAAGTAGATCTCCAGTCATAAGTCCTTGGCTGAGGATAGTTGTACAAAACAGTGTAGCAGAGGAGGAGAGAAGACTGTAAAAGCAGACTACCTTAGTGTAAGAAATTTATTAAAAATCCAAGACTACAAATGTTTGGACAAAGCCCTGAAGTTGTTTTAAACTAAGAATAATTAATCACAGGCACTTGAAAGCTCCAGGAAAAGGTTATTAGTTTTTCAGGACTTGGAGTTGAAGTCACAGATAAATTAAGCATATTGAGACATTAGGAGATTTTTCTTTGGTTTGAGTACTGCACACGGATGTTTTTCAGTAATGTCAAGGGTTTTATTTGGGGATTACATTGAATGAGATTATAATTTCACTGGCTGAAGTTTTACAAGTTTATGACATTTGGAAAAGCATTAGTTTGCTATATTTTATTGTCATTTATTTTACTTCATAAATTTTACTTTTATTAGTAAAACCAAATCTGCAATATTGTGTGCTTATGTTTCAGCGAGACACCATCTTGCTAAAACCAAAACAAAATATAATCTACCAAGCCGGATGTCAGTGTGGGATCCAACTTGACCAGTAATAAAATGAGGTGAGATCATAACAGTTCTATATGATGCTTCAGGGCTGAGAACCAAGTACACAAGTTCTGGCAATATTATATCAGTTTTCCCTTACCTCATCCAATTTGATTTGCATTTACTCTGCATTTCTCAATCAGAAATTTCAAGGTTCAGGTATATTGCTCCCCAGTTGGCCAATTGCCCACTATTAGGAATACCAGAATGTTTGTTTTATAAACACTCAATGTATTGAAATGAGATTTTTCTTTAAATGAGGATTGTCAATCTTTGAATTCCATTTCCCTCCCCCCCCCCCCCCCCCCCCCCCCCCCCCCAATGGCTATGAAAGCTCAGTTTTTGAGTATATTTCAAGTAGATGTTGATAATTTTTCAAATTAATCGTGTAAATCGTATGGGTAAAAGGCACTTGAGTGTCTGATCCGCCACAATCATATTCAGTGACGGACCAGGCTTAATGGGACTAAATGGCTTACTCTTGTTCCTATGTGTCTGTGAAGGAGGAGGAAAGGAACAGAGGAAATGCAAAATCAGTTGAGGAGAGAATGAGAAAAAGAAGAGAAGTCTGGAGTAATTAAATAAGAAGTGGTCGACTTGTTAGAAAGGTTAGATCATACAGAATAGAGGTAGAACAAGGTGTTTGGAATACAGAACTGGCTCGAACGTAGAAGACAAGAGGGTGGTGGTGGAGTTGCTTTTCAGACTGGAGCCCTGTGACCAGTGCCATGCCAAAAGGATCGGTTGTAGGTCCACTGTTTTTCATAATTTATACAAATGATTTGGATGTGAACGTGGGAGGTACAATAAGTTTGCCGATGGCACCAAAATTAGAGGTATAGTGGACAGTGAAGAAGGTTACCCCAGAGCACAACTGGCTCTTCATCAGATGGGCCAATGGGCCGAGGAGTGACAGATGGAGTTTAATTTCAGTAAATGTGAGGTGCTGCATTTTGGAAAGGCAAAGCATGGCAGGACTTATACACTTAATGGTAAGGTCCCGGGGAGTATTGCTGACAAAGAGACCTTGAGAGAGTGAAAAACCCCTTAGGTCCCTTTTATATCTTTCCCCTCTCACCCTAAACCTATGCCCTCTAGTTCTGGGAAAGATTAAAAAACAACCTAACAGGCAACTCTTTCTCACAGAGGATGCTGTGTGTACAGAATGAGCTTCTAGAGGAAGTGGTGGAAGCTGGGACAATTACATTTAAAAGGCATCTGGATGGCTATGTCAATATAAAAAGGCTTTAGAATGATATGGACCAAATGCTGGCAAATGGCACTATGTTTATTTAGGATCTCACAGTTTTCAAAGAAAATTGAGAGGTCCAGCATCCTCCTTTGGCGAGAAGTTTTCTGTTAGGAGATCATGACTTATTTCGTAACATTGGCATATCATTTGTGTAAAAAGCAGTATTCACCTGAATATATTGTGATGAAAAAATGTCTTGTTTATAAACATAAAGTATCTTTTATACTGCCAGAAGGCAGAAAGTGGAGATAAAGTAGTTTTTCCAGGATAACAGCTTGTGACTAGTAGAACTTCACAGTGATCAGTATTGCAACCACAACTATTCACATTGTACATTAATAACCTGGACAAAGAATTGAGGGCCTTGTTGCTAAGTTTACAGATGACACAATAGGTGTAGGGAACAGGTAGGGTGCTAACTTGGAAGGAGTTCAGAAGAGGATGACAAAAATCATCATGGGGATGAAGGGCTTGTCATGTAAGGAGTGTTTGAGGACCCAGATTCTGTACTCAGTGGAATTTAGAAGGATGAAGAGTGTTACAAAGGAGAAAAGGTTGAACCACCCCGACAATTATACCGAAACACCAGCCCCAATCTGTTATGGTGGGAATAGAGTTTCCCTTCGAATAATTAAACCCAAAAAACCCAGAGAAGCCTGTTCTGCCCCTTGTAATCTGTTATAAGAGTGGTTAATGGAAAGGAATCACTGATACTCACTTTATAAGTAACAAGTAACAATTTTTTTTTTACCCAAACAGTGAACAAATTAACAGAATTATAAACAAACCAAACAATTCCTCCCTGATAACTATTCCCGAACTCAACTAAATTCTACTGGTATAGAGTCATAGAGATGTACAGCATGAAAACAGACCCTTCAGTCCAGCCCAATCTAGTCCCACCTGCCAGCACCCGGCCCATATCCCTCCAAACCCTTGCTATTCATATACCCATCCAGATGCCTTTTAAATGTTGCAATTGTACCAGCCTCCACCACTTCCTCTGGCAGCCAATTCCATACATGTACCACCCTCTGCGTGAAAAACCCCTTAGGACTCTTTTATATCTCTCCCCTCTCACCCTAAAGCTATGCCCCTCTAGTTCTGGACTCCCCCACCCCAGTGAAATGACTTTGTCTATTTATCCTATCCATGCCCCTCATAATTTTGTAAACTTCTATAAAGTCACCCCTCAGCCTCCGACGCTCCAGGGAAAACAGCCCCAGCCTGTTCAGCCTCTCCCTGAGGCTCAAATCCTCCAACCCTGGCAACATCCTTGTAAATTTTTTCTGAACCATTTCAAGTTTCACAACATCTTTCCAATAGGAAGGAAACCAGAATTGCACTCTATATTCCAACAGCAGCCTAACCAATGTCCTGTACAGTCGCAACATGACCTCCCAACTCCTGTACTCAATATTCTGACCAATAAAAGAAAGCATACCAAATGCCTTCTTCACTATCCTATCTACCTGTGTCTCCGCTTTCAAGGAGCTATGAACCTGCACTCCAAGGTCTCTTTGTTCAACAACACTCCCTAGGACCTTACCATTGTGTATAAGTCCTGCTAAGATTTGTTTTCCAAAATGCAGCACTTCGCATTTATCTGAATTAAACTCCCATCTGCCACTTCTCAGCCCATTGGCCCATCTGATCAAGATCCTGTTGTAATCTGAGGTAACCTTCTTCGCTGTCCACTACACCTCCAATTTTGGTGTCATCTGCAAATTTACTAACTGTACCTCTTGTGCTTGCATCCAAATTATGTCAGTGATAAAAAGTAGAAGACACAGCACCGATCCTTGTGGCAGTCCACTGGTCACAGCCCTCCAGTCTGAAAAACAACCCTCCTCCACCACCCTCTGTCTTCTACCTTTGAGCCAGTTCTGTATCCAAATAGCTAGTTCTCCCTTTATTCCGTGAGATCTAACCTTGCTAACCAGTCTCCCACGGTAAACCTTGATGACTTTCCCTAATCAGTCCTTGCCTTTCCAAATACATGTACATCCTGTCCCTCAGGATTCCCTCCAACAACTTGCCCACCACTGATGTCAGGCAGTAGTTCCCTGGCTTGTCCTTCCTACCCTTCTTAAACAGTGGCACCACGTTTGCCAACCTCCAGTCTTCCGGCACCTCACCTGTGACTATTAATGATACAAATACCTCAGCAAGAGGCCCAGCAATCACTTCTCTAGCTTCCTAGAGTTCTAAGCTACACCTGATCAGGTCCTGAGATTTATCCACCTTTATGCATTTCAAGACATCCAGCACTTCCTCCTTTTTAAGATGGACATTTTGCAAGGTATCATCATCTATTTCCCTACTTTCTATATCTTTCATATCCTTTTCCACATTAAAACTGATGCAAAATGCTCATTTAGTATCTCCCCCATTTTCTGCGGCTCAACACTAAGGCCATCTTGCTGATCTTTAAGGGGCCCTAGTTGCCCTTTTGTCCTTAATGTCTTTGCAAAAACCCTTTGGATTTGCCTTAATTCTATTTGCCAAAAGTACTTCATGTCCCCGTTTTGCCATCCTGATTTCCCTCTTAAGTATACTCCTACTGCCTTTATACTCTTCTAAGAATTCACTCGACCTATCCTGTCTACACCTTACATATGTTTCCTTCTTTTTCTTAACCAAACCCTCAATTTCTTTAGCCATCCAGCATTCCCAATACCTACCAGCCTTTCCTTTCACCCTCACAGGAAAAACTTTCTCTGGATTCTCATTATCTCATTTCTGAAGGATTCCCATTTTCCAACCGTCCCTTTACCTGCGAACATCTTCCCCCAGTCAGCTTTTGAAAGTTCTTGCCTAATACTGTCAAAATTAGCCTTTCAACTTTTAGATCTGGTCTATCCTTTTCCATCACAATTTTAAATCTAATACAGTTATGGTCACTGGCTCCAAAGTGTTCCCCCACTGACACCTCAGTCACCTGCCCTGCTTTATTTCCCAAGAGTAGGTCAAGTTTTGTACCTTATTAGTGGTGCTGGAAGAGCACAGCAGTTCAGGCAGCATCCAACGAGCAGCGAAATCAACGTTTCGGGCAAAAGCCCTTCATCAGGAATAAAGGCAGTGAGTCTGCAGCATGGAGAGATAAGCTAGAGGAGGGTGGGGGTGGGGAGAGAGTAGCATAGAGTACAATGGGTGAGTGGGGGAGGAGATGAAGGTGATAGGTCAAGGAGGAGAGGGTGGAGTGGATAGGTGGAAAAGAAGATAGGCAGGTCGGACAAGTCAAGGAGACAGTAACTGAGCTGGAAGTTTGAAACTAGGATGAGGTGGGGGAAGGGGAAATGAGGAAGCTGTTGAAGTCCACATTGATGCCCTGGGGTTGAAGTGTTCCGAGGTGGAAGATGAGGCGTTCTTCCTCCAGGCGTCTGGTGGTGAGGGAGCGGCGGTGAAGGAGGCCCAGGACCTCCATGTCCTCGGCAGAGTGGGAGGGGGAGTTGAAATGTTGGGCCACGGGGTGGTTTGGTTGATTGGTGCGGGTGTCTCGGAGATGTTCCCTAAAGCGCTCTGCTAGGAGGCGCCCAGTCTCCCCAATGTAGAGGAGACCACAATGGGAGCAACGGATACAATAAATGATATTAGTGGATGTGCAGGTGAAACTTTGATGGATGTGGAAGGCTCCTTTAGGGCCTTGGATAGAGGTGAGGGAGGAGGTGTGGGCACAGGTTTTACAGTGCCTGCGGTGGCAGGGGAAAGTGCCAGAATGGGAGGGTGGGTCGTAGGGGGGTGTGGACCTGACCAGGTAGTCACGGGGGAACGGTCTTTGCGGAAGGCGGAAAGGGGTGGGGAGGGAAATACATCCCTGGTGGTGGGGTCTGTTTGGAGGTGGCGGAAATGTCAGTGGATGATTTGGTTGATGCGAAGGTTTGTAGGGTGGAAGGTGAGCACCAGGGGCGTTCTGTCCTTGTTACGGTTGGAGGGGTGGGGTCTGAGGGCGGAGGTGCGGGATGTGGACGAGATGTGTTGGAGGGCATCTTTAACCACATGGGAAGGGAAATTGCGGTCTCTAAAGAAGGAGGCCATCTGGTGTGTCCTATGGTGGAACTGGTCCTCCTGGGAGCAGATACGGCGGAGGCGGTGAAATTGGGAATACGGGATGGCATTTTTGCAAGAGATAGGGTGGGAAGAGGTGTAATCCAGGTAGCTATGGGAGTCAGTGGGTTTGTAAAAAATGTCAGTGTCATGTCGGTCATCACTAATGGAGATGGAGAGGTCCAGGAAGGGGAGCGAGGCGTCAGAGATAGTCCAGGTAAATATAAGGTCAGGGTGGAATGGAGTTGGTGAAGTTGATGAATTGCTCAACCTCCTCGCGGGAGCACGAGGTGGCGCCAATGCAGTCATCAATGTAGCGATCACACCAGATGGCCTCCTTCTTTAGAGACCGCAATTTCCCTTCCCATGTGGTTAAAGATGCCCTCCAACGCATCTCGTCCACATCCCGCACCTCCGCCCTCAGACCCCACCCCTCCAACCGTAACAAGGACAGAACGCCCCTGGTGTTCACCTTCCACCCTACAAACCTTCGCATCAACCAAATCATCCACTGACATTTCCGCCACCTCCAAAAAGACCCCACCACCAGGGATATATTTCCCTCCCCACCCCTTTCCGACTTCCGCAAAGACCGTTCCCTCCGTGACTACCTGGTCAGGTCCACACCCCCCTACGACCCACCCTCCCATTCTGGCACTTTCCCCTGCCACTGCAGGCACTGTAAAACCTGTGCCCACACCTCCTCCCTCACCTCTATCCAAGGCCCTAAAGGAGCCTTCCACATCCATCAAAGTTTCACCTGCACATCCACTAATATCATTTATTGTATCCGTTGCTCCCATTGTGGTCTCCTCTACATTGGGGAGACTGGGCGCCTCCTAGCAGAGCGCTTTAGGGAACATCTCCGAGACACCCACACCAATCAACCAAACCGCCCCGTGGCCCAACATTTCAACTCCCCCTCCCACTCTGCCGAGGACATGGAGGTCCTGGGCCTCCTTCACCACCGCTCCCTCACCACCAGACGCCTGGAGGAAGAACGCCTCATCTTCCACCTCGGAACACTTCAACCCCAGGGCATCACTGTGGACTTCAACAGCTTCCTCATTTCCCCTTCCCCCACCTCATCCTAGTTTCAAACTTCCAGCTCAGTTACTGTCTCCTTGACTTGTCCGACCTGCCTATCTTCTTTTCCACCTATCCACTCCACCCTCTCCTCCTTGACCTATCACCTTCATCTCCTCCCCCACTCACCCATTGTACTCTATGCTACTCTCTCCCCACCCCCACCCTCCTCTAGCTTATCTCTCCATGCTGCAGACTCACTGCCTTTATTACTGATGAAGGGCTTTTGCCCGAAACGTTGATTTCGCTGCTCGTTGGATGCTGCCTGAACTGCTGTGCTCTTCCAGCACCACTAATACAGTATTTGGTTTTCAGCATCTGCAGTCATTGTTTTTACCAAGGTTTGTACCTTCTCTAGTAGGTACATCCACATACTGAATCAGAAAATTTTCTTGCATACACTTACCAAATTCCTCTCCATCTAAACCTTTAACACTATGGCAGTCCCAGTCTATGTTTGGAAAGTTAAAATCCCCTACCATGACCACAGTATTATTCTTACAGATAGCTGAGAGCTCCTTACAAGTTTGTTTCTCAATTTCCCTCTGACTATTGGGGGTCTATAATACAATCCCAGTAAGGTGATCATCCCTTTTCTTAATTGTCAGTTCCACCTAAATAACTTCCCTGGATGTATTTCCAGGAATATTCTCCCTCAGCACAGCTGTAATGCTATCCCTTATCAAAAATGCCGCTCCCCCTCCTCTCTTGCCTCTCTTTCTATCCTTCCTATAGCATTTGTATCCTGGAACATTAAGCTACCAGTCCTGCCCATCCCTGAGCCATGTTTCCGTAATTGCTATGTTATCCCAGTCCCATGTTCCTAACTATGCCTTGAGTTCATCTGCCTTCCCTGTTAGGCCCCTTGCATTGAAATAAATGCAGTTTAATTTAATAGTCCCACCTTGTTCCTATCTGCCCTTTGACTCACTTCTGTTCTCAACTGTACCAGTCTCAGATCGATCTATTTCCTCACTATCTCCCTGGGTCCCATTCCCCCGCCTTACTCGTTTAAATCCTCCCGAGCTGCTCTACCAAATATCCCTGCCAGTATATTAGTCCCCTTCCAATTTAGATGCAAACCATCCTTCTTGTACAGATTCTATCCGAAAAGAGATTCCAATGATCCAAAAATGTGAATCCTTCTCCCATACACCAACTCCTCAGCCACGCATTCATCTGCTCTATCCTCCTATTCCTGCCCTCACTAGCTCGTAGCACCAGGATTAATCCAGGTATTACTACTCTCGAGGACCTCCTTTTTAAATTCCTGCCTAACTCTCTGTAATCTCCCTTCAGAATCTCAATCTTTTCCCTTCTTATGTTGTTGGTTCCAATGTGGACAATGACCTCTTGCTGGCCCCTCTCCCCCATGAAAACATTCTGCATCCTCTCTGAGACATCCTTGATCCTGGCACCAGGAAGCAGCACACCATTCTGATTTTTCTCTGCTGGCCACAGAAATGTCTGTCTGTACCTCGGACTAGAGAATCCCCTAACACAATTGTTGTTGAAATAAACACAAGTCATAAGAAAACAATAAATAAAACCTGTTCTCTCAAAGTTCACACAGAATGTGTCTTCGAGAATGCTTTGCTTTCTCTGTTGTCTTTCCAGTCTTTCTTCTGCTGAGCTCAAGTTACAAATGCCTTTCTTCTGCTGATCCTGCTGTTCGGGATGTCTTCTCTGTAATGTCTTATATGAGGATTTTTAGCTGGAAATGCCATGGTACTTTTATGGACAGGTGGCTTTTCTGAGAGAGCATAGACATTTCTTGTGAGAGCACGATGTTTATTTCTCCGATGGCAGGTTTGCTCACTATTCAGATGACAGTTGGCTGTCCCCAATGTTCCAAAATGCCGTCATCTTCATACCCTTGATGACCTTTTAATTTCTTTACAATTGGATTGGTTCAAGGTTTCCACACCATCAAGTTTAAATTTGATAGGTTTTTAGTATCTAAGGGCATGGTTCAAATTCATAGGCTAAATTTGAACAAAGTTTTTTTTTGGTAAAAATACTGTTTGGCCTGTTTGATAGTTATAATTGAAACAATTTCTATCTGTAATCTGCAGCTACTTACAAACACGTTTTTCTATATAAATCTCTAAGCTTATAAAGCACTTTACCTCTTAAACGGACCATATACTCTTTCCTTCTATCATTTTTACAACTAAATTCTAGCTTCCTGCTTTCCTCTTCATGGGTATACAACTTCATAACAGCAGGGATCTGACTGAAACTAACGAATACTGAGAGGCCTGGATAGAGTGGACATTGAGATGCTTCCAGTAGGAAGAGAGAACTAAGACTGGAGGGCACAGCCTTAAGGGAAGTTCCATTAGAATGGAGTTGAGGAGAAATTTCTGCAGCAAAAGCATAGTTAATCAGTGGAAATCATTGCCACAGGAGACTGTGGATGCTAAGACACTGAGTGTATTTAAGAAATATAAGTAGGTTCTTCATTAGTAAGGGAATCAAATATTATGGTAGAAGGCAGGAAATTAAAGTTGAGAAACATATTCAGCCATGATTGAATGGCGGAGCAGTCAATGGGCTGAATGGCCCAATTTTGCTCCTATATCGTATGATCTTTATTTTCTTTAAAGAGTTTTGATTTTAAAATAAGACTATATGGATGTTACTTTTTAAAAAAAAATCTTTCATAAAAGTCACTGGACCAGTCAGAGCTCACAGAATTCTGATATTGTCCAGCTTGTGTCAGAAGCGAGGTTTCCTGGAGAATAAGTGACCAATTGTTCATCCAGGGCTAGGTTTATGACTAAGAGGATAAACATTGTGGACCATTATGTGTTTTTAACTTTGGATAACTGCGGATCAATTTTGACTTAGAATAGCTGCAGATTTTCTGGCATCTCTACTGAAAAGCAGTTCAGGGAATAAGTTATCTTACTCGAAAGTGAGCTTTGTTTAACTTCCAGAACAGGAATGCAAGCATGATTTGATGGGGAAAGATAATCTGACTGTACATTAATCTGTAAAACATCGCCATTAGGGAATAGATGAGACATATTATTGAGTTTTAAAATCTTTCAAACTATATGCTATATTTAGTTAGCTAGGTTTGTTTTCCTCTGCAGTTTTCTTTTTTGAGTAAAAAGCTGCTTTGTTGTTTAAGAAAAATGTGCATCTTTGTGTGCATAAGTTTTTGTGAACTGCATGGAATGAAAAAAATACAATTTCACAATCCAGATTTCATTCCAGGATCTGACATATTCGGTATTAATATCAACTAGAATCATAACAATATAGTTGGTCTGAGTAGGCTAAATTTAAATTAGTTCTTCCATAAAAATGTTTGGCGGATTTCAATTGAATAAAGGTTTACTTCTTTTCTTCCGCCATGATATGGTGATTGCTAATCCAGCAGTCCCTCGGCAGCCATCAGGATTACAATGAAAACTCAAGTAATCTTTTCTTAACATGTGAACACTTAAGTCTTTAGGTTTGTTCAATACAAAGTGCATTACTGTCAAATTTAATTTCCCTGGCTGTCCAATCATTATCAGCAACCAAAAGTAGAAACCTTAAACAACTTTTCACAAAAATGTTCAAATGAGTCCTGAGCTTCTTTAAAAACATGCAAGAAACCTGATAATGATGACAGACACTCACCACCCATGAATAGCCACTGACAGCAGCTGATTCTTCAGTTGATGTGACTCCTTCATAGGGTCCAAAATGAACTCCTTTAGGAATAGCCTTTCCTTCATTCCACACACCAAGACCAGCCTTTCTAATTTTGGATACCGCAATGCTGAGATCCTCTGGCATTATCTCTCAGCTAACCTACACTTACTAAGATTATGAACAACCTGGTCTCTTAGGGACAAGGTACTAGTATCAACAGAGGATTGGCTGACTGGCAGAACAGACAGTGAGGATAAAGAGGTCTTTTTCAAAATGGCAGCCAGTGACTACTGGAGTTCCATGGGGCTTCATGTTGTGACCACAACTATTCATGTTAACAATCTGGATGGAAGAACTTAAGGCACTGTTGTTCAGCTTGCAGATGCCACAAAGATAAGTGGAGGGACAGGCAATGCAGAGGAAGTAGCAAGACTGCTGAAGAACGTGGACAAGTTAACAAGAGTGGCAAAGAAATGGCAGATGGAATAGAATGTGTGAGGAGTGAGGTTATGCTTTTAGGTTGGAATAGAGGCATAGCTGATTTTTTCAAGAGGCAAAGGCTTTGGAAATCTGAAGCGCAAAGTTACTTGGGAGTACTGGTTGAGGAATCTCTTCAGGTTAACATGCAGGTTCAGTTGGCAGTCAGGAGGGCAAATAGACGTTGATTTCAAGAAGGCTACAACTCAACAGCAGAGATATACAGAGGAACCTCAATTATCTGACATTCGATTAACCAGATTTCAGATCATCCAAACAAGATCGCAAGGTCCCGATGCGTGGTACTGATTATCCAGCATTTGATTAACCGAACACAATACTCTCCACCCTTGTCCGTCAGATAATGGAGGTTCCCCTGTAACTGCTGAAGCTGTATAAGGCTCTGGTCAGACTACATTTAGAATATTTTGAACTGTTCTGGGTTTCATATCTAAGGAAGGATGTCCTAGCCTTGGAGGGCTCCAGAGGAGGTTTACAAGAATGACTGAAACTTTCAGAGAAACCTGGGTAGAGCGGTTATGGAGACAATGTTTCCACTCTTAGGAGACAAGGTAATTAATCTATGAAAGTCATTGTCGCAGAGCGCTGTAGGTGCCAAGTGCATTTGCGACAGCAACAGATAGGCTATTGATTTATTAGGTTACCAATGGTTATGGGGAGAAGGCACAAGAATGGAGCTTCTTTTAGAGCTATTCATAGAATCCTTACTGTGGAAACAGGCCATTCGGCCCAACAAGTCCACACTGACCCTCTGAAGAATAACCCATCCAGATCCATTCTCCTAACATATTACTTTACATTTCCCTTGACTAATGCACCTAACCTACACATCCCTGAACACTATGGGCAATTTAGCATGGCCAGTTCATGTACCTTTGGATTGTGGGAGGAAACCAGAGCACCTGGAGAAAACCCATGCAGACCCGGGGGAGAGTGTGCAAACTCCACACAGACAGTTGCCCAAGGCTGAAATCAAATCTGGTTCCTGGTGCTGTCAGCCCTTCCTGATGAAGGGCTTTTGCCCGAAACATCGATTTTCCTGCTGCTCGGATGCAGTCTGACCTGCTGTGCCTTTTCAGCACCACTCTAATCTAGACTCTGGTTTCCAGCATCTGCAGTCCTTGTTTTTACCTAGTTGCTTTTAGATTAGATTTTTTAGATTAGATTACTTACAGCGAATCCTCTTGCAAGGATGCCTGCCTTGAAGAAGTTTTCCTCCTCTCTCTACAAGAATCTCAGTGAGTCTCTCTCTCACTGCAAATGCTACTTTCTCCCCACCCCCACCCCCCTCTCATTTATCACTCCACTCTGCAGGCACCCTGCCTCTATTCCTGATAAACAGCTTTTGCCCGAAACATCGATTTTCCTGCTCCTCAGATGCAGTCTGACCTGCTGTGCTTTTCCAGCACCACTCTAATCTAGACTCTGGTTTCCAGCATCTGCAGTCCTTGTTTTCACCATGTAGGTGAGGTAGATTAGTCAGGGGTAAATGTGGAGGAATAGGGTAGGGCAATGGGTTTGGGTGGGTTACTCTTTGGAGGGTCGGTTGGACTTGCTGGGCTGAATGGCCTGTTTCCACACAGTAGGGACTCTATGAAACACCTTCCAAACCCATGATCATCTTTCTGGAAGCACAAGAGCTTCATATACTATAGAAAACCACCACCTGCACTCACTATCCTGACACGTAAATATATTACTGACCCTTCAATGTCACTGCGTTGAAATCTGGAGCTCATACCCCAAGACAATTCAGGGTTCACCTACACCAAGGATTCGAAATGGCAGATCCCAATCACCTTCACCATGGTAACGAGGAATGATGTGACCAGTGACTTCCACATCTCACAAACAAAATGTATAAGACAAGGGCTCAGGTTAATACTCATAAAACATCACTTTAAACCTGTGAATAAAGATATTTAAGCATAAAATTTCAGACCAAATGTTTTGGAAGTATTTTTGTAATCATTTGTAGTTAGTGATGAGGAAATGCAAATGTGTGTTTCTGGACAAACAGGGCATTTCCCTTGCCAGGCTATACTGCTGCAGCAATGCTCTAATTTTTCAAAGCCTATGTCACCATATCAACCCTTCCAATAATATCTTCTTGAAGAATTGGCTAGGTTTCTTTTCACGTACACAGAAAATCTTCATCACAAAGTTCCCTTTCTTCAGTGTAAATCTTTCTTTTTTTCTCAATCTGTATCTTTTCTCGTCCTTTTATTGTGTGTTTCCTCACTTGAAGATTCCAATGTCTTTCCAGTATAGACAACTGTGGAAGGAATCAGAAAGATCTGAACAACACCTGAGAAGGTTAACAGGCATTTGGATGGGTATATGAATAGGAAGGGTTTGGAGGGATATGGGCCGGGTGCTGGCAGGTGGGACTAGATTGGGTTGGGATATCTGGTCGGTGTGGACTGGTTGGACCGAAGGGTCTGTTTCTGTGTTGTCCATCTCTATGACTCTATATTTTTTGTTGTTCTGTAGAAAGGTATTTTCTGTTTCAAGGTCAGAATCTGTAGATAATTATATATAACAAGATACTGAGTTAATTTGATGAATCACTGCTGGAGTAGACACATTGCAAGCGAAAGCATTTCCTCATTAAAATATAAACATGAAGTAAAATCCAAAATCATAGATTTTTCTGAAATTCCTTTATTCCTGGATTCTTCTTGAGCCTCACCTTCACTCATCATGGTATTAGTTTCTCCATTGATTTTTGTAATGGAAATTGTCTCTTCCAGAACTGAGGCAGTGTCCTCATTGAAGCTCCTGAAATCTGTATCTTTATCCTCCTGTAAATGGGATGCATTTGCTAATTGACCTTTCTCGTTCTGAAATGTAAAATGTGATTTTTACACATTGTAACTCTCAAGTTTTGAATCCAAGAATATCTGCTTCAGATTCTCTGCATCACCAGATTATGTTGAAAGCGAGGTATTTGTCTCTTTGCTTTTCCATTTGGTCTTGTTTCATACTTAATAATCAAGGTTCCCAACCACCCATTTGAGAAATGTATTCTCTCTCACTGGTTTACAACTCAGTTACATATTTTTGGAATCGCCGTGTTTGAAACTGTCCTTTTGTATTTCACTGAGGGAAAGTTAATCTTCCAAGTAAGTTGTAGGTATTTCAATCTGCTGTTATTTGAAAATTTCAGGTTCTGAGGGTGCATTGCTCCATAATCAGCATCAAGAAGAGGTAATTTACAATGTCACCAGATCATGAAATTCAAAATGACAAGTCTGAAAGTGGAGAATAGGATTAGAAATATGAACAAAATAGAATTAAGGTCGCAGTAACTCTGGGCAGAAATACCACCAAGGATAAAAGGAAAAAATGAAGCTGGAAATCTGAGATCAAAGAATCTATTGTGGAGTAAGAAGTTAATAATCACACAACACCAGGTTATAGTCCAACAGGTTTAATTGGAAGCACACTAGCTTTCGGAGTGACGCTCCTTCACCTGATCAGTTTGAGTTGGAAGGAGAAAGACGAGATAATGATTTATGTGGAACCCTGGATCAATATATCTTTCAGTGGCTGAAAGGGTTGCAATGAATAGCTTCTTTTTGACTTTAGAGATTAATCTGACAAGAATTCTGTGCAGACCAAATTACCTTTTTGCTGTTCTCTTTCTTTGTCTTCTTGGTACTCCATGATTCTTGAAAGGTGGCAAAAAGGTTCTCACCTCTTTAAAAGAATTTCAATGCTATTTTAGATCTTCTAAAATTGAAGTTTATTTTTTCCATTAGTAATGTTGGCAATTCATAGCAGTTTCAAAATAGAATCAAACATTTGGGCGGCACGGTAGCACAGTGGTTAGCACTGCAGCCTCATCAGTGCAAGAAACCTGGGTTCAATTCCTGCCTCAGGCAACTGTCTGTGTGGAGTTTGCACATTCTTTCCGTGTCTGTGTGGGTTTGCTCCGGTTTCCTCCCACAGTCCAAAAATGTGCAGGTTAGGTGAATTGGCCATGCTAAATTGCCCGTAGTGTTAGGTGAAGAGGTAAATAAAGGGGAATGGGTCTGGGTGGTTTGCTCTTTGGAGGGTCGGTGTGGACTTGTTGGGCCAAAGAGCCTGTTGCCATGCTGTAAGTAATCTAAATCTAATAACGTAGCATATTTGCATTAATTCGTATTACCTGCACATACATACGGAAAGAAAAATATGAAATTTACTTGTCTTTCCAGTTAGGCAGCATCCAAGGAGCAGGAGATTTGATGTTTCAAGCATAAGATCCTCATCAGGAAGTTTGAAACGGGCAAGGAGACTGTGAGATAAATGAGAGAGGGATGCGTTTGGGGGCAAAGTAACTGGGAATGCGATATTTAGAGTAAGGTGGGGGGTTGATGGGGATAGGTTGGAGTAGAGGGTGGAGCAGATAGGCGGGAAGGGAGATGGACAGGCAGGACAGTTCAAGAATGCAGTACAGAGTTGGAGGGATGTGTCTGGGATAAGGTGGCGGAATGGGAGATGAGGAAACTGGTGAAATTGACATTGATCCAGTGTGGTTGGAGGGTCCCAAGGTGGAAGCTGAGGTGTTCTTCCTCCAGACATTGGGTGGCTAGAATTTGGTGATGGAAGGGGCCCACGACTTGCATATCCTTGGCGGAGTGGGAGGAGGAGTTCAAGTATTCAGCCACAGGGCAGTGGGTTGTCCAGCGCATCTCCTCCACTTATTGCAGCTCTTCCCTTGAACCCCACCCCTCCAATTGTAACAAGGATAGAACTCCCCTGGTCCTCACATTCCACCCCACCAATGCATCTGGATACAATGCATCACTCTCCGCCATTTCCACCACCTACAATCAGACCCCACCATTAGAAATATATTTCCCTCCTCACCCCTACCTGCGCCCTGCAGAGACCATTCCCTCCATGACTCCCTTGTTAGGTTCACGCCCACCACCAAACTGCCCTCCAAGCCTGGCAGCTTCCCTTGCCACTGCAAGAGGTGTAAAACCTGTGCCCACACCTCCCCCCTCACCTCCATCCAAGGCCCCAAAGGGTTCCACATTGACAGATTTTCCTGCACTTCCAACCACCTCATTTACTGTGTCCATTCCTCTCGCTGTAGTCTGCTCTAATTGGGGAGACAGGATGCCAACTTGTGGAACGTTTCAGAGAACATCTCTGGGACACATGGACCAATCAACCTCACCACCATGTGGCCGTGTACTTCAACTCCCCCTCCCACTCCTCCAAGGACATGCAAATCCTGGGCTGCCTCCACCACCGAATTCTAGCCACCCGATGCTTGGAGGCAGAAGACATCAGCTTCTATCTCAAGACCCTCCAACCACACAGGATCAATGTTGATTTCACCAGGTTCCTCATCTCCCCACCCCCCCCCCACCTTATCCCAGGTCCAACCCTCCAACTCGACACTGCCCTCTTTAATCGGCCCACCCTTCCATCTTCCCTCACACCTATCCGCTCCACTCTTACCGAACACCAACACCCGCATCTTCATCTACCTATCACATTCCAAGTTACCTTCCCCCCAACCCCAACCCCTCCCATTTATCTCTCAGCCTTCTTGGTACCATCCTCCTCCACATTACTGATGAAGAGCTTATCCTTGAAACATCGACGCTCCTACTCTTTGGATACTGCCTGACCAGCTGTGCTTTTTTCCAGTACCACATCTTTTGACTCTGATCTCCAGCATCTGCAGTCCTGAGTGTCTCATTATCTTTCCAGTTCTTAAAAGTATAAATGTTAAGTGACTGCCTCCAACTTGGTCATGGCTCACACTAATTTAAAATAAAACATTTTAAGATTCTTAACAAAAACAAAAATCAACTTACGTGGTGGGTTTTTCACAAGACATTTAGGTGTCCAATCTTCATCTGAATCACTAGATTCATACACACAAGGTTGATTACACCTTACATGTCTCGACATGAATGCTGGCTTTGGTACGTTCAACCCTATAAAAATTAAAATATTTCAATCATTAGCCATTGACAATTGTCAGCACTTATTTCCGCTTACAAGAGTGAAATAAGAAATCTGTTGAATCCAACCATTTGAGAATATCAGGTCAGAGCAGTACAGGACATCCTTCCATGAATGGAACCCAAATATTCATCCAGCCCCAATTAAGCAAATTAAAAGATGATGTCATATTATTCTAAAGTGCTTGGAACACAGCACCAGACCAATGCACATCCAGCAGCCTTTAAAATTAATTTTCTCTTCTAGTGTGTGACTGATGCAAACTGGACCAATTGCACAGTCAAAACGAAAGCAGCATATTTGTCGTGCCTCAGCATATAGGAAAACGAAAGGCATCTGACATGCAGAGGTTACCTCCATTATTTCCAAGTGATTGCTTTTAGAGTCATAGAGATGTACAGCATGGAAACAGACCCTTCAGTCCAACCCATCCATGCCAACCAGATATCCCAGCCCAATCTAGTCCCACCTGCCAGCAAATGTTACAATTGTACCAGCCTCCACCACATCCTCTGGCAGCTCATTCCATACATGTACTACCCTCTGCGTGAAAAAGTTGCCCCGTAGGTCTTTTTTATATCTTTCCCCTCTCACCCTAAACCTATGCCCTCTAGTTCTGAACTCCCCGACCCCAGGAAAAAGACTTTGTCTATTTACCCTATCCATGCCCCTCATAATTTTGTAAACAGTTATAAGGTCACCTCTCAACTTCCGATGCTCCAGGGAAAACAGCCCCAGCCTGTTCAGCCTCTCCCTGTAGCTCAAATCCTCCAACCCTGGCAACATCCTTGTAAATCTTTTCTTAACCCTTTCAAGTTTCACAACATCTTTCCGATAGGAAGGACACCAGAATTGCACGCAATATTCCAACAGTGGCCGAACCAATGTCCTGTACAGCCGCAACATGACCTCCCAACTCCTGTACTCAGTACTCTGACCAATAAAGGAAAGCATAGCAAACGCCTTCTTCACTATCCTATCTACCTGCGACTCCATTTTCAAGGAGCTATGAACCTGCACTCCAAGGTCTGTTTGTTCAGCAACACTCACTAGGACCTTACCATTAAGTGTATAAGTTCTGCTAAGATTTGCTTTCCCAAAATGCAGCACCTCGCATTTATCTGAATTAAACTCCATCTGCCACTTCTTAACCCATTGGCCCATCTGGTCAAGATCGGTCAGCATTTTAAAAAGTATAAGTTAGTGGGCTTACTACAATGAGCAAAGGTAAACCACACAGGTACCATATCAAAGACAAACATGGGCAGCATATGAGCCTGAAGTAACAGGGAATGTTGCAAATAATCCACACTTCAGTCAGCAGCTATGTGTGGAAAGAGGGACTTACAAACTAATGTCAAAGGATTAAGTTTTTTTTGAACCGTCTACAAACACCATTATCTCATATTATAAATAACAGTGTTTCACTGTGGTTTAAAAATACTGATATCAATTAGAAATCAGTTCACGTTGATTGTGTTTCACAATTGGTTGGAATCTGTCTTCTCAGGGAAGCGAAAATGAAAGGTGTAAGTATACATACTCCGGCACCTTGCTTAAAACAGCAATGTGAGGCAGAAAGTAAGTGTGCATCCCAGCAGCCTTTTCATTCAAGTCTTAGCCTAGAAGGACTAATTTGGTTTGAAAGGATTTTAAAATATGAAATCAATCAGCATTTCAAAGTAGCTTATTTGGTTAAAATATACTGATTAATTATGGTGCACAGGCCAGAAACTCCTACATTCAATGTTTGGTGTGCTTGTTTAACACAATGGCAACAGAAGTGTCATTGGTGGTTTCACCTTTGGTCAGGTGGAGGTAAAATTCTCAGTTGAGAGCGGTCACATGTGATGATACAATGGCTTTAAGAGGTTATTTTATCCTGTTCGTTTTGAAAAGAAATTTTAAGTGAGAGCTGCTGAGCAGTCTACCAGAGCCACTAAAGAACGGAACAATGGAATCAGACTGAATGGGTGTGGTCACGCTCTCACAGAAACAGAATTTTTCGTTTTAGCCTTCAGCTGTTGCTGTTGGCATCTTGAAGAGGTGGAGGCTCTTTTTCCCTATCCGTTACAGCCAAAACTGGGGAGTCTGTTCTTGTTGCTGGAATGGCATGTGAGACAATGTCTTCTGAATTTGCCTTTTGTCAAGGGATTGTTTATGGGATGATACTGGAACAGTTAATTAGTAACATTTACTGCTTTTATTATTCTGTTTGTTTTCCAATAGAATTAAGTTATTCCAAGTTCTTCCTTCTTTTGTTCTATTTTAACTACTGTGGATGAATCAAGTGGGTTTTGCTTTAAATTGAACAACACCAAATTATAGTCCTACAGGTTTATTTTTGACCTTGTACAACCTAGTCCAACACCAGCACCACTACATCATTGCTTTAAATCTTGCAGTTTGGCCAATCAAATGGAATCTGAAACGCAACACCTTACATTTACGTTTAAATCAAAGAAAACATTAGGGTCTGGTCTGTCTTCTTAATACTTTGAAGGGATTTGGTCTGATCCATACACACAGTTTTTCGGTTGAAAGGTCAGTGTACAGTGGTCCAATGAACAACTAACCACACTGCTGCTTAGAATCACATTGCGAATACTCAATAGGAATTTTCACTGTTGCACTCTGGAAAATTCAGAACCTTCATCTGTGATTTAAAAATGAGAAAATCAATATTTAAAAGTTCCAAGGCCCAGGACAATTACTTCTCACAACAATTCTAATGGGTGCTAACAATGCAAAATTGTAAATCCCAGTCCAATGGGTAAAAACAAGGACTGCAGATGCTGGAAACCAGATTCTAGATTAGAGTGGTGCTGGAAAAGCACAGCAGTTCAGGCAGCATCTAAGGAGCAGGAAAATTGACGTTTCGGGCAAAAGCCCTTCATCAGAAATAGAGGCAGAGTGCCTGCAGGGTGGAGAGATAAATGAGAGGGTGGTGGGGGTGAGGAGAAAGTAGCATAAGAGTACAATAGGTGAATGGGGGTGGGGATAGAGGTGATAGGTTAGGGAGGTGGGTGGGGGAAGGTAGCAAAGAGTACAATGGGTGAATGGGGGTGGGGATGGAGGTGATAGGTCAGAGATGAGGGTAGAGTGGATAGGTGGAAAGGAAGATAGGTAGGTAGGACAAGTCATGGGGACAGTGCTGAGCTGGAAGTTTGGAACTGGGGCGAGGTGGGGGAAGGGGAAATGAAGAAACTGGTAAAGTCCACATTGATGCCATGGGGTTGAAGTGTTTCGAGGCGGAATATGAGGCTTTCTTCCTCCAGGCGTCAGGTGGTGAGGGAGCGGCGGTGAAGGAGGCCAGACGCCAACTCGAAGACATCTCCTCCTACCGCCCCCTTGACCATTACCCCACCCCTCCATCACCAAACCATCATCTCCCAGACCGTACAGAACCTCATCACCTCAGGAGATCTCCCACACACAGCTTCCAACCTCATAGTCCGGGAACCCCGCACTGCCCGGTTCTACCTCCTTCCCAAGATCCACAAGCCTGACCACCCTGGCCGACCCATTGTCTCAGCATGCTGCTGCCCCACTGAACTCATCTCTATCTACCTTGACACTGTCCTATCCCCCCTAGTCCAGGAACTCCCCACATACGTTCAAGACACCACCCATGCCCTCCACCTCCTCGAAGACTTCTGTTTCCCCGGCCCCCAACGCCTCAAGTTCACCATGGATATCCAATCCCTCTACACCTCCATCCGCCATGACCAGGGCCTCCAAGCCCTCCATTTCTTCCTCTCCTGATGTCCCCAACAGTACCCTTCCACCGACACTCTCATTCGTTTGGCTGAACTGGTCCTCACCCACAACAATTTCTCCTTTGAATCCTCCCACTTCATCCAGACCAAAGGAGTAGCCATGGGCACCGTACGGGCCCCAGCTATTTCTGTCTCTTTGTTGGCTACGTAGAACAGTCCATCTTCTGTAGTTACACTGGCACCACTCCCCACCTCTTCCTCCGCTACACTGATGACTGCATTGGTGCCACCCCGTGCCCCCGCGAGGAGGTTGAGCAATTCATCAACTTCACCAACACATTCCACCCTGACCTTAAATTTACCTGGACCATCTGACACCTCCCTCCCCTTCCTGGACCTCTCCATCTCCATTAATGATGACCGACTTGACACCGACATTTTTTACAAACCCACCATCTCCCACAGCTACCTGGATTACACCTCTTTCCACCCTGCCTCCTGCAAAATTGCCATCCCGTATTCCCAATTCCTCCGCCATATCTGCTCCCAGGAGGACCAGTTCCACCACAGAACACACCAGATGGCCTCCTTCTTTAGAGACTGCAATTTCCCTTCTCACATGGTTAAAGATGCCCTCCAATGCATCTCGTCCACATCCTGCACCTCCGCCCTCAGACCCCATCCCTCCAACCGTAACAAGGACAGAACCCCCGGTGCTCACCTTCCACCCTACCAACCTTCGCATAAACCAAATCATCAGATGACATTTCCGCCACCTCCAAACGGACCCCACCACCAGGGATATATTTCCCTCCCCATCCCTTTCTGCCTTCCTCAAAGACCATTCCCACCGTGACTACCTGGTCAGGTCCACGCCCGCAAACAACCCACCCTCCCATCCTGGCACCTTCCCCTGCCACCGCAAGAATTGCAAACCCTGCGCCCATACCACCTCCCTCACCTCCTCCCTCACCTCCATCCAAGGCCCCAAAGGAGCCTTCCACATCCATCAAAGTTTTACCTGCACATCCACCAATATCATTTATTGTATCCGTTGCTCCTGATGTGGTCACCTCTGCATTGGAGAGATTGAATGCCTCCTAGCAAAGCACTTTAGGGAACATCTCTGGGATACCCGCACCAATCAACCACACCGCCCTGTGGCCCAACATATCAACTCCCCCTCCCACTTTGCTGAGGACATGGAGGTCCTGGGCCTCCTTCACCGCCGCTTCCTCACCACCCAACACCTGGAGGAAGAACGCCTCATCTTCCGCCTCAGAACACTTCAACCCCATGGCATCAATGTGGACTTTACCAGTTTCTTCATTTCCCCTTCCCCCACCTCACCTCAGCTCCAAACTTCCAGCTCAGCACTGTCCCCATGACTTGTCCTACCTGCCTATCTTCCTTTCCACCTATCCGCTCCACCCTCCTCTCTGACCTATCACCTTCATCCCCACCTCCATTCACCCATTGTACTCTTTACTATTTTCCCCCACCCTCCTCCCTGACCAATCACCTCCATCCCCACCCCCATTCACCTATTGTACTCGATGCTACCTTCTCCCCACCCCCACCCTCCTCTCATTTATCTCTCCACCCTGCAGGCACTCTGCCTCTATTCCTGATGAAGGGCTTTTGCCCGAAACATCAATTTTCCTGCTCCTCGGATGCTGCCTGAACTGCTGTGCTTTTCCAGCACCACTCTCATCTAGAATCCCAGTCCAATGTCTGTCTTCAGAACATAAGACTGGCCAGGACAATGCAATATTCAGAGAAGCCGCACATGTCAAAAGCTGACAGGAAAGGCGGCTTCAGAGATAGAAAGCAAAAAAACCATTGACTTTGTACAAACCTATTGCAAGCATGGCCTCATAGTTCCTCTTCACATTCTTATAACGTGTTTTTTTCCCATTCACTTAGCTCTGTCCACTCATCTCTAGAAAAATGAAGGGCAATGTCTTTTAAATTGGTCTGTTATCTGAAAATATAAAATCATTCTGATTCTTTATATGCCTCATTAGTTTGTGAAGATTACACAATCACTAAAGACTTGCAAATGTAGGATGAGCTACCTTGCCAGATCTACCATTCTTTATCAGAATATCCTCCAGGTCCTCAGAGTGAATGGGCAATAAACACTGATAGAAAAATTACACAACAAACAACTGTCTTCCAAACATTTCAATGATGGAACTGTTGTTCATATGGGTACTGTGACAGAGTTAAAAATAAAGTTAGATAAGCCCAAGTATCCATTCATTTCACTCAAAAATGCTACCCCCTGGCCAGACGCCTCTTCGAAGACCATCCTTAACAGTCACCCCATGTTAGCTGTTGTAGCAAATTGTGCAGGTTTTTTCTGGATATCAGACATTTTCTGCCATGATCGTCCTCATTGAGGCACCACTGCATTAGGTAGTGAAGAAGGGCATATGCCCTTTCCTGAAGAAGAGCTTATGCCCGAAATGTCGATTCTTCTTCTCCTTGGATGCTGCCTGACCTGCTGCGCTTTTCCAGCAACACATTTTTAAGCTCTGATCTCCAGCATCTGCAGTCCTCACTTTCTCCCCCTGCATTAGGTATTCAAGGAAAGTTTTCACTGTTTTCTAATCTTTGTAATTTCTTCAAAATTCTGTGTTCTGGGGCCAACAATTTACTGCACAGTGCTATGATCTTCGATAACTCTCTGATCTTCTTGTATATGACAGTGAGCTATTAGGAGACAGCAATCAGAAGGTGACTGGGGTGACATCTACAAAGTTACAACTAGAAAAATACAAAGCCACCTGGCCTTGTCCAGTTGGATCAGCATAGTGCTCCAACTGCAGACTTGCTGAAGACATTGCATAACTTGGCATCATTTTCAGTTTTCATCAGGACACTGGATATGGCATTAAGCCCTTCCAGATGATCCAGCTGCACTGAAGTCAAAGTTGACATTAGTCTGCATAGTCAAGAGTCGAGATGTTACCAACAACAGTGGGATCTGCTGAAAGAAAATGTCATTTGTGTCTTGTTTTGACGCAGAGTACATACCTTGGTTAACTGTAGCGGAGGATCTTGTACCTTACATCATCTACTTGAAGGTGCCCATCTATCATCTTCTGGCTTCATAGTTATTGAAGTTGCTGCCTGCATGATAATACCCATGACGTGAATTATTTTCTCCTTTTATCATTTATTTCAGTGGCATGGACATGGCTGGCCAACATTTATTACCTACTTGACCTGAGCTGAACTGTCTTTTTGAAGCCTTGGTGTCCACGGGTCTTAGAGGGAATTCTGGGATTTTGATCCAGTGATACAATCAATGCCCACGGTGTCACCATCACAACCACAGCCTGTTGTTTCAACAAATCCGCATGTCACTTTTTACTTTTGCAAAACACTACCACCAAAATGGTGCTGTCAACTGTGGCCAAGCCCATGAACATATACAGGAGATGGATCTTGAAAGATTGGGCCCCCTAACTGTTGAAAGCCTCCATGGATATCAGAGAAGACTATTCCTCTTAGACTCTGAGACACAGCCATTTCCTTGAGCACTGGCAGGTGAGTAACTGTGTAAAAGCTGCTGGCACATGGCACAGGTGAGAATTTGAAGTAGGTTACAGCATACAGCAGGATGTTTTCCCCCATTGCATATGGGGGGGCTCACCAGCAAGCTGAGATGCCTGCCTTTGAACAAAGAAGCAAAGCAGGGATGCTGTGGTGCTAAGTGACTGAGCACTAAAAGAGCAAGTGATCAGAACCCAATCTGAGAGCTGGGTGTATTTACATAGCAGCAGTGAAATGATAATTGTCAAGCAGTTTGAAGTGTCCTGTCAGTGGATTGGAGAGGTGCCATGCCAGTTTTGAGAGTCTGGTCATTGCTGAATGGCAGCATCTGTGGACATGGGATACAAATTAGGCAAAAGTGAGGACTGCAGATGCTGGAGATTAGAATCAATGGTATGGCGGTGGAAAAGCACACAGGTCAGGCAGCATCTGAGGAGCAGATATATCGATGTTTCAGGCAAAAGCCCTTCTCCAGGAATGAGGCTATGAGCTGAGGGGTTGGTGAGATAAATGGGAGGGGAGTGGGGCTGGGGAGAAGGTAGCTGAGAGTGCAATAGGTAGATGGTGGTGGGGGTAATGGTGATAGGTTGGAGAGGAGGGGGGAGCAGATAGGTGAGAAGGAAGATGGACAGGTCATGAAGATGGTGCTGAATTGGAACTGGGATAAGGTGGGGGGGGAGGGGAAATGAGGAATCTGGTAAAATCCACATTGATGCCGTGGGGTTGGAAGGGCCCGAGGTGGAATATGAAGCGTTCTTCATCCAGGTGTCAGGTGGCTAGGTCGTGCCAAAGGAAGAGGCCCAGGGCCTGCATGTCCTTTGCGGACTGAGAGGGGGCATGGAAGTGTTCAGCCTCGGGGCAGTGGGGTTGGTTGGTGCAGGTGTCCTGGAGATGTTCTCTGAAGCGCTTTGCAAATAGGGGCCCCAAGATGATGGCCCTCATAACCCAGAACCTGCAAAACTGCAGTTATGACATGCGGACTGAAGGATACAGTCATCTGACTGCGTCTGGTGACTGAATTGCAGCTGCCACAGAAGGTCCATTTCCCTCTAAACCTTTCCCAACTATGTGTGTATTCAAATAGGAGGCCAAGGTTCAAGTGGTAACTGCTCCAGAAATGTTGAATAACATGTTGGAACAAGTGGATGAGAAAATATTTCAAAGAGAGCTCAGGGTGCAAAGACTGTGGCACAAATACACTAATGGGGTTTGAAAAATATAGAGTCCCCACAGTGTGGGAGCAGGCCATTTGGCCTTTCAAGATGGCACTGACCCTCCAAAGAGCAACCCACTCATACTCACTGTCTATCCTGTAACCCTGCATTTTTGATGGCTAATCCACTTAACTTGCACATCCCTGGACACTGTGTCCAATCCAGCATGACCAATCTAATTAATCTGCACAACTTGAACTGTGGTAGGAAACTGAACTGCAGACACCACACAGACACGAGTAAAACATGCAAACTCCATATGCACAGTCGCCCTAGTGTCCAATCGAACCCGGGTCCTTGGTGCTGTGCAGCAGCAGTAGTAACCACTGTGCATCTTATATATCTCTCAATGAAGAGCTTTGTTCAAATGAATATTTCTTTGTTTGAATAGCCTTCGACACAGGCACAGAGGAACAGGAGTAGGCCACAAAGGCACATTGGAAGTGGAGTAGGCCATTCACTTCCTTTTGTCTGTTGTGTGATTTAATAAAATCATGTACCTCCCTTGGTCCCATCCCTTGCGAGACTTGCTTAATAGCAAGTGGAATATTTGGGATTTAAATTTAACGTCGACTGCAGTTTGAAGAAGAGAATTCCAAAGCTCCACTACCCTGCTTATAGATGAGCTTTCTAACATCTCACCTGAATGGCTGGGCCCTAATTCTAAGATTATTGTCCCCTCATTCTAAAATGATTAACCAATTAGCAATTCAATAACTACCTATCTCAACAGAATAAATCCTTCCTATTCATATACCCATCCAGATGCCTCTTCAATGTTGTAATTGTACCAACCTCCATCACTTCCTCTGGCAGCTTATTCCAGACACCAACCTCTGTGCGTAAAAGTTTCCCCTCTCACCTTATACCTATGCCCTCTAGCTTTAGACTCCCCTATCCTGGGGGAAAGACCTTGTATGTAAACCTCTGTAAGATCACTCCTCAGCTTCTGACACTCCAGTGAAAATAGCCCCTGTCTATTCAGCCTCTCCCTATTGTTCTAACACTCCAATTCCTGGTAACATGTTTGTAATATTTTCTGCACCCTTTCAAGTTTTACAGCATCTTTCCTGTAGCAGGAAGACCAGAATTGAACGCAATATTTCAAAAGTGACTCACTAATGTACTTTACAGCTGCAACATGATCTCCCAATTCCTATACTCAGTGCACTGACCAATAAAGGAAAGCATACCAAACACCTTCTTCACTATCCTATCTGCCTGCAACTCTACTTGAACTGAAATATGAACCTGCACTCCAAGATCTCTTTGTTCAGCAACACTCCCCAGGACCTTACCTTTAAGTGTACATGCCCTGCCCTGATTTGCTTTTCCAAAATGCATCACCTCAGGTTTATCTAAATTAGATTCCATCTATCACATCCAAGCTCATTGGCCCATCTGATCAAGACCACTTTGTATTCTAAGGTAACCTTCTTCACTGACCATTACACCTCCAGTGTTGGCATCATAGACAATAGACAATAGGTGCAGGAGTAGGCCATTCTGCCCTTCGAGCCTGCACCACCATTCAATATGATCATGGCTGATCATCCTTAATCAGTATCCTGTTCCTGCCTTATCTCCATAACCCTTGATTCCACTATCCTTGAGAGCTCTATCCAACTCTTTCTTAAATGAATCCAGAGACTGGGCCTCCACTGCCCTCTGGGGCAGAACATTCCACACAACCACCACTCTCTGGGTGAAGAAGTTTTTCCTCCTTTTTGGAATGAACTGATCCTGCATCTTCTGCATTATGCACAGAAATATCTGCCATTGTTCCTCCACTGTCATCCCTGCTAAGGTATTGCACCATTGAACTTTGGCCAGCTCCTCCCTCATAGCTCCATAGTTCCCTTTATTCAACTGAAATATTGTCACTTCCGATTGTATCCTCTCCCTCTCAAATTGCAGATTGAAGCTTATTGTATTATGGTCACTACTTCCTAATGGCTCCTTCACTTCGAGGTCCCTGATCAATTCTGGTTCGTTGCACAATACCAGATCCAGAATTGCCTTCTCCCTGGTAGGCTCCAGCACCAGCTGTTCTAAGAATCCATCTCGGAGGCACTCCACAAAGTCTCTTTCTTGAAGTCCAATACCATCCAGATTCTCCCAGTCTACCTGCATGTTGAAATCCCCCATAACAACTGTAGTAACATCTTTGCGACAGGCCAATTTCAGCTCCTGATTCAACTTACATCCGACATCCAGACTACTGTTTGGGGGCCTGTAGATAACTCCCAAGCGGGTCTTTTTACCCTTAGAATTTCTCAGCTCTATTCATACTGACTCTACATCCCCTGATTCTAGGTCACCCCGCGCAAGGGACTGAATATCCTCCCTTACGAACAAGGCCACCCCACCCCCTCTGCCCGTCAGTCTGTCCTTACGATAGCACGTGTAGCCTTGAATATTCATTTCCCAGGCCCTGTCCACTTGAAGCCACGTCTCAGTTATCCCCACAATATCGTAGCTGCCAATTTCCAAAAGAACCTCAAGCTCATCCATCTTATTTCTAAAGCTTCATGCATTCATCTATAATATTTTTAATTTGTTACTGCCCTCACCCTTTCCATCAACTCCTATTTCACTCAACCTTACAGCATGGTCCCTTTTTGAGTTTTCTGCTTCATTGATACAGTTGTCTTTCTTGACTTCCCTTGTTCAGACTTTCCCTTCAATTTCCTTCTTAAACATCCAATTTGTCCCCTCCCCCCACCCCCCACCCCCCCTCCCGCTACTTAGTTTAAACATAGCGGTGTTGCAGTAGCAAACCTGCCTGCCAGAATGCTGGTCCCTAACCTATTAAGGTGCAAACTGTCTCTCTTGTAGAATTTATGCTTACCACAAAACATACCCTAGTGATCCAAGAATTTAAATCCTTGCTCCCTGCACCAGTTCCCCAGCCACACGTTCAAGTCCATTATCTCCCTGTTTCTGGCCTCACCAGCCCGAGGAACTGTAAGCAAACCGGAGATAACCATCTTGGACGTCCTGCTTTTCAGCCTTCTTCCTAGTTCTCCGAAGTCCCGCTGTAGTATGTTCCTCCTCTTCTTCCCGACATCATTTGTGCCGACATGTACCACCACCTCTGGCTCTTCACCTTCGTCCTTGATGATTTCCTGCACTCTGTCTGTGATGTCTTTAACCCTGGCACCAGTAAGGCAACACACCATCCTTAAGTCCCGCCTGCTGCCACAAAAACCCCGGTCAGTTCCTCTCATTATGGAATCCCCTATTACCACGGCTCTGTGCGATGTCCAACTCTTCCGCTCTGCCTCCACGCCAACATTTGATTGACAGACTTACTAACTGTAGCTCCTGTGTTCGCATTCAAATCTTTTATATAAATGACAAAAAGCAGTGAACCCAGCAGCAATCCTTGTGGCACACAGCTGATCATCTTTGAACATGTTTAGCTCCCAAGTGGTTCTGAATGGTATAGTAAATGCTGACGTGAACAATCACTCATTCTTTGAGTACCATCTACTCTTACTAATATCAAATGACAAACTGGTTGTTCTTTTGTCGCAGTCTTATTTATGAGCCATTCGTTTTTATAATCCATTGTTATGATTCAAAGCTAATATTGGTTGTGAGTTCGTTTTAATGCTTCCATTAACTACCATAAAAATGTTGTTTTAAGATTGATCAATTGCTGTACATTTATCAGAATTATCAAAATTCTGATTGCCAGTTAACCTCTGTGCGGGGGAGAGAATAAAGGATGAGCTCCTAACTGGAAAACAAAACTTAAAATTCTCTAACTGATGGTTCGTGAATATTCTTCAGGCTGGAGAAATGTTTGCAGTGAAGATCCCCAGGGGTCAATATTAGGGCACTTGCTTTTCTTGCTACATATTAATGATCTGGATCTTGATGTGAAGTGACGAGTTCAAAGTTTGCAGATGGCACAAACCTTGGACGGATTGTAAATTCTGAAGATACCAATGTGAAACTCCGGGGTGACATTGACACGTTTGTAGAGGTGACAAATGAGGTTTGAGCCAGGGAAGTGTGAGGTGATGCACTTTGATTGGAAGAATATTGGAAGGCAATATAAATTCTGAAGGGGGTGTAGGAGCAGGGGGACCTGGATTTTCTTTACTCGGATCGTTGAAATAGGACAGGTTGAGAAATATGTTAAAGCATTCAGTGTGCAAGAGCAGAGATGTGATGCTGAATTTATACATTTGTTAATCCTCAGTTGTAATATTGTGTACAGTTGTAAATGCCTTATTGTGGGAAGGATGTTGTCAGAAACAACACAGAAACAGTTTACAAGAATGGATCCAGGAATGAGAAACTTCAGTTACGAAGATAGATCAAAGAAGATGACTTGTAAGAAGGCTGAGGGGAGATTTGATAGAGGTTTGCAAAATGATGAAGGGATTGGATAGAGTAGATGAGGGTGGAGGGTATCTGTACTTAGAAAAGGATCAAAAAGCAGAGGGCCTAGAGTTAAAGAGATTTGCAAAAGGAGCAAATGTGAAGTGAGGAAATTTTTTCTCACACAGCTTGTAGTTATGGTATAGAACAGACTGCCTGGAATTGTGCTGGGGCAAACTCGTTCAAGACAGCATGGGATGAGAAAATATCACTAGATTGGCAGTAGGTAATGGTGCTCATGTGCGCAGCTGGTGTAAGCACAATGGACCGAATGGTTCTGTGATGGAGAGTGGGAGAATGTGGAACATGCTACCTGAGGGAGTGGTTGGAGTGAATAATCTTGAAACACTTAAGGACAGGCGAGAGAAACAGTGATTGTGATGGGAATAAATTTAGATGGGAATAGGTGGGAGGTTTAGATGTGAAAAGATGCAAGCGTGAATACTGGCATGGATTGGTTTGGCCGAATGGCCTATGAACATGCCTTGAAATCTGTTGTGATGAACTAAAATGGGTGAGGTGTCAGTATCTGAGCTGTTCTGGGATGAGGTGAGGGCATGCAGGAGAGAGTCTTTCAAAGGCATGCTTTGAGGGATTTGCGTCTTTCTCCTCAGAGGTGGAGGAGGAACTGATGTCCATATGGAGCAAAGGTTGGTTGCTCTGGCAATGGAGACTTCATCAGAAGTAGCAGAGAGAGCATCACTTTGTGTTGGACGGAGGGGGCGGGAGAACTGGAGTTGGTTGGCTCACTCCAAACATGATCTTTTACTTCAGCTGAAACATGTGCTGCAAACACACACAAAGTGAGGGTCCTGGGGAGTCAGTTTGTGGAAGAAGATAAACTTTACTTCTCATCACATGGTACCTCACTAACTGACAGCAGCTGTTCCAAATTAATAACACACCAATGATAATGTCAGTTCACCTGGAAAGGTATCGTAAGAAAATGGGCCCTGTGTCCTATTAATCTGTGACTGGTTCATTCCTCCTGCACAGACTGTGGATATCCACCATTGATAACCTTTGACAAGGCAGGAAGATTGCTAATCTCCAAGGAAGCCATTGCCTCTCCAGGGTGCTGCAGTTGAGTTGTCTTTAATGCATGATGTGATTTCAGCCATTTTAATGCAAGGTGATGTTCTTGTTTTGGCTAAGTCTGTATTTAAAAAGTTCAACTGTAAGAATCCAGGCAATGATTTGAACATGAATATTTGACATGTGCATGAATATTCACCATGGCAGCTTGAACATGGGGCTGTGGTGGAGGAATGATATTAATAAGATAGAAGTGCTGGCATAGACACAAAAGGGCCAAATGGCCTTCCACTATAAATGGAAGAGTTTGAATGATACAAAGTTTTGTAAATGCTTCAGTGGGATCCACTAACTCAATGTCTTTACTATGAGAGGACCCACTGTCTCTCTTTCACACCTTAATTCATACCTATTTCACATCTCTTTTACTCTTTCACCACCATTTACAACCCCTTTATCTTCTATACTCAGCCTCAACGCCATGTGTTCCCTTGCTCCTCCTCTGCTTCTGTCAAAAGGATATAAATAACAAACTTCCAACACCCTCCAGTTCTGAAGCAGAGATATACCAGACTTGAAATGTGACCTCTGATTCTCTCTCCACAGATGCTGCCAGACCCATTGAGTTTCTCTGGCATTCTCTATGTTAGTTCAGATTTCCAGAACCCACAGCACTTTGTTTTTCATCAATGTTATTATTTGGGCTGTTGGTTGGTAGATATATATTGGTCAAGGTACAAGAAAGCCACACACACTCATCTTTATGTAGAGCTTTCGGATTGCTGTTGTGTACTTGCATTTCTCTTCTCACAGACGCTACCAGATGTGCAGTTTCTCTAGCAATTTCTGTTTTTTCTACATGTATATATGTTGTTGCATTCCAATACGTGTCAATGAGCTTGCATATTAATGGAATAAATCTTGTTCGGTAATAAATTGATGCTTTCTTTTTTTAAAGATACCTGTAATAGATTTAATCATATATATACATATATGTATATATAACTGGTCAAATATTGGTGACACAGTGAACATTTAAATGTATACTGTGTCCTCAGTTGTCAACACTGGATACAACAATGAATGTTTTAATTTGAGATCCTTCCTATTCTAAGGAAGAGTCACTCAACCCAAAACATTAAATTTGATTTCTCTCCACAGATGCTGCCAAACCTGCTGAACTTTTCCAGCAATTTCTATTTGTGTTTCTGATCTAGAGCATACATGGTTCATTCAGTGTTTAATGCTTTAATGTGTATTACTCCACATTGTATTTAAATAATTTCCTTGCAACCATTCTTCTGTGCCAGTATTATCAAGATATAGTCTTGGTCAATGTTCAGTGTTATTCAAGTGTTCTTCAAAGAGAAAATTGTCATGTGATTGGCAATGAGCTGTTCATTTCTCTAATGTATTTCTACCTCTTGCAGATTATAGGACAGAAGATTGTGCTTTGTACATCCAGACTTGTGATGAAACAATGAGGCAACAGAATTGCAAGAAAGGGATATACCATCTGGGTCAACTCTGAAAGATCAATGCAATTCAGGGGTCTCAGATGTCATTTTAAAATGAAAGAGTAAAGTGTGACTGATTTAGGACAGCCGTTTGATTCACCGGCTTAAGGGAAGCTTGTGAAATACAATCAAATAAAGTCAGGAATCGGGATCAGCGGTCAAGTCTGGGTTCCAGAACACCACTCCCCAAATATGCCGAGTAAAATGGAGAGAATAAATGTTAGGGCTCAGACGACACTGGCACTGTGTCCTCAGTGATTTCAACTTGGAAATGTCTGAACATAATGGGTGGGACTTTGCAGTGAAAACACAGAACAAAATTCAGTGGAGTGTATCTTACCGACCTGCCTCACACCATCCCACTCTGTCATTGAGCAGGTCAAGCAGCATCTGAGGAGCAGGAGAATCAACGTTTCAGGCATAAGCCCTTCATCAGGAAATGTTGTATTTTAGGTTAGGTGGTGCCTTGATACTGGTGAAGTAATCCAAGATAACCAGTGTAACGCTCTGGGACCCAGCTTTCAGATATATCATGGCCGATGGTGGAATTTGAGCTAAATTTGAAACATCCAGAAATCACGTGATGACTATGAGACTATGATGTCATGAAAGCCCATCTGGTTCACTCTTGAAACTGCTGTCCTTACCTGATCTGGCCTATGTGATCCCAGGCTCCCAGCAACGCTAACTCCTCACTGAAATGGCTGAGCAAGCCATTCAGTTTGACCAGCTTGGTTCGAGCCAAAAAAACTGCATATGCTGGATTCCAAGATAGACATGGTAAAGATGCAAGGCACCTCCAGCCAGGGTCCCAAACGGTCCTTCCTGGTGAGACAGAGGATCACTTGCCTCTCCTCCAACCTAGTTTATTGTGTCAGGTGCTCCTGATGTGGTTTTCTCTGTATCGGGAAGACCAAATATAAACTCAGGGCACATTTCGCCAAGATCTTAGCCAGGCCCGCAGGGGCTAACCTGACCTCCCAGTCACCGCCCATTTTAATTCCCCTTCCCACTCCCTTTCTGACATAACCATCTTCAGTCGCCTATATTGTCACAACAAATAAAACCGCAAATTGGAGGAACAAGATCTCATCATTCGCCTGTGCAGCTTGCGGCCCAGAGGAGTCAACATTGAGTTCTCCAATGTCGAATGGCCTCCCTTCCTAGCCCCTCCCCCTCCCTTCCATTGTCGATCCTTCCTTCCAGCTACCAACCAGATTCCTCCCATTGACCCGCCAGGTTGTACCCTCTGCCTGTTTTCACGTATCCCCACCTCAACACCCTGCACCCCCTCCCCCCACCCATTTTATCTGCAGCTCCCCCCTACACCCACCCCCAGTCCTAAAGCAGGGTTATATCTGAAACACCTCCTGATGCTGCATGGTTGGCTGTGTTCTTCCAGCCCCCTGCTTGTCTGTTCTGTTACACCAAGCTGGTAAGAAATTAAGATCCACCTGACTTTGATCATAAAACAACAAACATAGCCCTGTCAACCCTGTAGATTCCTCCTCTTTAACATCGGGAGACTAGAGCCAAACTCAGGAGAACTTGCTCCCAGACAGTCAAGTGACAGCCTGACTGAGTCTTAGTTACAGGATCAAAGAGAAACTTCAGTCTAATGGTGTGATTACTGGACATATGATTCAAAAGCACAGATAATATTCTGGGGACCCAAGTTCAAATCCGAACATAGCTGATTGTGGAACTTGAATTCAGTAAGTAAAAATCTGGATTCATAACCACAAATCCATTTTCAATTGTCAGGAAATATCTATCTATTTCGCTAATGTCCTTTTGGGAAGGAAGCTGCCATCTTTGCCTGGTCTGGCCTACATGTGAGTCTAGACGGGTGTAGGACCATTCGGCGCAGCCATTTTGGCACAAGTGATTCGGCACAGCCAGTCTGGCATAGCCCATTTTGGCACAACACATTTCTGAGCAGAACTGTTTCGGCACAGCTCATTTTAATTCCTTTTCAGGCTTAGTTAAAAGCATTAATAAAAGCAATAAAAAGAAAAGTAATGTTTATCCTCTTTAGTGAAAATGTTAAAAAGGAAATAAAAATAAAAATCTTCCCTCTGCAGTTTCAGCAGCTCATACTTTTATCTTTGAAATGATGGTATCTCTTTCCACCTTAGCTGCCGAAGCTGCATGCGAATGTTCATTAATTTGTTTCACATAGTCACCATTTATAACATGAAGTCGAGCTTTGAAAACGTCCTTCCTCTCACATCTCCAAAACTCTGTTATCTTATTAGCATCATATCTATCAAATACGTACATATAGCCGTCATATGAGCACTTTTCCTCTCCACGTTTTGACAACAAAATTGTTGATGGCATTTTAATGGGTTATATTTTATTTTAATAATAACTACAAACTACTGAATAACTACGAAACAGTTCTGCGCCAAAATGGGCTGTGCCAAACCGGGCCGTGCCGAATCACTCACGCCAAAATGGCTGCGCCGAATGGTCCCACTCCGAGTCTAGACCCACACCCACAGCAAAGTGCATGACTCTCAAAAGCCCTCTGGGTAAATTAGGGGATTGGCAACAAATACCATCTTGAGCAGTGACATTCTCATCCTGTGAATGAATTTCTAAAAAAATGCCCAATACCAGGTTATCGTCCAACAGGTTTATTTGGAAGTACAAGCTTTCATAGTGCTGCTCCTTCGTCAGGTAGTGAGCCAGTCCAACACCGGCACTTTCACATCATAAAAAATATCTATACGTGTAATCTCACATTGCAACACCATTCAGAGGTATTTTCTGTTTCACTGACTGGATAGATCCAGCAGAGGAGGCACCGCAGTGATACATTTACTGTCCATTCTTAGTTGTCCCTTAAGAAGGTGACTTGGCGCAGTGGTTAACACTGCAGCCTGACAACACCAGGGACCTGGGTTCGATTCCTGCCTCAAGTGACTTCTGTGTGGAGTTTGCACATTTGCCCTGTGTCTGTGTGGGTTTCCTCCCCCAATCTAAAGACATGCAGGTTCGGTGAATTGGCCATGCTTAGTTGCCCACAGTGTTAGGTGTAATAGTCAGGGGAAAGGGTCTGGGTGGGTTACTTTTCAGAGGGTTGGGCTGAAGGGCCTGTTTCCATACTGCAGGAGATCTAATTTTAAGAAGAATGTCATGGTGAACTGCCTTCAGTCCACGTGCTGAAAGCGCACCCACAATGACCTTAGGGAGGGAATTCCGGGATACTGACCCAGCCACACTGAAGGAACGGTGTTGTAGTTCCAAGTTGGGATGGCGAGGGGCTCGGAGGGAAACTTGCAGTGGGGGTGTTCCCATGTAACTGCTGCCCTTATCCTTTGAGATGGAAGTGGTTGTGCGTTTGGAAGGTGCTTCCCTCCATCATAAGGTCAGAATTGGGAATGTTCGCTGATGATTGCACACTGCTCAGCATCACTCAGAATCCTCAGATACTGAACTGTTTTATGTTCAAATTCAACAAGACCTGGACAATATCCAGGCTTGGGCTGAAAAATGGCTGAAAATAAAACTGGACTAGCTATATAGATTTAGTGGCCACAAGAGTAAGTCAGAAACTCAGAATACTGGGGCAAGTAACTCACCTCCTGACTCCCCAAAGCTTGTCCATCATCAATAAGGCACAAGTTAGGAATGTGACTGAATACTCACCAATTACCCTGGAAGGGCCTGCTTCAGCTGTACTCCAGGTGCTTGACACTGTCCAGTAGCCAAAGTAGACTGCTTGATTTGCACCACACCCACAAGTATCCAGTCTCCCCACCACCGAAGCTCTGTAGCAGCAGTGTGCACCATCTATGAGATGCACTACAGAAATTCACCAAAGATCCTCCCTCAGACAGCACCTTCCAAACACACAACTGCTTGCATCTAGAAGGAGAAGAGCAGCAAATACGTGGGAACACCAGGCCCTGCAAATTCCCCTTCAAAATACAGTCCTAACTTAAAAATATATCACTGTTCCTTCAGTGTCGCTGGACCGGAATCCTGGAATATACCCCCACCTATTGTATTATGGGTCTACCTATAGCACATGGACTGCAGTGGTTCAAGAAGGCAGCTCACCCCCACCATCTCAAGGGGGGGCAACTAGAGACGGGCAATAAATGCTGGTCCAGGCAGCAACACCCATATCCCCATATATCAGGTGGAGCAAGATAATAAGACACAGAATTTATAACCAAAGATCACAGTCTCATGCATTCAACTGACATGATGTATTGGACAAACCCAGATTGATGTTAAGCCTTTCCTCTTTGAAAATGGCACCTCTACATCATTACTTACACAAGACTATGTTCACATATAATTGAAGCATTGGAAAGTCTGATAACTGAACAGACCCCCATTTCACTTCACCAGAAAGACCTCAAACAATGGTCATTCCCCATTGAGCCTTGCTGGCAGCTGCCCCAAGGCTTAGTACATCACGGTTGACTCCTTGCTCTAGAAGCTGACCAAAGACTGTCCCTCACTGGGTTAATGGTTCTCCAGGCACAGCCAATGTTTATCTTGGTACGCATCCTGGGAATACATTGTACTGGGACAAAATCTTGACAAAAACCTTTGCAAATTCCGAAAGGAGGTGCGTGACAGTATCTACTATCAACATCCCTACCCCACCTCCCAGGAGTTTTGAGGGGCAGTGTGCATTGTCACAGATATCTGTGTGTACATGAAGGATTTCACAGGCAGTGCCCTTCTCACCACTGGCCAAGTGATGTCTTGGTGCTTGTTGGAAACTTCTGGTGATGAGGCGTTCTGCCAAATGACTTTGACTCTACTCAGGGAACCATGTGACAGGATCCACCCTCTCCTTTTCCCACAGGGTCTCGAGGACGCTACATGCTGACCACTTCCTGATGGTCTTGTGGTCAAAGTGTTTTTTCTTTGTAAATTTCCCTACGAAGGACAGGTGATCCAGAATGGTACAAATACTTGGAGTGTTCTGCATCTCCAAAGCCAGTCCCATCCTTCATAACACCAGGGACAGGGAGAACGTCAGTACATTGTGACACTTGGAGTTTGTGTACCCAGGGTCTACACACAGCTTGATGCAGCCACACACTACGGTGACCATCAGAATGAGGGCGATGTTGGTAACGTTCCGATCCAGAGCTTTGTACTTGACATCCCTACCTATATTGTCCATTTTTGATGAAGTGGAAGGTGGCGTGGGCGACTGTAATGGTGCAGGTTCTGGGAATTGGTCAGACCTGTGCTACGTACAACAGAGAGAGTGCTTCACAGCTGATGAGCAGGTTTTTACTCGCAATGGTGAGGGAGTGATGCTCCCAAAGGACCTGTTTTTGCCTCACCTTGTCAATGTGCTCCTCCCAAGATGCCCGAGCCCCTCTGAACCAGATTTCCAATGTATCTTGATTCCAGGTAATCAGTCCTGATGATGATTGGGATAAAGGATCAATTAGTCCCTACCGAAATAACACAGTGACGCTGCTGCCTCAATTTACCTTAAGGCCTCCTGAGGCCAGTTCGAACTGGTCACAGATTCCCATGAGTCTCTGCACTGACAGTGGATCTGAGCAGGAAATGGTGACATCATCCATGGACAGGGAGGCTTTGACCTGCTGACCCCCGCTGCCTGGAATAGACACCCCTCAGAGGCTCACATCTTTCCTGATGGACTCAGCAAAGGGCTCTGTACAACACACACACACACACACACAAGGCAGGAGAGTGTGGGCAGACTTGCCTGACTGTGGATCTGAACGGGAAGCTCCCTGGTGCCCACCTGTTGATTGAGACTGCAATGACAATGTTGATGTAGAGCAGTCTGATTCAATTACAGATTTCCTCCCCAAAGCTCATTTTGGACAGTACATCCCACATCTCGGTGTGCGATATCCCATCGAAGGCCCTCTCCTGGAGGTGTCCACCTCCCCCCACCCCACCCCACCCCACACCCCTCCTGTACGTAGGTGATCATATCCTGGAGGAGTGCACGGCTCTCAGAGATGGTCCTGCCCAGTACAGCACAGGTTTAGTCAGAGTGGGTCACTGATCCCAGAGCAGATTGGCGATGACCTTAGACACCATTTTGTAATCTGCAGTGCAATTGATCGCCAATTTCTGATTTCCTCCCTTTCCCCCTTCCCCTTGTGGATGATACCTTTCTTTATTGATCCCCACATGTTCCCTGCCAGAAGCACACTATCCCACAGAGCCAAATACAATTTGGCCAATGGGCCGTGACCTCTGGCAGTTGTATTCTTTTCTAAGAGTTCGAGAGCCTTGGTCACCTCATCAAGAGATAGCAGCGGGTCCAGCCTCTCCTGCTTGCTGTTGACTCATGACCGAGGAAAGGGAGAACAGCAGGTGCTGGAGAATCCTGATCAAGGGCTTTTGCCCGAAATGGTGATTCTCCTGCTCCGCGAATGCTGCCTGATCTGCTGTGTATTTTCAGCACCACCACACTTTTCACCTCCATGATAGAGGACAGGAATAACTGCACTGTCTGTGGGCTTCATGTCATGCAGTTTGACAAAAACGGGTATGCTGATCCTCAGATGTCAAACTGAGATGATATTACTGAGCCATCTTCTTCCTTCAGGCTGCTGAGCACAGAGCTCTCCTTTTGAAAGAAGAAATGCATGTCTCATCCTGTTTCACAGAGTGGATCCTGGACCAGAAGATTAACTTGGAGGCCTCTGAGGCAAAGAGCAAGGCTTGCTGGCTCTTCATCTCCTGGAGATCCTTGTGGTATCAACTCCTATTGTCTATACCAGGATTAGGTTCTGCATGCTCTTCTGGAGTTTGGGAGTTTGCCCTTGTTTTTCTCTCTGTCTCTCTCACTCTCTCTCGCCTTTTAAGCACCTTTGTAAATAGTTTGCCAGCTACAGAATCGTTCCACTTGCATAGCATACTTTTCATGTGGGGAAACTGTCCCGCCTAGTGAAATGAAGAATTACATTCCTCCTTCAAATCAGCAAATATTTTTAGACACAACAGAAGCTGGTGGAAAAACTCAGCAGGTTTGGCAGCATCTGTGGAGTGAAATCAGGAGTTAACACTTCATGGGCCCAGTGACCCTTCCTCAGAATTGATGGTAGGCCGGAAAAGTTGGTTATTAGGCAGAGGATAGGGTGGGGGGGAGTGGGAAAGGAGTAAATGATAGGTGGCGATAGAGCCCAAAGAGACATGATAAAGGAATCAATCTTAGGGAATGAATAGCTGCTAATAGGCACTAATAGTGACGAACAATAGGGTATTGAGTCTGGAAGGCTACAAAGTTCCTAAGCGGAGAACAGGGTGCTGTTATTTCAGATTGTGCTGAGCTTCCCTGGATCACTGACACAAGCCTGATCCAGACATGCTGGCCAGGGAACACGGTGGCATGTCGAGATGACAGGCAATTGAAAGGAGGTCATCTCTGACTCCTCCCTTCCCTTCCTTGAAGACCCATTTCTGGGGATACGCCGCTAGCCACCAATTTCCACGACAAACCAATTGATTCCCGGTTACCTTGACGATACGTTCTCACACTCTGCCTCCTGTAAAGACTCGATTCCGTACTCACAGTTCCTCCTTCTCCATTAATTCTGATCTGATGATGCCACCTTCAACAAGGGGGCCTCTGAAATGTCTACCCTCTTCCATAATCGAGGATCCCACAACAGCAACAGGGTCCCCCTTGACCACTCCTACCATTTCACAAGCATCCACATGCAGAGCAATAGTTGCCACTCTTTCTGCCACCTCCACTGGGATGCTACCACCAGAAACACATTCCCCTCCCATCCATGATTAATCTTCTGGAGAGACACTCTGGTCCACTCCTTCCTCACTCCCAATACCACATTCCTGCTCCCTTCCTCATGACTCCACAACACCCTCCCTTGCAACCACAGAAGGTGTAACACGTGCCTGTTTACTACGTCCTTCCTCAGTATCTTGCGGCCCAAACACACCTTCTGGGTGAAGCAGCGCTTTACCTGCACTTTAGCCAATCTAGTCCACTGCATTTGCTGCTCACAATGTGATTTCCTCTGCATTGGGGAAACAAAGTGTCCACTAGATGACCACTTCACAGAACACCTACATCTGTCCACAAAAAAGACCCTGAGCTTCCAGTTGCTTGCCACCTCAACACACAATCTTGTTCCCTGGCCAACATCTCTGTCTCAGGCTTGCTGTAGTGCTCCAGTGAAGCTCAGCACAAATTGGAAGAACAGCACCTCATTTTCCACTTCAGAACTCTGTAGCCTTGTCGACTCAATATTAAGTTCAACAGTTTTACAGCCTGAGTATCTTTCCCCTTGATATCCCACACCTCCACACACCAGGCCCTGTGGTCATATGGTCTGCGACCACACACAACACTTTCTCAGCCACTAATAGTCCCCATTACCAGCTATTCATTCTGGAAGACTGACCATTAGCTACAATGATGACTGTATATTTTAAGAGATTATTTGTCCTTTTTTTAAAAGAAAGGTTTGAAGGCAGAAGTAATGAGCAGTCTACTATAACTTTTAGAGTAAATAGCTTTTGAGACTTTTTTTCCCAAGTTGGAACAATAGAAGCAGCCTGAATGGGTGTGTTACCATCACTTGCAAAAGCAGGTTATTTAATTTGCACTGGCAGTTGCTGTTGGAGTCTGGAAGTTCTTCTCTTTGCTGCAGGAGTTGCATGTCAGACAAATCTGTTTTCTGAATTTACCTTTTTCTTCTTCTATATTTATGGGATATTTCCACTTTAGAACAGTTACGAAACAGTTAAGACCTGTTTACTCTCAAAATAATCAATTATTCTTTTAAGTTTTCCAAAGTAAAGTTATTCCAAGTTCCTCTTTGTTTTGTTGAATTTTAGCCACTGTGTAGTGCTTGAATAAATTGTGTTTTGCTTAACTTCAAAACGTTTGACCAATCAAATTGTATCTGGAACACAACACTCTATTTATTTTTAAAATAAGAAAAGGTTAGGACCTAAACTACCTTCTTAACATATTTTGAAAGTGTTTTGTCTAGTCCAAAACACCACTCTTTTGTTCAATTATTCTTCTCTTCCTTGGGCTCTATCTCCACCTATCATTTTCTTCTTCCACTCCCAAGCCCCACCCTCCCTTAGGCATCAAAAACATCTTTTTCCAAGCTACCATCAGTTTGTGAGCAAGGGTTACTGGACCTGAATCATTAACTCTGATTCCTCACCACAGATTCCGCAAGACCTGCTGAGATTTCACAGCAATTTCCGTTTTTGTTTCTGATTTCCAGCATCCAGTTCTTATTTTTGTTTTAGATTTTAAGAACTGGATTTCAGAGTCAAATGATTTCCTCATCATGATAATGAATTCAAAGAAACTTTGCAATTCAAGTGGCTTATTTTGCTTGTCAAGTTGACTTCCAGGTGATTCTGATTTATAAATTAATTGAAGACAGGTTCATTCATCATTTATATCTATGTCTACTGGTAATGGTGAATGATGCAGGGAAATTGTTCATGTGGGTGGTCATAGGTTTAGAAGATGCTGTCTAAGGATCTACGAGTTCTACAGTGTGTCTTATAGAAGAAACCTACTGCTGCTACTGAGTGTTCATGGTGGAGAGAATGAATGTTTGCTGATGTAACACAAATCAGCAAGATATTCGTATCATCGATAGTCACAGGTGAGGTGCCAGAAGACTGGAGGTTGGCTAATGTGGTACCATTCTTTAAGAAGGGTGGTAAGGACAAGCCAGGGAACTATAGACCAGTGAGCCTGACTTCGGTGGTGGGCAAGTTGTTGGAGGGAATCCTGAGGGACACGATGTACATGTATTTAGAAAGGGAAGGACTGATTAGGGGTCATCAACATGGCTTTGTACGTAGGAAATTATGTCTCACAAACTTGATTTCGTTTTTTGAAGAAGTAATAAAGAGGATTGATGAGGGCAGAGCGGTAGTTGTGATCTATGTGGACTTCAGTAAGGCGTTCGACAAAGTTCCCCATGGGAGACTGGCTAGCAAGGATGGAGCTCATAGAATACAGAAATGGCTCAAAGATAGAAGACAGAGGGTGGTGGTGGAGGGCTGTTTTTCAGACTGGAGGCCTGTGTCCAGTGGAGTGCCACAAGGATTGGTGCTGGGTCCACTACTTTTTGTCATTTACATAAATGATTTGGATGTGAGCATAAGAGGTACAGTTAGTATGTTTGCAGGTGACACCAAAATTGGAGGTGTAGTGGACAGTGAAGAAGGTTACTTCAGATTACAATAGGATCTGGACCAGATGGGCCAATGGGCTGAGAAGTGGCAGATGGAGTTTAATTCAGATAAATATGAGGTGCTGCATTTTGGGAAAGCAAATCTTAGCAGGACTTATACACTTAATGGTAAGGTCCTAGGGAGTGTTGCTGAACAAACAGACCTTGGAGTGCAGGTTCATAACTCCTTGAAAATGGAGTCACAGGTAGATAGGATAGTGAGGAATGCGTTTGGTATGCTTTCCTTTATTGGTCAGAGTATTGAGTACAGGAGTTGGGAGGTTCATGTTACAGGACATTGGTTAGGCCACTTTTGGAATATTGCATGCAATTCTGGTCTCCTTCCTATCGGAAAGGTGTTGTGAAACTTGAAAGGGCTCAGAAAAGATTTACAAGGATGTTGCCAGGGTTGGAGGATCTGAGCTACAGGGAGAGGCCGAACAGGCTGAGGCTGTTTTCCCTGGAGCATCGGAAGCTGAGACGTGACCTTACAGAGGTTTACAAAATTATGAGGAGCGTGGATAGGGTAAATAGACAAAGTCTTTTTCCTGGGGTCGGGGAGTTCAGATCTAGAGGGCATAGGTTTAGGGTGAGAGGGGAAAGATATAAAAGAGACCTACTAGGCTATTTTTTCACACAGAGGGTGGTACGTGTATGGAATGAGCTGCCAGAGGATGTGGTGGAGGCTGGTACAATTGTAACATTTGCTGGCAGGTGGGACTAGATTGGGCTGGATATCTGGTTGGCATGGATGGGTTGGACTGAAGGGTCTATTTCCATGCTGTACATCTCTGTGATGCTGTAAGTGGACTGCATTGTACTGGATGGTGTTGTGTTTCTTGAATGGCATTGCAGCTGCATTCATCCAGGTAAGTGGGCCTTATAAATAATGGACAAATTTTGGGGGGGTCAGTAGGTGAGTTATTCACTACAGTACGTCTGCCCTCTGACATGCTGTTGTAGCCACTGTTTATATAGGCAGAAGTGGGTATTGCAGATGCTGGAGATTAGAGTCAAGATTAGAGTGGTGCTGGAAAAGCACAGCAGGTCTGGCAGCATCCGAGGAGCAGAAAAATCAAGGGTTCAGGCAAAAGCCTTTCATCAGGATGTTGAAAGCCACCATTCTGGTGAATGGTAGCCCAGAGATGCTAAAGCTGGGCAATTCAGTGAAAGTAACACCAGTGAATGTCAATCAGTGGGTGGGTTCGCCCTTAAAGGAGATGATCATAGCCAGACATTAGTATGGCACCAATTCTGCTTTTCAGACAAGGTGGAATTTTGACATTGACTGGTTCCACTTCATTTTGATGCAAAACCATTTTGATAATATGGGTTCATAAACTAATTGGAGATGTTTGTAAGTTGAGATTTTGGGTTTGTATTGCACTCTCCCAAACTGCAAGAAGTGTGGTTTGGATATTAATGCATTCCCATATGTTTGCATCAGAATTATCAAAATTCTGACGGCCAGTTATCTGTCGCAGTGCGAGTGTAAAAGAAAGGAGGAAGAGCTAAGTGGAGAATAAATTTTGGAATTCTCAAACAGAAAAGGGAACACAGGAAATAGACTCTCCAGTGGCATTGCTATGCATAAAGAGAAGACAGACTGGTGTTACCTTACCATCTGCTAAGTCATACATTGGCAAATATAGTTTGAAGAAGTTGACTTATGCCATGATCAGATTGCAGGTGAACTTGGTCATGAATTATAAATTCATCTTTACATTAAATAGTGCATCCTTTAAATTACAATGGTGCTTGAAAGTTTAAAATCAGTGGAAAATCATCAATTTGCTAGGAAACCACTTCCTGATATGCTTTCAAAACATCAAGGAGATAGTGTCATGGATACCTTACAGAACAGTTTAGCTTTAGAGGGATGGCAGTGAAGGCAGTGCAATGTTCCTCCTGCAACATGTATGAGGTGAGGGATGCCATGGACGTCCCTGCTGATTACACTTGCAGGAAGTGCACCCATCTCCAGCTCCTCCAAGACCGTGTTAGGGAACTGGAGCTGGAGTTGGATGAACTTCGGATCATTCGGGAGGCAGAGGGGGTCATAGATCGGAGCTTTAGGGAAGTAGTAACTCCAAAGATGGCAGATAGATGGGTGACAGTGAGGGGGACTGGGAGGAAGCAGCCAGTGCAGGGACTCCCTGCGGTCGTTCCCCTCAAGAACAAGTATACCGTTTTGGATACTTGTGGGGGGGACGACTTACCAGGGATAAGTGACGGGGCTCAGGCCTCTGGCACGGAGCCTGTCCCCGCTACTCAGAAGGGAAGGGTGGAGAAGAGCAGAGCAATAATAATTGGGGACTCGCTAGTTCGGGGCACAGATAGGCAGTTTTGTGGGAACGAGAGAGACTCACGTTTGGTATGTTGCCTCCCAGGTGCAAGGGTACGTGATGTCTCTGATCATGTTTTCCGGCTCCTTAAGGGGGAGGGGGAGCAGCCTGAAGTCATGGTCCATATTGGCACCAATGACAAAGGTAGGAGGAGGGCTGAGGATGTTAGACAGGCTTTTAGGGAGCTAGGTTGGAAGCTCAGAGTTAGAACGAACAGAGTTGTTGTCTCTGGTTTGTTACCCGTGCCACGTGATAGAGAGTCGAGGAATAGGGAGAGAGAACAGTTAAATGCGTGGCTACAGGGATGGTGCAGGAGGGAGGGATTTCGGTACTTGGATAACTGGGGTTCTTTCTGGAGAAGGTGGGACCTCTATAAACAGGATGGTCTGCACCTGAACCTGAGGGGCACCAGTATCCTTGGGGGGAGGTTTGCTAGTGCTCTTGGGGGGGGTTTAAACTAACTCTGCAGGGGCATGGGAACCCAGACTGTAGCTTTAGGGTGCAGGACCTGGAGTGTAGGGAGGTTAGGAATATGGCATCAATCTTAAAGGAGGGTGCCTGTAAACAGAAGAGTGGCTTGAAGTGGGTATACTTTAATGCCAGAAGTATACGAAATAAGGTAGGTGAACTTGCAGCGTGGGTTGGTACCTGGGACTTCGATGTTGTGGCTATTATGGAGACATGGCTAGATCAGGGACAGGATTGGCTGTTGCAGGTTCCAAGGTTTAAATGTTTTAGTAGGGTCAGAGGTGGGGGTAAAAGAGGGGGGGTGTGTGGCTTTGCTTGTCAAAGATAGTATTACAGCGGTGGAAAGGAAGATGGACGAAGATTTGCCATCTGAGGTAGTTTGGGTTGAGGTTAGGAATAGGAGAGGTGAGGTCACCCTGTTAGGAGTCTTTTACAGGCCTCCTAATAGTCCTAGAATCGTTGAAGAAAGGATTGCGAAGATGATTCAGGAGAAGAGTGACAGTAATAGGGTGGTTGTTATGGGAGACTTTAACTTTCCTGATATTGATTGGGAAAGCTATAGCTCAAGTTCGTTAGATGGGTCAGTGTTTGTGCAAAGTGTGCAGGAGAGTTTCCTGACACAATATGTAGATAAGCCAACAAGAGGTGAGGCCATACTGGATTTGGTTCTGGGTAACGAACCAGGTCAAGTATTAGAACTAGAGGTAGGTGAGCACTTTGGGGACAGTGACCACAATTCGGTGATTTTTACTCTAGTGATGGAGAGGGTATAAGTGTGTACTACAGGGCAAGAGTTATAGCTGGGGGCAGGGAAATTATGATGCGTTGAGGCATGACTTAGGATGTGTGGATTGGAAAAGTAGATTCCAAGGCAAGAGCGTAATTGATATGTGGAACTTGTTCAAGGAGCAACTATTGAGAGTCCTTGATAAGTACGTACCTATCAGGCAGGGAGGAAAGGGTCGTGTGAGGGAGCCATGGTTTAATAAGGAATTGGAATCCCTTGTTAAATGGAAGAGGGCGGTCTTTGTAAAGATGAGGCGTGAAGGTTCAATAGGGGCGATTGAGAGTTATAAGGTAGCCCGGAAGGACCTGAAGAGAGAGCTAAGAGCAGCAAGGAGGGGACATGAAAGGTCCTTAGTTGGTAGGATTAGGGAAAACCCTAAGGCTCTCTATAGGTATGTTAGGAATAAAAGAATGACTAGGGTAGGAATAGGTCCAATCAAGGATAGTAATGGGAAGTTGCGTGTGGAGGCTGAAGAGATTGGGGAGGCACTGAGTATTCACTCAGGAACAGGACATTGTTGTCGATATGAATACTGAGGCACGAATAAGTAGAATGGATGGCTTTGAGATATGTAGAGAAGAGGTGTTGGAAATTCTGGCAAGGGTGAAAATAGATAAGTCCCCTGGGCCTGATGGCATTTATCCTAGGATTCTCTGGGAAGCAAGGGAGGAGATTGCAGAGCCATTGGCCTTGATTTTTGTGTCCTCTTTGTCTACAGGAGTAGTGCCAGAGGACTGGAGGCTAGCAAACGTGGTTCCTTTGTTCAAGAAGGGGAGTAGGGATAATCCTAGTAACTATAGGCCAGTGAGTCTCACTTCTGTTGTGGGCAAAGTCTTAGAGAGAATTGTAAGGGATAGGATTTATGCACATCTGGATAAGAATAATGTGATCAAGGATAGTCAGCATGGTTTTGTGAAGGGCAGGTCGTGCCTCACAAACCTTATTGAATTCTTTGAGAAGGTGACTAAGGAGGTAGATGAGGGGAAAGCGGTAGATGTGGTATATATGGATTTTAGTAAGGCGTTTGATAAGGTCCCCCATGGTAGGCTACTGCAGAAAATACAGAGATATGGCATTGAGGGTGAGTTTGGATTAGGAATTGGCTGGCTGGAAGAAGACAGAGGGTAGTAGTTGATGGCAAAGGTTCATCTTGGAGTGCCGTCACTAGCGGTGTTCCGCAAGGATCTGTTTTGGGACCATTGCTGTTTGTCATTTTTATAAATGACCTGGAGGAAGGGTTAGAGGGTTGGGTGAGCAAGTTTGCGGATGATACGAAAGTCGGAGGAGTTGTAGACAGTGAGGAAGGATGTGGCAGGTTACAGCAGGATATAGAGAAGCTGCAGAGCTGGGCAGAAAGGTGGCAAATGGAGTTCAATGTAGCTAAGTGTGAGGTGATTCACTTTGGTAAGAGTAATAAAAAGATGGGGTACTGGGCTAATGGTCGGATACTTGGTAGTGTGGAAGAGCAGAGGGATCTTGGTGTCCATGTACACAGATCTCTGAAAGTTGCCACCCAGGTAAATAGTGCAGTGAAGAAGGCCTATGGCGTACTAGTTTTTATTGGTAGAGGAATTGAGTTCCGGAGTCCTGAGGTCATGCTGCAGTTGTATAAGACTCTGGTGCGGCCGCATCTGGAATATTGTGTGCAGTTTTGGTCGCCATACTGTAGGAAGGATGTGGAGGCACTGGAACGGGTGCAGAGGAAGTTTACCAGGATGTTGCCTGGTATGGTAGGAAGATCCTATGAGGAAAGGCTGAGGCACTTGGGGTTGTTTTCATTGGAGAAAAGAAGGTTTAGGGGTGACTTGATAGAGGTGTACAAGATGATTAGGGGGTTAGATAGGGTTGACAGTGAGAACCTTTTTCCACGTATGGAGTCAGCTATTACAAGGGGGCATAGCTTTAAATTAAGGGGGGGTAGATATAGGACTGATGTTAGGGGTAGGTTCTTTACTCAGCGAGTTGTAAGTTCATGGAATGCCCTGCCAGTAGCAGTAGTGGACTCTCCCTCTTTATGGGTATTTAAGCGGGCATTGGATAGGTATATGGAGGATAGTGGGTTAGTGTAGGTTAGGTGGGCTTGGATCGGCGCAACATCGAGGGCCGAAGGGCCTGTACTGCGCTGTATTGTTCTATGTTCTAACAATAAAAGATCAAACAACGATGGCATTTTTAAAAAAATCACTGTTCGTAAACAGAGATCTCTGAAAGAGATCTCATTTCAAGTTGCATTGTAAGATGAGCTCAATGCTGTATATCTGTTCAGCAAGGCACCTGTAATTGTCACTTCCAAAAAACCCTCCATTTCACACCTGGACCCAACACACCCTTCTCAGCTCTGGAATTGTGGTTTGGGGGCGGGGGGGGGGGTGGGTTTCCCTCAGTTAGCTGAGAGGCAGGTCTCCACAATGTTGAGTGTTAGCAAGACTAATACCTTTAAATTGTTCATCCCACCCAGAGTAATGGGCAGTATATTAAACCCACACGAGTGTGGTAGGATCTAGTTGTATGAGGAGGTGTCCAAATCTCAAAATTCTGTTGAGACACAGAAATGCTGATAGGTTAATGGGAGGATAAGGCATTTGATGGCAAGTCGGAATGGAAAAAAGGATGGGAATCAGGGAAGAGGACAGGACCAGGAAAAAAAAGGTCGGCAAGGAGAATGGATGAAAGGAAGGAATTAGACTTTATCCTCACCCAAAATACTCCCACAGAAGAACGAATTTCCCACAAATGAAAAAAAACACTTTTATTGTATTTTTTCCAACAATACACTTTATTTCAAAAATTCTTAAGAGTATGTCATAAAACATCACCACTTCCAAATGACAGAAAGTGTAATAAAATTCAAACTTGTCTGCAAATGGCAGAATACACATGTAGGAGATTAAGTACAATTGCAACTGCCTTTTGTCTCAGGCATACAGTCCAAGGGGAAGGTTCATGTGGGGATTGGCAACAGTAAAGTGGTTATATTTTCAGTCACCAATGCAACCAAACAGCAACAAAATAATAATCACAGTGACCTTTCACTGTCACTGTAATGAACCAGTCGATGGGACAAAGATGAAACACACTCTTTAATCACTTTAATCAGTTAAAACAGAAATAAATATTAAAAGTGAGTAAAACAGCAAATTATTTATCATTTACTATATCAGATTTCAAAACAGTTTCTCAGGTGAACTTTAAAAGCTGCTGAATCTTTAAAGTCGTTGCCACAATGTTGGCAGGTTTTAAAACAAGTGTGAGCTTTCAACTGATAGAGATAAACAAAGGTCTCCCCACAGTCAGGACATTTATACAGCCTTTCTCCTGTGTGGGTCCGCTGGTGAACATGGAGATGTCCAGCCTGTGTGAAACTCTTTCCACAGTCAGTACATTTATACGGCCTCTCTCCTGTGTGGGTCCGCTGGTGAACATGGAGGTCCCCAGACCGTGTGAAACTCTTTCCACAGTCAGTACATTTATATGGCCTCTCTCCTGTGTGGGTCCGCTGGTGAACATGGAGGTGCCCAGACCGTGTGAAACTCTTTCCACAGTCAGGACATTTATACGGCCTCTCTCCTGTGTGGGTCCGCTGGTGAACATGGAGGTCCCCAGACCGTGTGAAACTCTTTCCACAGTCAGGACATTTATACGGCCTCTCTCCTGTGTGGGTCCGCTGGTGACAATGGAGGTTCCGAGCCTGTGTGAAACTCTTTCCACAGTCAGTACATTTATACGGCCTCTGTCCTGTGTGGGTCCGCTGGTGACAATGGAGGTTCCGAGCCTGTGTGAAACTCTTTCCACAGTCAGTACATTTATACGGCCTCTCTCCTGTGTGGGTCCGCTGGTGACAATGGAGGCTACAAGCCTGTGTGAAACTCTTTCCACAGTCAGGACATTTATACGGCCTCTCTCCTGTGTGGGTCCGCTGGTGAACATGGAGGTCCCCAGACCATGTGAAACTCTTTCCACAGTCAGTACATTTATATGGCCTCTCTCCTGTGTGGGTCCGCTGGTGACAATGGAGGCTATCAGATCGTGTGAAACTCCTTCCACAGTCAGTACATTTATATGGCCTCTCTCCTGTGTGGGTCCGCTGGTGAACATGGAGGTGCCCAGACCGTGTGAAACTCTTTCCACAGTCAGGACATTTATATGGCCTCTCTCCTGTGTGGGTCCGCTGGTGACAATGGAGGTTATCAGATCGTGTGAAACTCTTTCCACAGTCAGTACATTTATATGGCCTCTCTCCTGTGTGGGTCCGCTGGTGAACATGGAGGTGCCCAGACCGTGTGAAACTCTTTCCACAGTCAGGACATTTATATGGCCTCTCTCCTGTGTGGGTCCGCTGGTGAACATGGAGGTGCCCAGACCGTGTGAAACTCTTTCCACAGTCAGGACATTTATATGGCCTCTCTCCTGTGTGGGTCCGCTGGTGAACATGGAGGTGCCCAGACCGTGTGAAACTCTTTCCACAGTCAGGACATTTATATGGCCTCTCTCCTGTGTGGGTCCGCTGGTGAACATGGAGGTGCCCAGACCATGTGAAACTCTTTCCACAGTCAGGACATTTATATGGCCTCTCTCCTGTGTGCGTCCGCTGGTGATAATGGAGGCTATCAGATCGTGTGAAACTCTTTCCACAGTCAGGACATTTATGTACCCTCTCTCCCAAATGGGTTCGCTGGTAGATCCCAGACAATGGGAAACTCTTACCATGGTCAGTACATGTGTGCAGTTGTTCTTCTTTGTGGATTTCTTGCTGCAGATGGTTTTCATCTGATTTAGTAAATTCTCTATTCTGGATGGATTCTGTAAATAATCCCTCCTGATTTTGTTGATGCATACGATCACTTTTATTGAAAGGAGTAGACTCCTTTCCACATGATTCAGGATGTCTTTTGATATGCTTCTGAAGAAAACTGGCAGTGGTAAATGCAACTTTGCAGTGAGGGCAAGGATAACACTCATCTTCCTCTCCTCCTGAAAGAGAATGAAGGAAAGTTGTCAGTGTAAATGAAACATTTCGAAGCTTCTTTTGGAAGTAGAATTCAACAATAAGCTGTGGTGGAAGGGTTGGTATTTATGAACTTTATGACAATCTTTACCAACCTTGAGTCATGACATAGCATTCTGGTTTCTGAGCCAAGTTTGTGGGTTCATGTCCAGCTCTCGAGATGTGTGCTTATAACCCAAACACTGCACCAGTGCACTTGGAGGGCAGCACTTTCAGAGGTAACATCTTTCAAAACAGGTCCCTGGCTGTGTGTTAAGGCAGACAACAATCACATGGCTCCAAGTGAAGAAGAGCAGGATGTTTTGTCAGTGTTGTGACCAATATTTATCCACTGAGCAACATCACCCAGTCAGATGATCAGATCAGTTATCTCATTGCTACTGCTGAAAGTTTGCTGTGTGGAAACTGAAGTGTTCTGAAAGGGTTCAGAAAAGATTTACAAGGATGCTGCCAGGGTTGGAGCATTTGAACTATAGGGAGAGGCTGAACAGGCTGGGGCTGTTTTCCCTGGAGTGTCGGAGGCTGAGGGGTGACTTTATAGAGGTTTACAAAATTATGAGGGACATGGATTGGGAAAATAGACAAATAGGTGGGGTCGGGGAGTTCAGAACTAAAGGGCATAGGTTTAGGGTGAGAGGAGAAAGACATAAAAGAGGCCTAAGGGGCAACGTTTTCACATGGAGGGTGGTACGTGTATGGAATGGGCTGCCAGAGGATGTGGTGGAGGTCGGTACAATTGCAACATTTAAGAGGCATTTGGATGGGTATATGAATAGGAAAGGTTTGGAGGGAAAAGGGCCGGGTGCTGGCGGATGGGACTATATTGGGTTGGGATATCTGGTCGGCATGGACAGTTGGACCGAAGGGTCTGTTTCCATGCTGTACATCTCTATGATTCTATGACAGTCAGTATGCTTCAAATGGCTATATTTCAGGTCTAAATAAATTTGGGACATCTCAAATACATCTAACCCTCTGCCAAGATTGCCTTTCTTTCTTCACTTGGAAGTATCAGGATGATTTTAAGGAAACAGTTCCTGAATTCAGTACCTACTTCAATGTGTAAACAGTTTGCGACTCAGAGACAACAACAGAGTCAATAAGAAGGGCCCACATTGTAAAGGTGAAAGGCAGAAAGTTTTGAGGAGATTTCAGAAAAACATTTTTTTACCCAGTGAGTGGTGGGGCTCTGGAATGCACTGTCTGGGTGGATAATTGAGGCGAAAAACCTCACAACCTTTAAAAAGTACTTGGATAAGCACTTGGAGTGTCACAACAGTCAAGGCAAAGGGCCTTGTGCTGTAAAGTGGGACTAGTATAAATTGAGAGTTGATTTGTTAGCACAGATTTGATAGGCTGAACAGCCTCTTCTGTATTGTATGATTCTATGACAAGACCTGAGAAGGACTGACACATCAACATGTCGTTCTCTAGGGGAATCAGGAAAGGGAATAAAGTCATAGAGACGTACAGCACAGAAACAGACCCTTCGGTCCAACCCGTCCATGCTGACCAGATATCCCAACTCAATCTAGTTCCACCTGCCAGCAACCGGCCGATATCCCTCCAAACCCTTGCTATTCATATACCCATCCAGATGCCTTTTAAATGCTGCAATTTTACTAGCCTCCACCACCTCCTCTGGCATCTCATTCCATACACGTACCACCCTGTGTGAAAACGTTGCCCGTTAGGTCTCTTTTATACTTTTCCCCTCTCACCCTAAACCTATGTCCACTAATGCTGGACTCCCCCACTCCAGGGAAAAGACTTTGCCTATTTACCCTATCCATGCCCCTCATGATTTTATAAACCTCTATAAGGTCACCCCTCAGCCTCCGAAACTCCCGGGAAAACAGCCCCAGCCAATTCAGCCTCTCCCTGTAGCTTAAATCATCCAATCCTGGCAACATCCTTATAATTTTTTTCTGAATTGTTTCAAGTTTCACAATATCCTTCCAATAGGAAGGATACCAGAATTGCACGCAGCATTCCAAAAGTGGTCTAACCAATGTTCTGCACAGCCACAACAGCCACAGCCCAACTCCGACCAAGAAGAAATGAGGAACAATACCACCAGACCTCCAGTCCAGAGAGGACCTTTTGCAGTGTAAACATAATTTAACTGAACCTAATCTTCATCACTCTTTGTGCTCTATGATAAACACAAAGATCAAACAGTCAATTATCTGTGTTCTCTGGTGAACTTTTTTAAAACCAGTTAATATATTCTATCCATAGCTGCTTTATCACAAAATCAAATAAGTTAAACATCTTTAATGAATATCTCTGAAACCTTCAAGGCACAACATGGAAAACATTCACGCCTTCCATTTGAACATTACACAACTGAAATCTCCCATTTTGAATCTGTTATGGTAAATCTCCACTGAACATGCCTCAGCACATTCTCACTTTTTACAAATTGAGATGCCAAGAATTTGAAACAGCATTCCATCTGAAGTCAAAAAGGCCATTTATACAGGTTTCTCAATATGCATTTGTGTCATGTCAGTAAGTCCTTATCGATGTATTAAATGCCTTTCTGAGTTATGTGAATCTCCAGATTCCTCTTCATGCATGAACATTTTATTCAATGCCATTGAATTTACATTATCACTCCTCACACTACTCTGAGCTGAATTTCATCTGCTGTGTCTTCCCACTGTACGTCTATCTGCATCTTCTGGTGGTCCTCCACGCTCCTCTTCACTATTTACTATATTTTCAAGTTTTGGCAGCTGCAAATACAATCAGGTATCCAAAAACAGACCATTAATACATGGAATCTGCAGGAGGCCCAGTACTGGAATGAACCAGATTATAACCATTTAAATAACAGATATTCCATTCAGAATTATTCTTTAGTTCCTGATTCTTAAACCTATTTTATGTTCATGCTGCCACTCCTTCTTCACAAGGATTTCAATTCAACTAACGTGGCACTTTATCAAACAATGTTGATATTGAAATAAAATTAGCCATTTCTGTCTGTTAAGTTCTCAATTTTGGACAGAATCCTTACCTTTTGGATTTTGTTTCATCATCCACATTGCTGTCCATTTGATTCCAAGTTCTTTGCCATATTCATCACCATACCAGACCAGCAGCTCGCACCGAGGAGGAACACGCTTGCAGGTTCTGTAATAAATTTTGCCATGGTGCTGAAAGGCTACAAGGTTCTGCTCCTCTTCCTTTCTGGCACAGTTAACAAATCTGGAAAATAACAAGTGAATACTTAACTGACCAAAAGTCAGTTCAAATTGTTGCATGAACACAGATTGAGAAGCAGAACAAAAATGTGTCAGAATGACAGGGCATTCATTACAAAATTTCAATGCATGCGATGCATACTGTACAAGATAGTTGTGTCAACATTTCAAAGGAGATGGGGAGGGATTTTAGAAGGGCGGCACGGTAGCTAGCATTACTGCCTCACAGTGCCAGGGTCCTAGGTTCGATTCCCTCCTTGGGCCACTCTCTGTGTGGAGTTTGCACATTCTCCCCGAGACTGCATGGGTTTGCTCCGGGTGCTCCGGGTTCCACCCACAGTCCAACGAAATGCAGAACAGGTGAATTGGCCATGCTAAATTGGTGTTAGGTGCATCAGTCAGGTGTAAATTTAGGGTAGGGGAATGGGTCTGGGTGGATTACTGTCCGGAGGGTCAGTGTGGACTGATTGGGCAGAATGGCCTGTTTCCATGCTGCAGGGAGTCTAATCTAAAAATAGAAGAGAGGATAGATTTACCCAAAAATATGGGTTTCCTCAACCACTTCCACTGGCAGCTCATTAACATTAACAGTACCACCCACTGTGTAAAGTAGTTGCCCCTCTTTTATTCTTTCCTGTCTAACCTTTAACTGATGCCCTGTAGTTCTCAATTCCCCAACCTTGGGAAAAAGACTGAGTGCATTTACCCATCCATGCCTCTCATGATCTTCTGTCCTTCTGTAATATCACCCCCTCTGCCTCCAACTATCTAAAACAAAAAGTGCTAGCTTGCCTAATCTCTCCCTATAACTCAGACCCTTGAGTCCTGGCAATATCCCTGTAAATTTCTTCTGCACTCTTTCCATTTAATGATTTGGAGATGCCAGTGTTGGACTGGGGTGTACAAAGTTAAAAATCACACAACACCAGGTTATAGTCCAACAGGTTTATTTGGAAGCACACTAGCTTTTGGAGTGACGCTCCTTCATCAGGTGATTGTGGAGGGCTCGATCGTAACACAGAATTTATAGCAAGAATTTACAGTGTGATGTAACTGAAATTATACATTGAAAAATTGATTGTCTGTTAAGCCTTTCATCTGTTAGAATACAGTGATAGTTTCACTTCTTTCATGCGTAAATCACAAAACCTTCTTTAAAGTTGCATTCTCGGGTTAGCTATAACAATGGTGATAGCTAGACAATATGTTGAAGGTGTTGGCTCCCTGTGTTCTCTGTCTATGACCTGATGCTTAGATTGATTCTAATCTAAAAAGTGAGATAACGGAGTTTTACATAAATTCATGCAGTTTTTGAGCTCAGAGTTCTACTTGAATGCATGCAGTTTTTGAGCAAAGTACAATGTAACTCTGCAAGTACAAATTCACCCCACAAAATATATGTGTGCATGTGGGTCTTTGTCTGTCTGTGTGTTTGTGTCTGGGGTGGGGGTTGTGAGTGTGAGAAAGTGTGTGTGTGTGTGTAGTGAGTGTAGAGTGTCTTAAGTCTGTGAGGGGGTGCATGTGTTGAGTGAGATTATACTTTCACTGTGTACATGTTGTGACATATTTAAAAGCTGTGGTTTATTCTATTTTATCATCATTTGTTCTGGTTAATAAATTTTACTTTTATTATTAAAACCAAATCTGCAATATTGTGTACTTATGTTTCAGTGAGAGACCATCTTGCTAAAACCAAGACAAAATATAACCTACCAAGCCGGATGTCAGTCTGACCAGTAATTACTTGACCAGTAATAACATAATGTAAGATCATAACAGTTATTATATGTGATGCTTCAGGGTAGGGGAAACGGGCTGCAAGCCAAGTTCTGGCAATATTATATCAGTTTTCCCTTACCTCATCCAATTTGATTTAGATTCATCCTTTGCATCAATGTATTCAACATCTTGCTTTCCTTTACTGATCTGAAGAAAGGTATTTTGATAAAACAATTTGATTGTTAAAAGGAATCAAATAAATCTTTTGTTTAGCCAGTGATCTAATTTTACAAGAGCTGCGTGCAGTGGCTTCACGTTTTAAGTGAAAGCTTAACAATACCGTCCTTTACTTTTTGTGATTATAGCTTTGTGTCAGTGAATCCAGAGTTCCATATAAACTACAAAGCCACAAAGTAGTAAACAGTTTCAGGGAGATTTGAACAGTCAGGAAAGAATCCCAAACTAATTCAAATTGCCTTTGGTGTTTGTCATGTCACTATTTTTCTTACAGTTCCTTCTACCCCTCGCCTACTCTGCATTTCTCAATCAGAAATTTCAAGGCTCTGATATATTGTTCCCCAGTTGGCCAATTGCCCACTATGAGGAATACCAGAATATTAGTTCCATGAACACTCAATGTATTAAACTGAAAATTTATATTTAATAAGGACTGCCAATCTTTGAATTATCTCCCCACGCTGGCTATGGAAGCTCAGTTTTTGAGTATATTTCAAGCAGATGTTGATGCTTCTTCCAATAAATCATGTAAAGCGTAAATGAAATTGTATGGGTAAAGGGCACTTGAGTGTCTGATTCACTGTGATCAAATTCAATGATGGACCAGGCTTGAGGGAGTGAATGGCTTACTCTGGATCCTGTGAAGGAGGAAAGAAACAGAGGAAATGCAACATCAGTTGAGGGGAGAATGAGAAAAGGAAGTGAAGGCTAAAGTAATCCAATAAGAAGTGGTTGACTTGTTGCCAATCTTGTTGCCAAGATTAGATCATACACAATAGAGGTAGAACAAAGTTCTGGCTTTTTGAAAGAAGGCAGCGACTAGCGGTTGATGGAAAATATTCAGCCTGGAGTCCGGTTATAAATGGTACGTATCTGTTTTGGGACCACTGCTGTTTGTCATTTTTATAAATGACTAGGACGCAGGCATAGGTAGATGGGTTAGTAAATTTGCAGATTACACTAATGTCGGTTGAGTAATGGACAGAACGTCATCACCTCAGGAGATCTCCCACCCACAGCTTCCAACCTCATAGTCCGGGAACCCCGCACTGTCCGGTTCTACCTCCTTCCCAAGATCCACAAGCCTGACCACCCTGGCCGACCCCATTGTCTCAGCATGCTCCTGCCCCACTGAACTCATATCTACCTACCTCGACACTGTCCTATCCCCCCTAGTCCAGGAACTCCCCACATGCGTTCGAGACACCACCCACGCCCTCCACCTCCTCCAAGACTTCCGTTTCCCTGGCCCCCAACGCCTCATCTTCACCATGGCTATCCAATCCCTCTACACCTCCATCCGCCATGACCAGGGCCTCCAAGCCCTCCGTTTTTTTCTCTCCAGACGTCCCCAACAGTACCCTTCCACCGACACTCTCATTCGTTTGGCCGAACTGGTCCTCACCCTTAACAATTTCTCCTTTGAATCCTCCCACTTCCTCCAGACCAAAGGGGTAGCCATGGGCACACGTATGGGCCCCAGCTATGCCTGTCTCTTTGTTGGCTACGTAGAGCAGTTGATCTTCCATAAATACACCGGCACCACTCCCCACCTCTTTCTCCGCTACATTGATGACTGCATTGGCGCCACCTCGTGCTCCCGCGAGGAGGTTGAGCAATTCATCAACTTCACCAACACATTCCACCCTGACCTTAAATTTACCTGGACCATCTCTGACACCTCGCTTCCCTTCCTGGACCTCTCCATCTCCATTAGTGACGACCGAATTGACACTGACATTTTTACAAACCCACCAATTCCCACAGCTCTTCCCACCCTACCTCTTGCAAAAATGCCATCCCGTATTCCCAATTCCTCCACCTCCGCCGGTTCTGCTCCCAGGAGGACCAGTTCCACCACAGAACACACCAGATAGCCTCCTTCTTTAGAGACCGCAATTTCCCTTCCCACGTGGTTAAAGATGCCCTCCAACACATCTCGTCTCCATCCCGCACCACCGCCCTCAGACCCCACCCCTCCAACCGTAACAAGGACAGAACGCCCCTGGTGCTCACCTTCCACCCTACCAACCTTCGCATAAACCAAATCATCCGCCGACATTTCCGCCACCTCCAAACAGACCCCACTACCAGGGATATATTTCCCTCCCCACCCCTTTCCGCCTTCCGCAAAGACCGTTCCCTCTGCGACTACCTGGTCAGGTCCATGCTCCCAAACAGCCCACCCTCCAATCCTGGCACTTTCCCCTGCCACCGCAGTAACTGTAAAACCAGCGCCCACACCTCCTCCCTCACCTCCATCCAAGGCCCTAAAGGAGCCTTCCACATCCATCAAAGTTTTACTTGCACATCCACCAATATCATTTATTGTATCCGTTGCTCCCGATGTGGTCTCCTCTACATTGGGGAGACTGGGCGCCTCCTAGCAGAGCGCTTTAGGGAACATCTCCGGGACACCCGCACCAATCAACCACACTGCCCTGTGGCCCAACATTTCAACTCCCCCTCCCACTCTGCCGAGGACATGGAGGTCCTGGGCCTCCTTCACCGCCGCTCCCTCACCACCAGACGCCTGGAGGAAGAACGCCTCATCTTCCGCCTCGGAACACTTCAACCCCAGGGCATCAATGTGGACTTCAACAGTTTCCTCATTTCCCCTTCCCCCACCTCACCCTAGTTCTAAACTTCCAGCTCAGTAACTGTCCCCATGACTTGTCCGGACTTGTCCTACCTGCCTATCTTCTTTTCCACCTATCCACTTCACCCTCTCCTCCTTGACCTATCACCTTCATCCCCTCCCCCACTCACCCATTGTACTCTATGCTACTTTCTCCCCACCCCCACCCTCCTCTTGCTTATCTCTCCACTCTTCAGGCTCACTGCCTTTATTCCTGATGAAGGGCTTTTGCCCGAAACGTCGATTTCGAAGCTACTTGGATGCTACCTGAACTGCTGTACTCTTCCAGCACCACTAATCCAGAATCTGGTTTCCAGCATCTGCAGTCATTGTTTTTACAAAGTGGCAAATGGAGTTCAATGCAGCTACATGTGAGATGATGCACTTTGGGAAGAATAACAGGAAGGTAGAGTGCCGGGTCAATGGAAAGATTCTTGGCAGCGTGGAAGTCCAGAGGGATCTTGGAGTCCATGTACATAGATCCCTGAAAGTTGCCACCGAGGTGGATAGTGCTGTTAAGAAGGCATACGGTGTGTTAGGTTTCCTTCGTAGGGGGATTGAGTTCCGGAGCCGCAATATCATGCTGCAACTATGCAAAACCCCAGTGTGGCCGCACTTGGAATATTGTGTGCAGTTCTGATCGCCATATTTCAGGAAGGATATGGAAGCATTGGAAAAGGTGCAGAGGAGATTTACCAGGATGCTGTCTGGGCTGGAGGAAAGGCTGAGAAACTTGGGTCTGTTCGCATTGGAAAGAAGAAGGCTAAGAGGGGATTTGATAGAGACACACAAGATTATCAGAGGATTAGATACAGTAGACAGTGAAAGTCTTTTTCCTAGGATGACGACGTCAACATGTACAGGGGGGCATAACTACAAACTGAGGGGTGATAGATTTAAGACAGATGTCAGAGGTAGGTTCTTTACTCAGAGTGGTAAGGGCGTGGAATGCCCTACCTGCCAATGTCGTTAACTCAGTCACATTAGGGAGATTTAAACAATCCTTCGAGAAGCTCATAGATGATGATGGGATAGTGTAGGGTTACGAGTTGAGAATAGTTCAAAGGTCAGCGCAACATCAAGGGCCAAAGGGCCTGTTCTGCGTTGTATTGTTCTATGTTCTAAGGTTGTTGGATGCAGAACTGGCTTGAAGGTAGAAGGCAGAAGGTGGTGGTGGAAGGTTGCTTTTCAGACTGGAGGCTGTAACCATGGTGTGCCACAAGGATCTGTTCTGGGTCCACTGCTTCTCTTCATTCATACAAATGATGGGATGAGAACGTGGGAGGTACAGTTAGTAAGTTTGCAGATGGCACCAAAATTGGAGTTGTAGTGGACAGCGAAGAAAGTTACCTCAGAGCACAATTGGATCTCCATCAGATAGGTGAATGGGCTGAGGAGTGGCGGATGGGTTTAATTTAGGTAAATGTGAGGTGCTGCATTTTTGAAAGGCAAATCAGGGCAGGACTTACACACTTTAATGGTAAGCTCTTGGGGAGTGTTGTTGAACAAAGAGATTTGGAGTGCAGGTTCATAGATTCTTGAAAGCAGAGTCAGGGTGGTATACAGGGTGGTGAAGAAGATGGTAGTACACTTGCCTTTGTTGGTCATTGCATTGTGTGTAGGAGTCGGCTGTACGGGACATTGGTTAGGCCACTTTTGGAATGCTGCAATTAATTCTGATCTTCCTGCTATAGGAAATATGTTGTGTAACCTGAAAGGGTTCAGAAAAGATTTACAAGGATATTGCCATGGTTTAAGCTTTCGGGAGAGGCTGAACACACTGGAGCTATTTTCTCTGGAATGTCGGAGGCTGAGGGGTAACCTTAGAGGTTTATAAAATCATGAGTGGTATTGATAGGATAAACAGATAAGGTCTTTTCCCTGGGGTGGAGGAGTCCAAAATTTAGGGTTAACTTAAGTTTAAGGTGAGAGGGGAAAGATTTAAAAGGGATCTCAGGGGCAACATTTTCTCATAAAGGGATGTGCACGTATGGAATGAGCTTCCAGAAGATGTGGTGCAGGCTGGTACGATTACAGTTAAAAGGCAGCTGAGAAAAAAACCCAGAGAAGCCTGTTATAAGTTTAAATGAAAGGAGTCAGTGATACTCACTTTATAAGTAACAACTTATTTATTTGACCCTAACAGTGAACAAATTAACAGAATTACAAACAAACCAAACAATTCCTCACTAACTACTAACTATTCCCGAACTGAACTAAAATTCTACTGGTCTGCTGTTCAAACACAAGTAATAAGAAAACAATAAATCAAAACATAAGTCTCTCCAAGTTCACATCGAATGTGTCTTCTGGAAGGCTATCTTTTCTCTGTTATCTTTCCAGTCTTCCTTCTGCTGATCCCAAGTTACAAACACATTTCTTCTGCTGATCCTGCTGTTAGGGATGTCTTCTCTGTAATTTCTTCTGTGAGGACTTTTAGCTAGAAGTGCCATGCTACTTTATGCACAGGTAGTGCTTTCTTGGAGATTTCTTGTGAGAGCTCGATGTTTATTTCTCAGATGGTGGGTTTGCTCTCTCTTTAGATGGCAGTTGGCCCTCGCCGATTTTCCAAAATGCCCTCACCTTTATACCCTTGACGACCTCTTAATTTCTTTACAACTGGATTGGTTCAAGGTTGTCAACACTAACAGGTTTATATTTGATAGGTTTTTAGTATCTGAGGGTATGGTTCAAAATGATTGGCTAATTTTGAACAAAATTGCTTTTTTGGTAAAATAGGCTGCTTGGCTGCTTGATAAAAATTGTTTCAATTGTATCTATCTACCTGTAATCTACAATTTTCATTGAATAGAGGTTTACTTGCTTTCTTTCACCATGTTATGGTGATTGCTATTCCAGCAGTCAGTCACTCAGCAACCATCAGCCCTACAATGAAAACTTAAGTAGGCCATTCTTAACTTGCAAACATTTAAGTCTTTAGGTTTGTTCAATACCAAGTGATTCCCCCAGCTGTCCATTCATTGTCAAGACTAGAGAAGCAACCAGAAACAGAAACCTTAAACAACTTTTCACAAAAATGTTCATATGAGTCCTGAGCTTCTTTAAAAACATGCAAGAAACCTGATAATGATGACAGACACTCACCACCCATGAATAGCCACTGACAGCAGCTGATTCTTCAGTTGATGTGACTCCTTCATAGGGTCCAAAATGAACTCCTTTAGGAATAGCCTTTCCTTCATTCCACACACCAAGACCAGCCTTTCTAATTTTGGATATCGCAATGCTGAGGCCCTCTGGAAGGGTTAAACGTGCTCGATCTGGTTGATTGAATTCAACAACTGTGTCCTTTATGAACACTGGAGGACCATGCACAGGACACTCTTCAACAAAAAATCTCTTGCAGTCTTCGCAAACTGTTGAAACACACAAAATTAAAGATGGATCAGGATTTCAGTTCATTACTCGATATTTATGAAGGTGACAAGGCCCGCATGGAGAAAGCTCTCAGAAACATGCTCAGTCTGTTCGTGGTCAAGGGGGCAACACAGATTTCAAGGAACAGTAACAAAGCAAGAAAATGACATTATCTCTTAGCCAGGCTACACTTATACAGTTATGGAGATGAATACTGTGGAAACAGACCCTTCAGCCCAACTTGTCCATGCTGACCAGTTACCCAAACCTAATCTAGTCCCATTTGCCAGCACTTACCCCACATTTCTCTAAACCTTTCCTATTCACATACCTATCCAGATGCCTTTTAAATGCTGTAATTGTACTAGCCTCCATCACTTCCTCTGGCAGTTCACACACCACCCTCTGTGTAAAAATGTTCCCCCTGAGATCCCTTTTCCATCTTCCCCTTCTTACCCTAAACCTATACCCTATCGCTCTGGCCTCCCCCACACCAGGCAAACAACTTTGTTTATTTATCCGATCCATGCCTCTCATTATTTTATAAACCTCTATCAGGTCAGAATATGAACAGCATTAGCTCTTGGGTTGGCTGACTGGCAAAACACAGAGTGGGGATAGAGGCATTTTTCAGAATGGCAGCTGGTAACTAGCGGAGTTCCATGGGACTTCATGTTGGGACCACAACTATTCATGTTAACAATCTGGATGGAAGAATTTAAGGCATTGTTGCTCAACTTGAAGATGTCACAAAGGTAAGTGGAGGGACAGGCAATGCAGAGGAAGCAGCAAGACTGCAGAAGGACGTGGACAAGTTAACAAGAGTCGGCAAAGAAATGGCAGATGGAATACAATGTCTGAAGAGTGAGGTTATGTTTTTGGGTTGGAATACAGGCATAGGTGACTTTATAAAGAGGCAAAGACATTGGAAATCTGAAACACAAAGTAACTCGGGAGTCCTCGTTCAGGATTCTCCTCAGGTTAACATGCAGGTTCAGATGGCAGTCAGGAAGGCAAATAAAATGCTGACATTCATTTCAAGAGGGCTACAACAGCAGAGATATAACTTCTGAAGCTGTGAAAGGGTCTGGTCAGACCGCATTTAGAATATTTAGTGTAGTTTTGGGCTCCGTATCTAAGGAAGGATGTCCTGGCTTTGGAGGGTTCCAGTGGAGGTTTCCAAGTATGATTGAAACTTACAGAACATTGAGAAACCTGGGCAGAGTGGTTGTGGAGATAATGTTTCCACTCACAGGAGACAGGGTGGTTAATCTGTGGAACTCGTTGTTGCAGAGGGTTGTGGGTGCCAAGTGCATTTGAGACAACAATAGATAGCTTATTGATTTGTTAGGTGGTCAACGGTTATAGGGATAAGGCACATGAATGAAGCTGAGAGACATATCAGCCATGATCAAACTGTGAGGCAGACTCCATACGCTGAATGGTCCAATTCTGTTTCTCTTAAAATCTTCTGGAGTAACTCACCCTGTGACTTTGCAAAGACATTTGCAAGGCATAAACAGCAGTGCAACAGTATACTCCACATTTGCCTGGACATGTGCAGGTCCAAGAACACCCATGAAGCTTGACACCATCCAGGACAAAGCAGCCCATTTGATGATCATGATATGCACAAGCATTCACTCCTTCCACTACTGGTATTCATTAGCTACAGTGTGTGCCATCTATAAGATGCACCATGGCTCCTTTAACAACACCTTCCAAACCCATGATCATCTTTCTAGAACCACAACAGCAGCATACACTGGAGAAAACCACCAACTGCATCTTCCTCTCCAAGCACTCACTAGCCTGACATGTCAATATATTACTGTCCCTTCAGTATCACCACATTGAAATCCTGGAGATCTCACCCCAAGACAGTTAAGGGTTCACCTACACCAAATGGCAGATCACAATCACCTTCACCACAATAACTAGGAATGATGTGACTAGTGACTTCAACAGCTCACAAGTAAATATAAAAGGCAGGGGACTCCACTTCAAACTCATAAAACATCACTTTAAACCCTGTGAATAAAGATACTTAAAGCATAAAATCTTTTGGGAGTATTTTCTGATCATTTGTAAGTTGGTGATGAGGAAACATAAGTGCATGTTTCTGGGCAAACACAGGGTTTTTCCCTTGCCAGGCTATATTTCTGCAGTAATAGTCTGGTTTCTCAAAGCCTGTCATATCAACCCTTCCAATAATTTCTTCCTGAAGAATTGGCTAGGTCACTTTTCACCTACACAGAAAATCTTCATCACAAAGTTCCCTTTCTTCAGTGTAAATCTTTCTCTCTTTATTTCTCAAACTGTATCTTCTCTCTTCCTTTTCATTGTGTGTTTCCTCACTTGAAGATTCCAAAGTGTTTCCAGTACAGACAACTGTGGAAGAAATCAGAAAGATTTGAATAATCCCTGAAAAAATCCAACATCTGTTGTTTTATAGAAAGGGTATTTTCTGTTTCAAGATCAGAATCTATAGATAATTATGTATAACAAAACACTGAGTTAATTTGATGAATCACTGCTGAAATAGACACATTGCAAACAAAAGCATATCCTCACTAAAATATAAAAATAAAGTAAAATCCAAAATCAACAAATCTATTCAGAAATTCCTGTATTCCTGGACAGATACCTTTGATGGATTCATTTTGAGCCTCAAATTCACTCAATGCAGTATTACTTTCTCGGTTTCTCTTTTTAACTGAAACTGTCTCTTCCAGAACTGAGGCAGTGTCCTCATTGAAGCTCCTTAAACCTGCATCTTTATCCTCCTGTAAATGGGATGCATTTGCTAATTGTCCTTTCTCGTTCTGAAATGTCAAATGTAATTTTTACATATTGTAACTCTCAACTTTCTCTGCATCACCAGATTATGCTTTCCAGTTGGTCTAATTTCATACTTAATAAACCAAAGTTCCCAACCACCCATTTGAGAAATGCATTCTCTCTCTCTCTCTCCAGTTACATATTTTTGGAATCGCTGTGTTTGAAACTATCCTTCTGTATTTCACTTAGGTAAAGTTAATCTTCCAAGTAAGTTGTAGGTATTTCAATCTGTTGTTACCTGAAAATTTCAGGTTCTCAGGGTGCATTTATTGATAAGCAACATCAAGAGGAGGTAATTTACAACGTCATCAGATCATTAAATTCAAAATGACAAGTCTGCAACTGGAGAATACACTTAGAAATATGAGCAAAATCAGAATCAAGGTCGCAGTAACTCCGGGCAAAAATACCACCAGAGTTAAAAGGAAACAATTAAGCCGGAAATCTGAGATCAGCACACAAAATATTCAAGTGTGTAGTAGGTCATTTTGAGTTGGAAGGAGAAAGACTAGATAATGTTTTAGGAGAAAACCCTGGGACAATCTATTTGAGCATCAGGAAGAGGCTGAATAAACTGGGATTGTTTTCCCTGGAGAGTCAGAGCCTGAAGGGTGACCACTTATAGAGGTTTATAAAATCATGAGCAGCATAGATAGCATCAATAGGAAAGGTCTTTTCCCTGGGGTGGGAGAGTCCAGAACTAGAGGGGCATTGGTTTAGGGTGAGAGGGGAAAGATAATAAAATGGACCTAAAGGGCAACCTTTGCACACAGAGGGTGGTACGTGTATGGAATGAGCTGCCAGAGGATATGGTGGAGGCTGGTACAATTACAGCATTTAAGAGGCATCTGGATGGGTATATGAATAGGAAGGGTTTGGAGGGATATGGGCTGGGTGCTGGCAGGTGGGACTAGATTGGGTTGGGATATCTGGGTCAGCACGGACAGGTTGGACCGAAGGGTCTGTTTCCGTGCTGTACTTCTCTAGGACTCTATGTTTTTAATATATCTTCCAGATGCTGACAGGGTTGCAATGACAGGTTGCTTCTTTTTGACTTGATATGTTACTTGATAAGAATTTTGCGCAGACCAAATTACCTTTTTGCTGTTCTCTATCTTTGTCTTCTTGGTACCATCATTCTTGAAAGGTGGCTTAAAGGTTCTCACCTCTTTAAAAGAATTTCAGTTTCATTTTAGATCTTCTGAAGTTGAAGTTTTTTTCCATTAGCAACACTGACAATAGAACATAGAACTATACAGTGCAGAACAGGCCCTTCAGCACTCGATGTTGCGCCAACCTGTGGACTATTCTCAGCTCAGATGATCCCAAAATCATCTATGAGCATATCTAAGGATTGTTTAAATCTCCCTAATGTGGCTGAGTTGACTACCTTAACAGTCATTCCATGCCCTTACCACTCTCTGCGAAAAGAACTTGCCTCTGACATCAGTCTTAAATCTATCACCCCTCAATTTGTAGTTATGCCCTGTTGTACAAGCTGATGTCATCATCCTAAGAAAAAGTCTTTCTCTGCCCACCCTACCAAACCTCTGATGATCTTGTATGCCTCTATCAAATTCCCCTTTAGCCTTTTTCTTTCCAATGAGAAAAGACCCAAGTCTCTCAGCCTTGCCTCCAGACCAGGCAACATCCTGGTAAATCTCCTCTGCACCTTTTCCAATGCTTCCACATCCTTTCTGTAATGGGGCAACCAGAACTGTACACAATATTCCAGGTGTGGCCGTACCAGCGTTTTGTATAGTTGCAGCATGATATTGCGGTTCCGGAACTCAATGCCTCTACCAATGAAGCCGAACACAATCCTTAATATTTTCAAAGCAGAATCAAATATAATGTAGCTAAGAAGCATATTTGCATTAATTCTAATGACAAATATTCAATTGACTTTCCTTTGCAGTTAGAGTCATAGAGATGTAAAGGACAGAAACAGACCCTTCGGTCCAACCCGTCCATGCCGACCAGATATCCCAACCCAATCTCGTCCCACCTGCCAGCACCCGGCCCATATCCCTCCAAACCCTTCCTATTCATATACCCATCCAAATGCCTCTTAAATGTTGCTATTGTACCAGCCTCCACCACTTCCTCTGGCAGCTCATTCCATACACGTATCACCCTATGCGTGAAAAAGTTGCCCCTTAGGTCTCTTTTATACCTTTCCCCTCTCACCCTAAATCTATGCCCTCTAGTTCTGGACTCCCTGACCCCAGGGAAAAGACTTTGTCTATTTATCCTATATATGCCCCTCATAATTTTGTAAACCTCTATAAGGTCATCCCTCAGCCTCCGACACTCCAGGGAAAACAGCCCCAGCCTGTTCAGCCTCTCTCTGTAGCTCAAATCCTCCAACCCTGGCAACATCCTTGTAAATCTTTTCTGAACCCTTTCAAGTTTCACAACATCTTTCCGATAGGAAGGAGACCAGAATTGCAGGCAATACTCCAACAGTGGCCTAACCGATGTCTTGTACAGCCGCAACATGACTTCCCAACCCCTGTACTCAATACTCTGACCAATAAAGGAAAGCATACCAAATGCCTTCTTCACTATCCTATCTACCTGCGACTCCACTTTCGAGGAACTATGAACCTGCACTCCAAGGTCTCTTTGTTCAGCAACACTCCCTAGGACCTTACCATTAAGTGTATAATCCTGCTAAGATTTGCTTTCCCAAAATGCAGCACCTCGCATTTATCTGAATTAAACTCCTCTCTAAGTTATAAATGTAAAGTGACTGCCTCTAGCTTGCTCATGGCTCACACATACATAAAAATAAAACATTTTAAGATTTTTAACAAAGAAAATAAATTCTACTTGCGTAGTGGGTTTTTCACAAGACATTTAGGTGTCCAATCTTCATCTGAATCACTAGACTCATACACACAAGGTCGATTACCTCTGCCATGTCTCGACATGAATGCTGGCTTTGGTACGTTCAATCCTTTAAAAATTAAAATATTTCAATCATTGGTCATTTACAATTGTCAGTATTTCTTTTTACTTATCAGACTGAAATAAGAAACCTGTTGAATCTAATCATTTCAGAATCTCAGGTAAGAGCAATACAGGACATCCTTCCATGAATGGCACCCAAATGTTCATCCAGCTACAATTAAGCAAGTTAAAAGAAGCTGTCACATTATGCCAGATTGTTTGGAACACAGCACCCAGGCGAATGGACATCCAGCAGCCTTTAAATTTATTTTTCCCTTCTAGTATGTGAACAATTGCAGAGTCAAAATGAAAGCAGCATATTGTGATGCCTCAGCGTAAAGGAAAAGGAACGGCATCTGAGATACAGAGGTTACCTCAATTATTTCCAAGTGATTGCTTTGTGATCTTGAGTCAGCACATTAAAAAAGTGTAAGACTTACTACAATGAGCGATTGAAAACAACACAAGTACTATGTCAAAGATAAACATGGACAGCACATGAGCCTGAAATAACAGTAAATTTTGCAAACAATCCACAGTTCAATCAGCAGCTATGTGTGGAAAGACATACTTGCAAACTAATGTCAAACAGTTAAAGTTTTTTTGTGCTTTCTACAAACACCATTCTCATAGTATAAATGACAGTGGTTTAGTGTGGTTTAGTACTACTCATCAATTAGAAATCAGTTCATGTTGACCATGTTTCAGGATTAGTTGGAATCTGTCCTTCCAGGGAAAGAAAAATGTATATTCCAGCACCTTGCTTAAAAGAGCAGTGAGAGGCAGAAAGAAAGTGTGTACCCCAGCATCCTTTTCATTCAATTCAGATCTTAGTCGGGAAGGATTAATTTGGTTCGAAAGCATTTTAAAATATGAAATCAAACAGCTCAATGTAGCTTATTTAGTAAAATGTACTGATTAATTGGGAGCAGGAAGCTAGTCTTGCATCACTTGATCAGATCAGGAGGAATCCCCTCGCAACCCGGAACCTTGCCTGAGGCCAGGCGGTCAATGGCCTTGCTGAGCTCTTCTACTGATGGATCTGCGCCGAGTTCGTACATGCTCAGCAAGCACATGATGGCATCAGGTGGTGAAGCGAATACAGTAGACATCAGAATATTGTTCAACCCACCTCTCCATCTGATGGCCTGCGTTTGTGATTACTTCCCCAGTAGAGGATTTGAGGGGGGCTGTCTTGCTCTGAGCTGGTCCTAGTGCCTTCTTGATGCCTTTGTACACTCCCCTAATGTTCCCCGTCTGAATTTTCTCACTTAGCTGTGTCCCATACCAGTTAGTGCAACGCCTGACTGTCTGCTGAACTTGGTTCCTGGCAGCCCTGAGAATCTGCAGGTTCTTCCCGCTAGCTGACCACTTGTACTGAGCTAGGGCTACACACTTGACTTCAACAACTGCGGTCATCTTGGTTGCCATAGCCTCAAACCAGTCATGTGTCTTGCAGGTCTTCTTCCCAAAGATTGCCAGGGATGTGCGGTGCATGGTATCCAGCAAGGTTTCCAACTTCTCTGTGGCAGAGTCTCAGTGTTGCTGGGCACTGAGTTCTTTCTCCAAGGCCTCTGAGAACTGTTGCACAAGGTTTGGTTGGGACATCTTGCTGACATTGATGCAAGGGTTCCCCTGTTGATTACTGCAATGGAATCTCTTAGGTTGCAGCTTAATCTTTCAACACACTAAGGAGTGGTTTGTGTCACAGTCTGCACGATGATAAGAGTGTTTGATGATGGCACACCTAACTTGGATCAGACAGAGTTGGTGCCATGGGAGTCTCCAGGAAACCTTGTGCTGAGGCTTTGTCTTGTTGCACAAATCATGGTAAGTGCACAGCTCAAGCAGTAGCTGTCCATTCTCATTCATTTTGCCAACGCCAAAATACCCAAGACAGAATGGCCATGAGTCACAGTCTGCACCCACTCTGGCATTGAAGTCACCCAGAAGAACGAGTTGCTTCTTCCTTGGGATGCTGCTAATGAGGGGTGTAAGTTTGTCATAAAACACATCCTTTGTGTTTGGCATGGAATGTAGTGTCAGGGTATACACATTGACAAGGGTGACTGGGCCTGTGCTGGTGTTGAGGCCAAGAGTCCTGAGTCACTCTGAGCTATTGCTGCCTGGTTCTACTGTGTGCATCAGGCTGTTCATTACTGCAAAGATGACTCCGTGCTCTCTGCGCTCTTCAGAGCCCTTCCCCAGCCAATAAAACATGTAGTCCTTCTCTTTCAGTGAGCCTCTCCATTTGCACCCCCTCCCCCACCTGGCCCATAACTTCTCTCTATTTAGCCCCAACACCCATCCCATACTTACCCTATTTATATGTACTGCTCCACACCCATCCCATAACTGGTTTCTATCTCTATACCCCACACACCCAACACACATTCAATACCATCTCTCCCAATTTACCATCCTCCCATCAAGTACCAACATATCTCTCTCCATTCACCCACTCCACATCCATCTCATACCTACCCTCTCTATTTGCCTCCCCTCAACCTTCGCATATCCTTCTCTACATACCCCAACCTCATCCCATACCGACTCTCACCATTTGCCCCTCCACCCAGCCCATACTTTCACTCTATATACACTCGATCCACACCCCTCTCTCCCCCCATTTCTCAGACCGCATTAACCTCTCTACCCCCATCCCTCAGACCACATTAACCCCTCTCTCTCCCCACCCCATCCCTCAGAACACATTAACCTCTCTCTCCCCCTCCAATCCCTCAGATGATATCCTCAGACTAGCTTACTGCTCCCATAAAGGCCTTTGTCAGTGCTAGCAAGAAGGAGCTGTACCACAGGCCATGTGGGATGCCAAGATCATTGCCCTCTACAAGAACAAGGGTGAGAGAAGCAACTGCAACAACTGCAGAGGCATCTCTCTCCTCAACACTGTCGGTAAAGCCTTTGCTCAGGTCATCTTTACTCACCTGCAGAAACTGGCAGAGTCAACAGTAGACATGATCTTCTCCCTTCGCCAACTGCAGGAGAAGTGCAGAGAACTGAAAATGCCCGTGTGTCGCTTTCATTGACCTCACCAAGGCATTTGACCTGACAGCAGGTCTGTTCAAGGTTCTCCTTAAGATCAGCTCCCCACTGAAACTGCTGAGCATGATCGAATCATTCTACAGTAATATGAAGGAGACAGTGCAATTCAATCACAGCTCTTCTGAGCCCTTCAACACCTGCAGCGGCATCAAACAAGACTGTGTCCCCGCTCCCACACTCTTCAGGATTTATTTTTTTGCTGCACTCCTCAAACATGCCTTTGACACTGCAACAGAGGGGATTTACTGATGCGCTTGATTAGACAGCAGGTTCTTCAATCTGGCCCGCCTTAGACCCAAGACAAAAGTATGCGCGGCACTCGTCAGGGACATGCTGTTTACCAATGATGCTGCATATCCTTCTCTACATACGCCCAACCTCATCTCATACCGATTCTCACCATTTGCAACCCCCCCTACCCAGCCCATACCATCTCTCTATATGCAACCAATCCACACCCCAATGATTTACCAATTGAATTAAGTTATTCCAGTTTCTTCTTTTTTTAAATTTTATTTTAATTACCGAGGATGAATCAAGGGAGTTTTGCTTTAAATCTGACAACACCAGGTCATAGGTTTATTTTTGACCTTGTACAACCCAATCCAACACCAGCACCTTCACATCATTGCTTTAAATCTAGCAGTTTGGCCAATCAAATTGAATCTGGAACGCAACACCTTACATTTACCTTTAAAAGTAAGAAAAAGTTCGGGTCTAGTCTGTCTTCTGAATATTTTGAGGGTGTTTGGTCTGGTCCATAACACACAGTATAGTATTTCAGTTGAAAGTTAACTGTATGGTGGTCCAATGAGTACATAACCACACTGCTTGTTACAATCTCATTGCTAATACTCAGACAGGATTTCTCACTTTCGCACTCCGGAAAATTCAGAACTTTCATCTGTGATTTACCAATGAGAAAATCAATATTCAGAAATTCCAAGGCCCAGGACAGCAAATTCTCACAACAGTTCTAACGTGTGTCAGCAATGCAAAATGGAAAATCCCAGTCCAATGTCTGTCTTCACAAGGCAAGACTGGTCAGGACAATGCAATATTCAGAGAAGCCAGCACATGTCAAAAGTTGTCAGGAAAGGCAGCTTCACAGATGGAAAGCAAAAAGCATTGACTTTGTACAAACCTATTGCAAGCATGGCCTCATAGTTCCTCTTCACATTCTTATAACGTACTTTTTCCCATTCACTTAGCTCTGCCCACTCATCTTTGGAAAAATGATGGGCAATGTCTTTAAATTGATCTTTAATCTGAAAATACAAAATTGTGATTCTTTACATGCCTCATAAGTGATTGTGTAATCTTCACAAACTAAAGACTTACAAATGTAGGATGAGCTACCTTGCCAGATCTACCATTCTTTATTAGAATATCCTCCAGGTCCTCAGAGTGGGCAGGCAATAAACACTGGGAGAAAAATTACACAACAAACATTATAAAATCTTACAAAACATTTCAATGGAGTTGTTGTTCATATGGATGCTGTGACAGAGTAAAAATGAAGTTAGGTAAGCCCAAATAGCCATTAATTTCATTCAAAAATGCTAACTTCTGGCCAGACACCATTTTGAAGTCCACCCTTATCAGTCACCTCTTTTTCGCTCTTGTAGCAAATTCTGTATGTTTATTATGGACATCAGACATTTTCTTCCATGATCACCCTTTTGAGAATGAAGAAGCTCTTTATGTCCACCTGCATTGAGTGGCCAGTGCATTAGGCATTCAAGGAAGGTTTTCGCTGTTTTCCCACCTTTGTAATTTCTTCACTATCAGAGAAGATGACCAAAGTGACATCAGCAAAGTTACAACCAGAAAAATACAAAGCCACCTGTCTTTGTCCAGTTGTATCAGCATAGCGGTCCAACTGCAGACTTGCTGAAGATGTTGCATAACTTGGCATCATTTCCAGTTTTCATCAGAACACTTGATGTGGTGTTGAGCCCTTCCAGATGATCCAGCTGCATTGAAGTCAAAGTTGACATTAGTCTGCATAGTCAAGAGTCTAGATGTCGTCAACAGCAGTGGGATCTGCGGAAAATATGCCATTAGTGCACTGTTTTGACATAGGGTTCATACCTTGGTAAACTGAAGCAGAGGATCTTGTACTTTACATCAACTACATGAAGGTGCCCTTCTATCATCTTCTGACTTCACAGGTACTGAAGTTGCCGGCTGCATGAGAACACTGATGATGTGAGTCATTTTCTCCTTTTATTATTTATTTCAGCCACGTCAGTGTGACTGGCCAGCATTTATTACCGACTTGAAGTGAAGTGAAAGTGAACTGTCGTTTTGAAGCCTTGGTGTCCACAGGCTATACACTCATATCCAAATCCCTCACAGAGGAAATTCTGGGATTCTGATCCAATGACAAATCAATAGTCCATGATGCCACCATCACAACAATAGTCTGTTCTTTCAGCAAACTAGCATGTCACTTTTTACTTTTGCAAAACGCTGACACGAAGATAGGGCTACCAACTGTGGTCAAGCCCATGGATGTATCTTGGAAACGGACCTTGAATGATTGGGGCCCCCTAACTGTTGAAAGCCTCCATGGATGTCAGAGACGAAAATTACTCCTACATTCTTGCAGCACTGGCAGGTGAGTTATTGTGTAAAAGCTGCTGGCACATGGCGCAGGTGAGAGTTTGATGTAGGTTACAGCATACAGCAGGATGTTTTCCCCTATTGCATAAGGGAGACTTACCAGCAAGCCGAGATGTCTGCCTTTGAATATGCACAAAGAATCAAAGCAGGGATGCTGTGGTGCTAAGTGACTAAGTGCTAAAAGAGCAAGTGATCAGAGCCCAATCTGAGAGCTGGGTGTATTTACATAGCAGCAGTGAAATGATAATTGTCAAGGTGCCAAGTTAAGCTGTTTGAAGTGTCCTGTCAGTGGATTGCAGGGTTGCCAAGCCAATTTTGAGAGACTGGCCATAGCTGAATGGCAGCATCTGTGGACATGGGATACAAATTAGGCAAAAGTGAGATTAGAGTCGATCGTATGGCGCTAGAAAAGCACCATCAGGCAGTATCTGAGCAGCAGGAATATCGATGTTTTGGGCAAAAGCTGTTCACCAATAAAAGCTATGAGCTGATGGTTGGGTGAGATAAATGGGAGGGGACTGGGGCTGGGGAGAAGGTAGATGAGAATGCAATAGGTAGATGGAGGTGGGAATAATGGTGACAGCTCAGAAAGGATGGGGGAAGAGGATAGGTGGGATGGAAAATGGACAGGTAGGACAGATCATGAGGGCAGTGCCGTGTTGGAAGGTTGGATCTGGGATAAGGAAGGGGGAGGGGAAATGAGGAAACTGGTAAGATCCACATTAATGTGGGGTTGGAAGTCCAGAGATGGAATTTGAAACATTCTTCATCCAATTGTCAGGTGGTTAGGGAGTGGCAATGGAGGAGGCCCACGACCTGTATGTCCTTTGCGGACTGAGAGGGAGCATTGAAGTGTTTGGCCACAGGGTGGTGGGGTTGGTTGGTTCAGATGTCCTGGAGATATTCTCTGAAGGGCTCTGCAAGTAGGGGCGCCAAGATGATGGCCCTCATAACTGCAGTTGTGCCATACAGACCAAAGGATATAATCATCTGGCTGTGTCTGGTGACAGATTGGCAGCTGCCACAGTTAAGCATGTTCAGCTGTCTCTCAATATACTGTGTATAAACACACCTGCACTCCATGACATTCATCATCAGCACCCAGAGTAATTTGATAGGGTCTTGAGCTCACTCCAGGTGCACCTCCTTCAAGTAGAAACTTCAATGTCTCCTCTAAGGACATTCCATAGGGAGTCTGGTCTTCCACCTGAAGCTTTGCTGGAGAGAAAAATGAGCTCTGTCTTTCATATCATAAATTCTTGGCATCTAGTTTCCTAGTGGTGAGTGGAAGGATCGAAAACTCTAAATAAAGGTGGTGAGATGTGCCATTTACAAAGCCATCTTACTGTTGCCAACTGGAATCTTGTCTTGACATCTGGAGTATTTGTGGGGAGAAAGCAGTTTGTTATGTCAGATATCTAAAAAGACCTCACTGGACATATCAGACAATTTGTCCAGATTAATTGTCATTGCCTATATGGCAGAGTCCTATAAGATATTGCCATGAGGAATCTATGCCCACTGATAGCATTGATGGGACTGACCAGCTGAACCTATCTCACATCAAGCTGCAAAAAGCCCATTGACCTAGCAATTACTTTCTGGTTTCCAGTGAAAACCTCCAATGACCTTACCTCAGATTTCCTCTGCTCTGACATTGCCTTTCCCTCTCCAACATCTTTCCCATTACTCTTAACTTTATCCATTCCTTCCTGAGAGCAGGTGCTTTGTTTATTCTACTTGAACCTTGAATTGTAGTTCTATACTCTACACCTTAGTTTTCTCAATGGTTATGCCCTGAGTCTACTAATCCTTCCCTTACTTTATCATACTACAGATGAAAATGAATCTCAAACTCCACCACATATTTTTCTATCAATAATAGTGTCTAATTTTTTTTCTCACGCTACTATCTGAACTGGACTTTTCTTCTGACTTTCCCTCAGACGAACACCAACGTAGCCTTCTTTCTCACTTAAACAAGATAAGCCAAATCCATCAGGAATTCATTTTATTCCATCCCTGCAAAAAACAGTCACCAAACACATTTCTAGAATGTCAAACACAAGTTACAAACTTATAATGAACCAAAACACAACCTAGTGATTATTTTTCTTTTCTGACAAAAAAAAATCAATCTTTCCCCTCTCCAATTGATTTTCCAGTTTCAAAAACCAAAAAAAACAAACTGTAAAATAGGTCTTTCCTTTACCCCATCCATTTCCCATAATTTGTTCTAACAAAGGGCTCTTTCAATCTCAGGCGAGCAAACTCGCTAAATAGCGTGAGGTGATTTTGGTCTCTCGTCTTGTTCTTTTTTTTCACCCAGAGATTTATTTCTGACTGCACCCGCCCTCACTTATCTGCTCCAGCCTCAATCCCTAACTGTTTGATTCCCCGAAGGTTTAACTAAATTGAAATATCCCTCTGCCTCGAGTCCACCCAGTTAAAGAGTTCACTTTTCCCGCGCTCTCTCCCTCTGTCAGCCTCCCGCTTTCTGACGATCTCCCGCCGACGCCGCTCCTATTTATAGCCTCCCGCGCGCGCGCACCTGCGACAGTTGGCGGCCGTTTTTCTTTCAAAAGATCCTCGCGCTCTCCCGCGCGCGGCTCCCAAGCGTCGACGTCGGCCGCCCTCATTGACGGAACTTCGGTCACGTGCCGCTCCCCGCGCCATGACCTCGTGGTTTGGGTCTTTGGATGGAGGGGGGCGGGGTCGTCCGCGGGTGTCAGCTAAAGCACGTGTTTTAGCTGACACCGGCGCATGTCAATAAGGGCAACTACCCATCGGATTGTGCTTTGGTTTCCCAGGAGGAGAAGATTGTTTGATAAAGGCACCAACTGCCTCTTCCTCAGCTTTGTTGGAGGAGAGTGCAATGGTACTATCCCCACATCAAGACCAGGAGTCAGAGAGAAATGGAGCATAGAAACAGGTCCTTTGGCCCAAACTAGTCGGTGCTGACCACGGTACCAATTCAGCCAATTCCAATTGCCCTTTTTTGGTCCATATCCCTCTAAACCTTTCCCAACAATGTATGTATCCAAATAGGAGGCCAAGGTTCAAGTGGTAACTGCACCAGAAATGTTGAATAACATGTTGGAACAAGTGGATTAGAAAATATTTCAAGGAGAGCTCAGGGTGCAAAGACTGTGGCACAAAAAATATAGAGTCCCCACAGTGTGGGAGCAGGCCATTTGGCCTTTCAAGACGGCACTGACCCTCCAAAGAGCAACCCACTCATACTCACTGTCTATCCTGTAACCCTGCATTTTTGATGGCTAACCCACTTAACTTGCACATCCCTGGACACTGTGTCCAATCGAGCATGACCAATCTAATTAATCTGCACAACTTGAACTGCATTAGGAAACTGAACTGCAGACACGAGTAAAACATGCAAACTCCATATGCACAGTCGCCCTAGTGTCGAATGGAACCCGGGTCCTTGGTGCTGTGCAGCAGCAGTAGTAACTACTGTGCATCTCATATATCTCTCAATGAAGAGCTTTGTTCAAATGAATATTTCTTTGTTTGAATAGCCTTCGACACAGGCACATAGGAACAGGAGTAGGCCACAAAGGCACATTGGAAGTGGAGTAGGCCATTTATTTCCTTTTTTTCTGTTCTGTGATTTAATAAAGTCATAGTCGATCTATGGTCTAACTCCATGTACCTGCCTTGGGCCCATCCCTTGCGAGCCTTGCTTAATAAGTGGAATATTTGAGATTTAAATTTAACGTCGACTGCAGTTTGAAGAAGAGAATTCCAAAGCTCCACTACCCTGCTTGTAGATGAGCTTTCTAACATCTCACCTGAATGGCTGGGCCCTAATTCTTAGATTATTGTCCCCTCATTCTAAAATGATTAACCAATTAGCAATTCAATAACTACCTATCTCAACAGAATAAATCCTTCCTATTCATATACCCATCCAGATGCCTCTTCAATGTTGTAATTGTACCAACCTCCATCACTTCCTCTGGCAGTTTATTCCATACACCAACCTCTATGCGTAAAAGTTTCCCCTCTCACCTTATACCTATGCCCTCTAGCTTTAGACTCCCCCATCCTGGTGGAGAGACCATGTATATAAACTTCTGTAAGATCACTCCTCAGCTTCTGACACTCCAGCGAAAATAGCCCCTGTTTATTCAGCCTCTCCCTATTGCTCTAACACTCCAATTCCGGTAACATTCTTGAAAACTTTTTTGCACCCTTTCAGGTTTCACAGCATCTTTCCTGTAGCAGGAAGACCAGAATTGTACGCAATAATTCAAAAGTGACTAACTAATATACTTTACAGCTGCAACATGACCGTCCAATTCCTATACTCAATGCACTGACCAATAAAGGCAAGCATACCAAACACCTTCTTCACTATCCTATCCGCCTGCGACTCTACTTGAACTGAACTATGAACCTGCACTCCAAGATCTCTTTGTTCAGCAACACTCCCCAGGACCTTACCATTAAGTGTACATGTTGTGGCACTGCTGTCTCACTGTGCCAGAGACCCGGGTTCAATTCCCGCCTCAGGCGACCGACTGTGTGGAGTTTGCACATTCTCCCTGTGTCTGCATGGGCTTCCTCCGGGTGCTCTGGTTTCCTCCCACAGTCCAAAAATGTGCAGGTTCGGTGAATTGGCCATGCTAAATTGGCTGTAGTGTTAGGTGAAAGGATAAAAGTAGGGGAAGAATGGGTTTGGCAGGTTGGTGTGGACTTGTTGAGCCTAAGAGCCTGTTTCCACAATGTAAGTAATGTAATTTAATGTCCTGCCCTGATTTGCTTTTTCAAAATGCAGTACCTCACATTTATCTGAATTAAACTCCAGCTGTCACATCCAAGCTCATTGGCCCATCTGATCAAGACCATGTTGTGCTCTGAGGTCACCTTCTTCACTGTCCACTATACCTCCAATTTTGGTGGCATCTGCAAGCTTACTAACTTTACCTCCAATGTTCGCATTCAAATCATTTATATAAATGACAAAAATTCAGTGAACCCAGCGCTGAACCTTGTGGCGCGCTGCTGATCACGATTAGATTCCCTACAGTATGGAAACAGGCCCTTTGGCCCAACAAGTCCACGCCAACCCGCCGAAGAGCAACCCACCTGGACCCATTCCCGCCTGACGAATCCACCTCATACTACGGGCAAGTTAGCATGGCCAATTCACATTGTTGGACTTTGGGAGGAATCCGGAGGAAACCCATGCAGACAAGGGGAGAATGTGCAAAAATCCACACAGACAGTTACCCGAGGTAGGAATTGAATCTGGGTCCCTGGTGCTGTGAGGCAGCAGTGCTAGCCACTGAGCCACTGTGCTGCCCCCTGATCAAGACCACATTGTACTTTGAGGTAACCTTCTTTACTGACCATTACACCTCCAATTTTGGCATCATCTGCAAACTTACTAACTGTAACTCCTGTGTTCGCATACAAATCATTGATATAAATGACAAAAAGCAGTGAACCCAGCATTGATCCTTGTGGCACACAGCTGATCATCTTTGAACATGTTGGCTCCCTAACGGTTCTGAATGATAAAGTAAATACTGACACAAACAATCACTCATTCTTTCAATACCAACTACTCTTAATGATATCAAATGACAGAAACTGGTTCTTCTTTTGTTGCAGTCTTCTTTATTAGTTGTTTGTTTCGATAATCTGCTGTTATGATTCAAAGCTAATATTTGTATTTGTTGTGAGTTCATTTCAACGCTTCCATTAACTACCATAAAAATGTTGTTTTAAGATTGATCAATTGCTGTACATTTATCAGAATTGTCAAAATTCTGATTGACAGTTAACCTCTGTGAGGGGGAGAGAATAAAGGATGAGCTCCTAACTGGAAAACAAAACCTAAAATTCTCTAACTGATGGTTCATGAATGTTCTTTAGGCTGGAGAAAGGTTTGCAGTGAAGATCCCCAGGGGTCAATATTAGGGCACTTGCTTTTCCTGCTACATATTAATGATCTGGAGCTTGATATGAAGTGACAAGTTCAAAGTTTGCAGATTAGACCAATTGTAAACTCTGAAGATTCCAATGTGAAACTCCAGATGGTTATTGACACGTTTGTAGTGGCGCCAGATGCAGTTTGATGCAGAGAAGTGTGAGGTGGTGCACTTTGATTGACCATAAGACCATAAGACATAGGAGTGGAAGTAAGGCCATTCAGCCCATCGAGTCCACTCCGCCATTCAATTATGGCTGATGCGCATTTCAGCTCCACTTACCAGCGTTCTCCCCGTAGCCCTTAATTCCTCTAGACAACAAGAATCTATCAATCTCGGCCTTGAAGACATTTAGCGTCCCGGCTTCCACTGCACTCCGTGGCAATGAATTCCACAGGCCCACCACTCTCTGGCTGAAGAAATGTCTCCGCATTTCTGTTCTGAAATGACCCCCTCGAATTCTAAGGCTGTGTCCACGGGTCCTCGTCTCCTCGCCTAATGGAAACAATTTCCTAGCATCCACCTTTTCCAAGCCATGTATTATTTTCTACGTCTCTATTAAGTCTCCCCTTAATCTTCTAAACTCCAACGAATACAATCCCAGTATCCTCAGCCATTCCTCATATGCTAGACCTGTCATTCCAGGGATCATCCGTGTGAATCTCCGCTGGACACGTTCCAGTGCCAGTATGTCCTTCCTGAGGTGTGGGGACCAAAACTGGACACAGTACTCCAAATGGGGCCTAACCAGAGCTTTATAAAGTCTTAGTAGTACATCTCTGCTTTTATATTCCAACCCTCTTGAGATAAGAGACAACATTGCATTCGCTTTCTTAATCACAGACTCAACCTGCATGTTTACCTTTAGAGAATCCTCGACTAGCACTCCCAGATCCCTTTGTGCTTTGGCTTTATTAATTTTCTCACTATTTAGAAAGTAGTCCATGCTTTTATTCTTTTTGCCAAAGTGCAAGACCTCGCACTTGCTCACGTTAAATTCCATCAGCCATTTCCTGGACCACTCTCCCAACCTGTCTAGGTCCTTCTGTAGCCTCCCCACTTCCTCAGTTCTACCTGCCTGTCCACCGAACTTCGTATCATCGGCAAACTTCACTAGAATGCCCCTGGTTCCCTCATCCAAATCATTAATATATAATGCGAACAGCTGTGGCCCCAGCACCGAACCCTGCGGGACACCGCTCATCACCGGCTGCCATTCTGAAAAAGAACCTTTTATCCCAACTCTCTGCCTTCTGTTAGACAGCCAATCCTCAATCCATCCCAGCAGCTCACCTCGAACACCATGGGCCCTCAACTTGCTCAGCAGCCTCCCGTGTGGCACCTTATCAAAGGCCTTTTGAAAGTCTAGATAGACCACATCCACTGGGTTTCCCTGGTCTAACCTACTTGTTACCTCTTCAAAAAATTCCAACAGGTTTGTCAGGCATGACCTCCCTTTACTAAATCCATGTTGACTTGTTCTAATCCGACCCTGCTCTTCCAAGAATTTAGAAACCTCATCCTTAATGATGGATTCTAGAATTTTACCAACAACCGAGGTTAAGCTGATCGGCCTATAATTTTCCATCTTTTGCCTTGATCCTTTCTTGAACAAGGGGGTTACAACAGCCATCTTCCAATCATCCGGGACCTTTCCTGACTTCAGTGACTCTTGAAAGATCTCAACCAATGCCTCTGCTATTTCCTCAGCCACCTCTCTCAGAACTCTAGGGTGTATCCCATCGGGGCCAGGAGATTTATCAATTTTAAGACTTTTTAACTTTTCTAGCACTATCTCTTTCGTAATGGCAACCATACTCAACTCAGCCCCGTGACACCCTTTAATTTTTGGGATGTTACTCATGTCTTCCACTGTGAAAACTGACGCAAAGTACTTATTAAGTTCTCCTGCTATTTCCTTATCTCCCATCACTAGGCTTCCTGTATCAGTTTGAAGTGGCCCAATGTCTACTTTTGCCTGTCGTTTGTTTCTTATGTACTGAAAGAAACTTTTACTATTATTTCTAAAAACATTGGAGGACAATATAAATTCTGAAGGGGGTGCAGGAGTGGGGGGGACCTGGATTTTTTTTTACTTAGATTAGTTGAATGTGGCAGGACAGGTTGAGAAATACGTTAAAGCTTATCTCTCCATGCTTCAGGCTTACTGCCTTTATTCCTGATGAAGGGCTTTTGCCTGAAACGTCGATTTCGAAGCTACTTGGATGCTGCCTGAACTGCTGTGCTCTTCCAGCACCACTAATCCAGAATCTGGTTTCCAGCATCTGCAGTCATTGTTTTTACCTCCTAAATACATTAAAGCATCCAGTGTACAAGAGCAGAGATGTGACGCTGAATTTATGCAAGACATTTGTTACTCCTCAGTTGTAACTTTCAGTACAGTTGTAAATGCCTTACTGTGGGAAGGATGTGAACACATCAGAGACAATGCAAATACAGTTCACAAGAATGGATCCAGGAATGAGAAGCTTCAGTTATGAAGATAGATCAAAGAAGATTTTCAGCGGCACCAGCAACTCGAAGGGCGGGAGCTTGCACCAGGGACCTGCCGGGATTGGTGAGTCAGTGATTTGAATGTTTAAAATTTGAAATCAGAGAACAGAGGTTTCTGGGAAAGGAGGGGCTTCTTTTTATTTCCATCCTGCTATATAAATCAGTGTTTTCTCAACTCGAGGCCCTACCTTTGTAGGGCCTCCCACCCAAGCACCTCCTCTAACCTTAAAGACCATGGAGACATCAGGTAAGCGTCTCTTTTTTTTAACTTTGTGATCAGGGGACTAGCAGGAATGGCAGTGCAGGGAGAGCAATGTTCCTCCCGCATGATGCTTGAGGTGAGGGACGCCATTAGTGTCCCATCCATGTACATCTGCAGGAAGTGCACCCAACTCTTGCTCCTCCAAGACCATGTTAGGGAAGTGGAGCCGGAGCTGGATGAATTTAGGATCATTCGGGAGGCAGAGGTTGTGATAGATTAGAGTTACAGGGAAGTAGTTACTCGTAGGCACGAAGAAAGCTGGGTGACTGTTCGAAGGAGGAAGAAACAGCCAGTGGAGGGATACCCTGTGGTCATTCCCCTCAAAAAGATGGATACCATTTTGGATACTGTTGAGGGGGATGACTTACCAGGGGTATGCAGTGGGGCCCCAGGTCTCTGGCACAGAGCCTGTCCCTGTTGCACAGAAGGGTAGGAAGGAAAAGAGGAGAGTGTTAGTCATTGGGGAGTCAATAGTTAGAGGCTCAGATAGAAGGTTTGTTGGGAACAAACAAGACTCATGGTTGGTGTGTTGCCTCCCAGGTGCCAGGGTCCATGATGTCTCGGTTCGTATCTTTGGGGTCCTGAAGGGAGAGAGTGACCAGCCTCAAGTCATTGTCCATGTAGGTATCAATAACATAGGTAGAAAGAGGGATAGGGATGTAAGGCAGGATTTCAGGGAGCTAGGGTGGAAGCTGAGAGCTAGAACAAACAGCGTTGTTATCTCTGGTTCGTTACCCGTACCACGTGATAACGAGGCAAGGAATAGGGAGAGATATCAGCTGAACACATGACTGCAAGGATGGTGCAGGAGGGAGGGTTTCAGGTACTTGGACAATTGGGGCTCATTCTGGGGAAGGTGGGACCTGTTGAAATAGGACAGTTTTCATTTGAACCAGACTGGTACGAATATCCTGGTTGGAAATTTGCTGGTGCTATTCGGGTGGGTTTAATCTAGTTCAGTCGGGGGATGGGAACCGGAAGTGTAGTTGCAGTGCACAGGAGTATGAGAGTAGGGAGGAGAGGGACAGAATTTCAGGGTCACAGGAATGTGCTGGCAGACAGCAAACTGGTTTGAAGTGTGTCTACTTCAACGCCAGAAGTATCCAAAATAAGGTAGGTGAGCTTGCAGCATGGATAGGTACCTGGGACTTCGATGTTGTGGCCATTTCAGAGACATGGACAGAGCAGGGTGAGGAATGGATGTTGCAGGTTCCAGGGTTTCTATAGGTATGTGAGGAATGAAAGGATGACTAGGGTATGAATAAAGACAGAAGTTGAGTGTGGACATTGTGGAGATCGTAGAGGTGCTAAACAAATATTTCTCATCGGTTTTCACTCAGGAAAAGGAGAATATTGTAGAGGAGAACAATAAAGTATCAGCTATCAGACTAGAAAGGATTGAAGGTAGTTACGAAAAGATGTTATCAATTCTCGAAGGAGTGAAAGTAGACAAGTCCTCTGGGGTGGATGGGATTTATCCGAGGATTCTATGGGAAGCTAGGGAGAAGAAAGCAGAGCCCCTGGCTTTGATATTTGATTCGTCATTGTCTACAGGTTTAGTATCAGAGGACTGGAGGATTACAAATGTTGTGCCCTTGTTCAAGAAAGGCAGTAGAGATGACCCAGGTAATTATAGACCAACGAGACTTACTTCTGTTGTAGTAAAGGTTTTGGAAAGGATTACAAGAGATAAGATTTATAATCATCTAGCAAGCAATAATTTGATGTTAGATAGTCAACATGGTTTCGTCAAGGGCGGGTCATGTCTCACAAACCTCATTGAGTTTTTTGAGAAGGTGACCAAGCATGTAGATGAGGGTAGGGCAGTTGACGTGGTATACATGGACTTCAGTAAAGCTTTTAATAAGGTTCCACATGGTAGGCTGTTGGAGAAAATGCAGAGGCATGGAATTGAGGGTGATTTAGCAGTTTGGATTAGAAACTGGCTTTCTGAAAGAAGGCAGTGAGTGGTGGTTGATGGAAAATATTCAGCCTGGAGTCCAGTTACTAGTGGTGTGCCAAAAGGACCTGTTTTGGGACCACTGCTGTTTGATATTTTTATAAATGACTTGGATGCAGGCATACGTGGATGGGTTAGTAAGTTTGCAGATGACACTAAAGACAGTGGAGTAGTGGACAGTGTGGAAGAATGTTACAGGTCGCAGGGGGAGTTGGATAAACTGCAGAATTGGGCTGAGAGGTGGCAAATGGAGTTCAGTGCAGTTAAATGTGAGATGATGCACTTTGGGAAGAATAACAGGATGGCAGAGTACTTGGTCAATGGAAAGATGCTTGGTAGTGTGGATGTGCAGATCTCGGAGTCCATGTACATAGATCCCTGAAAGTTGCCATCCGGGTTGATAGTGCTGTTAAGAAGACATACAGTGTGTTAAGTTTCATTGGTAGAGGGATTGAGTTCCGCAGCCGCAATATCATGCAGCAACTATACAAAACGCTCGTGTGGTCACACTTGGAATGTTGTGTACAGTTCTAGTTGCTATATTTCAGGAAGAATGTGGAAGCATTAGAAAAGGTGCAGAGGAGATTTACCAGGATGTTGCCGGGTCTGGCGGGAAGGCCTTATGAGGAAAGGCTGAGAGACTTGGATCTGTTCTCGTTGGAAAGAAGAAGGCGGGGAGGGGATTTGATAGAGGCATACAAGATGATTAGAGGATTAGATACAGTCGACAGTGAAAGTCTTTTTCCTAACATGACGACGTCAGCTTGTACGAGGGGACATAACTACAAATTGAGGGGTGATAGATTTAAGACAGATGCCAGAGGTAGGTTCTTTACTCAGAGAGTGGTAAGGGCATAGAATGCCCTACCTGCCAATGTCGTTAACTCAGTCACATTAGGGAGATTTAAACAATCCTTGGATAAGCACATGGATGATGTGGGGGGACGAACTGAGAATAGTTCACAGGTCAGTGCAACATCGAGGGCCGAAGGGCCTGTTCTGCGCTGTATTCTTCGAGAATTGTCCATTCCATTCACCACCAAAGCTCAGTAGCAGCAGTGTGCACCATCTATGAGATGCACTGCAGAAATTCACCAAAGATCCTCAGACAGCACCTTCCAAACCCACAGCTGCTTCCATCCAGAAGGATAAGGTCAGCAGATACATGGGAAATTCCCCTCCAACTTATTGTCCTGACTCAAAAATATATGAGGGTTGCCAGGACAGAATCCTGTAATATTCACACCAACCCCCCCCCCTCCATTGTATTGTCGGTCTACCTACAGCATATGGACTGCAGTGGTTCAAGAAGGCAGCTCAACCCCCACCTTCTCAAGGTGGTTAACTAGGGATGGGTAATAAACACTGGCCCAGGCAGCAACACCCATATCCCCTGAATAATTTTTAATATTGTTAAGTTATAGTAGAATTTATGTTGACAAATTGACCACTGGAGTAATTCTTGCACCCAAAACTCTGCTTGCTTTCATCAACTGTTTAAAAATCAGTGTGGAGAAAGTGTTATGCAAATAATTTAATCGCAATTTTTAATTTCAAAAATATCTTTATAAAACTTCATAAAAATATCTTCATATGCATGGTCACTGAAGCAGTTCAGTTCTGCACAGCAGCTCAAGGAGAAACAACCAAACATTGGAATTTGACTCTTTCCAACATACAAACACGTCTTCCTTACACAAAGTTAAAAATCACACAGTAAGAGGTTTTGGTTCAACAGGTTTATTCGGATGGAGTCGTTTTCGGAGCGCTGATCCTCCATCAGGTGTAACCAAAGATCACAGTCTCATGCATTCAACTGACATGATATATTGGACAAACCCAGATTGATGTCAAGCCTTTCCTCTTTGAAAATGGCACCTCTACATCATTACTTACACAAGACTATGTTCACATATAATTGAAGCATTGGAAAGTCTGATAAGTGAACAGACCCCCATTTCACTTCATCAGAAAGACCTCAGACAATGGTCTTTCCCATTGAGCCTTGCTGGCAGCTGCCCCAAGGTTTAGTACATCCCTCAGCACATCGTCCTTGGAATGTACCAGCCGGGTCATGGTTGACTCCTTGCTGTGCAAGCCCAACACATTTCGGACTGACCCAAGAGTGTCCCTTCACTGAGTTGATGGTTCTCCAGATGCAGCTGATGTTTATCTTGGTACGCATCCCGGTAATAGATCGTGCTGGGACAAAACCTTGACAAAAACTTTTGCAAATTCCAGTAGGAGATGTTTGACAGTCTCAACCACCAACATCCCTACTCCACTTCCTAGTGGTTTCGAGGGGCAGCGTGCATTGGCACACATATTCAGTGTGTACATGAAGGATCTCATAGACAGTGCCCTACTCACCGCCGGCCAAGTGATGTCTTGGTGCTTGTTAGAAATTTCTGGTGATGAGACGTTCTGCCAAATGACTTTGTCAGTGTGCTCAGGGAACCATGTGACAGGATCCAACCTCTCCTTTTCCCACAGGGTCTCAAGGAACGCTACATGATGACTACTTCCTGATGGTCTTGTGGTCAAAGGTGTTTTTCTTTGTAAATTTCCCTACGAAGGACAGGTGATCCAGAATGGTGCATATAATTGGAGTGTTCTGCAGCAACAAAGCCTACCCCATCCTACATAACACCAAAGACAGGGAGAACGTCAGTACATTGTGACACTTGGAGTTTGTGTACCCAGGGTCTACACACAGCTTGATGCAGCCACACACTACGGTGGCCATCAGAATGAGGGCGATGTTGGTAACGTTCCGATCCAGAGCTTTGTACTTGGCATCCCTGCCTATATTGTCCATTTTTGATGAAGTGGAAGGTGGCGTGGGCGACTGTAATGGTGCAGGTTCTGGGAATTGGTCAGACCTGTGCTACGTACAACAGAGAGAGTGCTTCACAGCTGATGAGCAGGTTTTTACTCGCAATGGCAAGAGAGTGATGCTCCCAAAAGACCATTTTTTGCCTCACCTTGTCAATGTGCTCCTCCCAAGATGCCCGAGCCCCTCTGAACCAGATTTCCAATGAATCTTGATTCCAGGTAATCAGTCCTGATGATGATTGGGATAAAGGATCAATTAGCCACTGTGAAATAACACAGTGACGCTGCTGCCTCAATTTACCTTGAGGCCTCCTGAGGCCAGTTCGAACTGGTCACAGATTTCCATGAGTCTGTGCACTGACAGTGGATCTGAGCAGAAAATGGTGACGTCATCCATGGACAGGGAGGCTTTGACCTGCTGGCCCCCGCTGCCTGGAATAGTCACCCCTCAGAGGCTCACATCCTTCCTGATGGACTCAGCAAAGGACACTGGACAACACACACACACACACACACACAGACACACAGACACAAGGCAGGAGAGTGTGGGCCAACCTGCTTGGCTCTGGGTCTGAACGGGAAGCTCCCTAATTCCCACCTGTTAATTGAGACTGCAATAACAATGTTGTTATAGAGCAGCCGGATCCAATTATGGGATTCCCTCCCCAAAGCCTATTTTGGACAGTACATCTGTCGGAAAAATTTGCCCAATAGGTTCGAGATCACAAAACACAGCTCAAAGTGTAATTGACAAACAGTTTATTGCAAGCGATTTCACTGGAGGAGAAAACAGACCAGCTGACACAGCACTGACAGTCTGATCAGAGATCCGATTTCCCCTCTCAGAGCTGAGGATAAGACCAGTTTTATAGTAATGCTGCACAATGACACTGATTAAGAAATGGGAAACTACAACGTTTCTGGAAATGGAGTAATTTAGTTTCAAGGATGCTAATTGGAAACTAGTTTATTGGATGAATGTCCTGTTCCTTCACACAAGGCAACATCTTGACAGTATCATGGTTCCATTCAACTTCACAGGTAGGTGTTAAGTCTTTTCTGGAGTGGTGAGGTGCTTCCATTGTCCTATGGTGCCTCTATGTTTGTCCTACTCTTTGTGTGGGTTTGCTATTACTGGATTGTGAAACTGCCCGTAGGGCATCGAGATTTCTGTCATGTCCACGGGAGCTTAAAGCGTATTCCATTGTCTGCGTGCTGTCTGACCCAGTTTGTGAGCTGCTCGGGGAATTCTGGGTGTCCTGGTACAACTTGGCCAATTTGCTTTTGTGGGCCTATCGTGGGCTAGCAAATCTTTTCCCACAACATCCCACATCTCAGTGTAGGATATCCTGTCGAAAGCCCTCTCCTGGTCCAGGCTGATGAGGCAGGTGTCCACCCCCCTGTCCTGTACATCGGTGATCGTATCCCTGAGGAGTGCAAGGCTCTCAGAGATGGTCCTGCCCAGCAGCACAGGTTTAGTCAGGGTGGGTCACCGATCCCAGAGCAGACCTGATCTGATTGGCGATTACCCTAGACAGGATTTTGTAATCAGCATTCAGCTGTGAAATTGTTTGCCAATTTCTAATTTCCTCCCTCTCCCCCTTCCTCTTGTTGATGATAATGTTCCTTATTGATTCTGACATGTTTCCTGCCAGAAGCACACTATCCCACAGAGCTGAATACAATTTGGCCAAGGGGCCATCACCTCCAGGAGTTTTATGGACATAGAAGGTATAGAATGTAAGGAAATAGAGGTTGGCATCTTGAAAACATCCATATTCCAGAGGAGGAAGTGCTGGATGTCTTGAAACGCATAAAAGTGGGTAAACCCCTGGGACCTGATCATATGTACCATCGAACTCTGTGGGAAGCTAGGGAAGTGATTACTGGGCCCCCTGCTGAGATATGTGTATCATCGATAGTCATAGGTGAGGTGTCGGAAGATTGGAGGTTGGCTAACATGGTGCCGCTGTTTGAGAAGGGTAGTAAGGAAAAGCCAGGGCACTATAGACCAGTGAGCCTGACGTCGGATGTGGGCAAGGTGTTGGAGGGTGATGAGGGAAACGGGGCAGGATAACACTAGGCATACAGACACACAAGATGGCAACTGAGCCAACACTTGGCCAACTTGACATAACAAGATGGCCGCCAGATCACAATATGGAGAGAAACAGCAGAGTAGATACAGATACTGCCTGGGGCCACTAGAATGCCAGCACAATGCACTCACAACCCAGTTGATTTGTTTAAGGCGGGTCAGGGAGACAGTACGCATAAGTCGTATATACTGCTCGCTGAAGTGTCTGGGACCAGCCAACACCTCTTTGAAAAATGCTAACAGTTTGATACAGACTCAATACGAAATACTAATCGCCAGGGCTGCAGTAATTGTCCTTCTCAGGAAGAGCGATTAGCGCCCATTACTACAGCAATGGATGTCTGCGCAGACATTGAAACTGACAATGACCATGTAGAAATTAACAAACGCAAGGCTGGAACTGAGAAAGATTATACCAAAACTATCAACGATCCTGCAATGATTGCCATAAACAAACCATCTTATAAAGACAATAATCTTATTACTGACCTATTGCATCTTAAGATGTATCAAAGTTTCTTGACATGTACACCAGATCGAGAGAAGACGCGCAGCTGCCCACTGTGCTGTTGGTGTCTTTCTCTCCCCAGAACTCCAGTATTTCTTTGTGCATTAAACTGTCTCATTGAACCCCGACTCTGACTCTGAGGCTGGTGTTTTTCCCCATAACAATTGGCACTGTGAGCAGGGTTCTTATTACTGGTGCCCGGGTCGAAGGCCACGATTGGGGAGCTGGGGTAAGAACCAATTTGTACCTACAAACGGGAAGAGTCAGACTGGGCCGAAGACACAGTTTAAAAAGGTATCCCAGTTGTAATGTCTGACTTGCTACAGGACTGAGTTAAAATGTTTAAAGTGCATGTTTGTGGAGAATAATTGTTTAACTGTATTAAGTGTTGTAAGAATCTGCTGCTTGTGCTGAAACAACCAGATGACAAGGCAGTGCCTGTCTCAAAAACGCACCTTAAACCGGTTGTTAAGATGGTTGGTTGGGATGTGAAGTGGGAATTGAGGCGCTGAGGGCACTAGGAGCTGTGAAGCACAGATGGAAAAGTCAGGTCACGCTGGACTCTGTAGGGGCAAACAACGCAGAGTCCAGTTAGAGTTTCAGTTAAAAGTTGGGTGCTGTCTGTACTTGTAACTTCCAATGTGTTGAGGAAGAGGAGCTGATCACTCTGACCACGAGCCTCAGCTCAATGGAGCAGTCCGTTACCAAGGTGGGGACACCGAGAGTAACCATGATACCCTGTCAGTCCATTGTAGAACATCAGAGCTTGGATAGTGGTGGGAGCTGGGAGGGTAAAGAGTCTCACCAGTAGGGAGCACACCTGGCTAGAGGTAGGTTTCTGGGCCTATCAGAAAGCATTGGGTCAGTTGAGGTGGCTGGGAGGATAAACAGTCCCACCGGTAGAGAGCACACCCTATTGAGCCAGCGTTCCCAGCTGATCGGTAGCTTCTGACTAGTAGTGGTGGCCAGGAGGGTAGAGAGGTCCCACCCGTAGAGAGCGCACCTTGATAGGAGGCTGCTACAGCCGTTTGGATGGTGCTGGGACAGTATTATTGGCCAGGGAGGAGAGAAGTCCCCACTGGATTAGGAACACTTTACTGTTAGTAGTACCTGGGGGTGCACAATCTGCTAAATCGCAGATCAAAGTTTTAATAGGATCCTACAGTTTCCCTTATAGAGAATTACAAGGCAGAAAGACAAGGGCTGACAGAGAAATAAAAAAGACTGGTTGTGACTCAGTACAACAGAGAGAGAGTAGAGGAGTAAGCAGAATCGGAATAAATCTAAAAAGATTGGGGTAATGTTAGTACACCAGTTAGCCGGCCGAATGGAACCAGTGAGTGCCTCCATAAATAGGTGGAGAAAGGACCAGGAGCAAGTTAGAGAACTGGAGGGCAGAATAAAAAATTTAGAATTCACCTTAGAAAAATGCGAGAGAGAGAAATTGTCTGTCTCCCCTTCTACGAAATTGTTCCCTCTGTTGGACATAACATGCAGGAGTATAACCTAGTGCCCATTACCAATGGAGACACAGAGTCTCAACCTAAATGATAAACCCTTCACCCCAGGGGAGAGGCGGCAGATTATGGCCTCCCTGGTCATATTACAGCCGCGGAACACCAGGTTCTGGGAAGAGCTGGATAGTGTATGGGTTGGGCACCGACTACACCTGAGGGACATACGCCTGCTGGTCCAGGTAGCCTGCTCAGTGGACAAGTGGAGGCAGGTAGCTGGCTGACCCAACGCCACGGCAGCCTGAGACTTCAGGGGAGGGTGGTGGGCACATGCCGTTGCCCTCACAGCTGAGGTAGATGTCCAGCAGGCCCCCTTCACCGACTTTAAAGAAGAAATCCAGAGGGTGTGAGGAAAGGTTCCCCCAAAGTGGAGCAAGATCACGGACACTAAGCAACTTAAAGGGGAAGGAGCTTCTGAATATGGGGAACGATTATTTAGAGTCTATCAGGAATGTTCAGGGCAAGTAAACCCAGATCGGGGATCGGGCATTCATCCAAAATTTTAGAGGTGGGCTCTCTAGCGCCCACCAAGCCATCCTGAAAATGGGAGTAATAATGTCCCAGGATTATTATGATCTGGACGAGTGGGCTAGCGGAGTGCAGGAAGCAGAAGCTCCTGCAACAAAGGCAAGACCTGACCAAGCAGCCTCACAGAATGGAGACCAGAACAGAATAAAACAACCCTGCCACAACTGGGGCTGACAGGGACAGTTTGCTCGAGAGTCTAGGGTCCCACGAGCAGGAGATAGACCAGGGAACAATGTAAAACACTGCAGTCACCCCAAAAGAACAGGACACACAGAAGCAGTTGTGCCGGGAAAAGTGTGGGGCACCCCCAAACACCACCCGGAACATCAGGGAACTGCGGGGGTCTCAAGGTCAGCAGAGCTGACAACCAGCTGCATCCAGTCGTGAGGATAAGGGAGAGGGGAGAATTTACATACCCGCAGTAATAGGAGGGAGGAAATGTGAGCTGCTAGTGAACCCAGGAGCCGCTGAATCCATCACAAACCTACCCTTTCCCTGCAAAAACAAAATGATTCGCTTAACTGAGGTAGGAGGAGATAAAAACACCAGCTTCCCTCAGCGAAATTACCCTCCTAGAAATAAATAATATATATCCCCATGAGGCTCTGTGTATGCCAAAATAATGAGGACACTGTAATGGGCAAGATCTCATGAAAGAGACTCAATGGCTCAGTGGTTAGCACTGCTGCCTCACAGCACCAGGGTCCCAGGGTCGATGCCAGCCTTGGGTGACTGTGTGGTGTTTGCACAGTCTCCCCGTGTCTGCGTGGGTTTCTTCCAGGTGCTCTGTTTGCCTCCCACAGTCCAAAGATGTGCAAGTCAGGATGAATTGGCCATGCTAAATTGCCCCTAGTGTCAGGTGCATTCGTCAGAGGGAAATGGGTCTGGGTGGGTTACTCTTCGGAGGGTCAGTGTGGACTGGTTGGCTGAAGGGCCTGTTTCTGCACTGTAGGGAATCTAATCTAATCTAATCATAATGTTTGAATCAATTGTGCAAAAGGGAAATTGATTTGGCCCAGACAGGACGTTCGGAAGACTGAGATTGGGAAACTTACAAGTCCCCTTGAACCTATTAAAGAGGCTACAGCTACTAATAGGGACTGGAGTCTCAAAAAGGGGGGATTCGGAGCCATCTGAGCCTCTGTCCCTGGAGCCCTCGCAGAAGCAAAGTTAGACACAGGTCTAGTTAACATAGACCCAATAAGGATTTCCAGACCAGAGCATAAGCCTGTGGGATATAGGTAAAGTAGTGTTACTTCTGCAATCGTAATTACTTATGCGAGGTAAATGACCTCACACCAGTGTATAATTGTTTCAGCCAAGAGCTGAGTCAACAAGAATGAAAACTATGTGAAGGAAATACATAATTGTTTTTGTATTAGCTAAAATGTGCATGCAAGAATGCAAATCTGCAAACAATGGTAGATGTTACAGACAAATAGATAACGTGCTGTGAGGGGAGGGGGTAAGCTGGATACGCCTGTACAAACAGTAGTTCTAAGCATCTGTTTCCCGCTTCTGCAAAAACAAGAACAAATCACAATCAAGAAGTCATGAGGTCATAAGGTCATACAAGTAAGGGAAACAGATGGTAGTGAAGGAGGATATACCTAACAATGGGCTACAGCGGGATGTGGTCAAATGGCCTTGTGAGGCCAGAAGTAAGCATTTTGTCACAGACCAGGCTGGATAAGGCAAGAGTTAAACAAGAGTAATGGGCGCCGATCTTAGAGAAGTGGGAGATGTAAACAGGGGAGGAGCAATGGGAGCATGGAATAGGAACAAATTACATAAATGTTGTGTACTAGTTGAATTCAGTGTGTGTGTCCCTGCCTTGTGGACAGTGGACACCACACCCCTCTTGTAAGGGTGAAATAAATGACACTACTGATTCAGATCTCGTCTCGGACTGAAGTTATTGAAGTGAGTGAGCTTCGTTTCTCACAAGCCCCACCGGCAATACCCAATAAAACCCAAAGCAGAAAAGGCAGTTGTGGAGGTAGTGAAAGGTGAGTGAAGCAGGGAATCCTGAAAGAAACCACAGGTACAACTATTTCCCCAACGTGGCCAGTAATAAAGCCTGCTGGGAGCGACAGGTTCACCATTGATTATACAGAACAAAATAAGGTCACCCCCAAATTACACCCCATTGTAGTAGACCCCTCCATCATTTTAAACGGCTTGGCCCCCGAACACAAGGTCTTTACTGTTTTCGACATAGCCAATGGTTTCTGGAATATCCTGTTACACCTTGAGTGCCAGAACAAATTCGCTTTTACAGTTAAGGGGCAGATAGTACACGTGGACTCGCCTGACATAAGGGGTCCACAACAGCCCCACTATTTTTCACAGGGCGATGAGCGACATTCTGAAGAGAGTAGGTTTACCAGAGAGTAGCACTGCCCTCCAATATGTAGAGGACATCCTAATTGCCTCGGAGCCTGAGTCAGGACACCAGGAAGCTTTATGTCTAGTATTGCAGGAATTGGCAACCACAAGGTTAAACGTTACCCCTACAAGGGCACAAATTGGCAAAACACAAGACATATACCTGGGACACCTCATATCTCAGGCAGTCAAAGAAATACCCAATGACTGCAAGGAGGTAATCCAACAGATGCCACGACCTGCCACTGTCAGGGGGGTTCAGAAAGGTCATGGGGCCATTCAACTCACAGTCGGAGCTTTATACCAAAGTGCACAAAATTGGCTGAACCAATCCAGAGACTACTTAAAGGAGGCAGGCCTGCCTTGAAATCTGTGACCTGGAGGCCAGAACAGGAGGAGGCAGTCAGTCAGCGTAAAACCCATATCGGCCAGATCCTAGAAGGGATTTTCACATCTACTGTAATAATGAGGGGAGGGTTTTACTCCACAGTGGTCACCCAAGACCATGGCAACAGGAGATGGCCCATAGCCTACCACTCAACTACAGAAGGGCCAGTAGTCACTGGGTTGCCCAGGTATATAGCAGCCTTAGACTGTGCTGCTTGGGCCGTTAGGGTTAGCGAGCCCAGAGTAATGACAGGGAATGTCATCCTCCACATTAAACACACCTTTGTAGAGATGCTAAACACAGGGAAACTGAGGACCGTCCCCAATATGAGAAGGGCAAAGTGAGAGGCAGCTCTTTTACCCCTGTGTTGGTCTGTGGTAATAGTTAGGGATATGGGAGGAAACCCAGCCGAGGGAATTCTCAACGCATGGGAACAGCACAACTGTGGGGATGTAGACGGGGATGAGGATCGGGGGAGAGTAAAATATATCCCCCCTAGACACAGCAGAGGAGACCCTCTTTGTGAATGGGTGATGAAAATATGTAGCAGGGTCGCCCTGAACAGGATGGGCCGTGGTAAATGATAAGTTAGAAACAGGTATATCCAGAAGGATTGATAGAAGTCAGTCCACACAGGTAGCAGAATCTGGTCGCACTCACCAAATTTCTGGAACTAGCAAAAGGAAAAACTTTGAATATATATACAGACAGTCTTTATGCCTTTGGTGTAGTCCATGACTACATGGTGGCATGGGGTAGAAGAGGGTTCACCACTGCGGGGGGGGGAATCCCCTACCAGACACCAGTAAAGATGCCAGGCAATATTGTGTGCTAGTGAACAGCCCATTAATAAAAACAAAAACCAATCAAAAGGAGCCAGCAAAAGAGAACTCAAAATTCAAAGGAAACCAGGCAGCAGATCGAGCAGATCAGAAAGCCCTATTTGAATTAGCGAAAGACGCCATTCAAATTTAGCAGCAATAGGAGGAAGAGAAAGCAATAGAAAGTACAGGGGGACAGTCAAGGGGGAGGATGGTGTCTGGAGGCAAGCAGACAAGGTGGTAGTACCAGCGTGTATACAGAACGGATTGCTCGAACTGCATCCCGGGCTCTCCCATACAGGTAGAGAGGCCATGATAGCAAGGTAGGGAGAGAGTGGTGATGGAAGGGAATGGGAAGGGACGTGGCCAAGCATTGTCGTAGATGCAGGGTTTGTGCACAACATAACCCAAGGAGACCCATAACAATTAAGATGGGACACCAGCCCGACCTAGGGGACCATGGGAATATCTTCAGATAGATTTTACAGTGCCACTACCACCTTCCCATGGGAAAACATGCTGCCTGTTCATCATAGACCAATTCACCCATGGGGTAGAAGCATTCCCCACTAACAGCTGCACTGTGGCCACTGTAGCCAGAATATTCGCGGAGGAGGTAATCCCTAGGTGGGGAGGGTACCCCTACAGATTGACTCTGACCAAGGGATGCATTTTATAGGCAAGGTCATGGAGACTGTCTGCCAATTACTCAGCATTAGACAAAAATTTCACCTTCCCTATCACCCCCAGAGCTCAGGGATGGTAGAGAGAATGAATAGAATGCTCAAAAATACTTCAACTAAGGCTATGCAAACCTCAGGCAGAACATGGGCTGAAGTACTGCCAGTCAGACTAATGAGATTAAGAGCCACCACAAATCAGGCAACCGGGCTAACACCAGACGCATTAATGACCCCCGGGTGAGCAATGCAATTGTCAGAGACAAAAATCACGGGTGGCACTGTCGTAGGTCCACTGAAAGACAAGATTCAGCAACATGTGATAGAATTAAGTGCCCAGTTGAAAGGAATGCCGAAATCAGTAATTGATAAACAGGACAAAAAAGGACAAGGCAGAGGAACTCAAAGTCTTCCCTGAGGTCCCAGCAACAGGAGTCCACATCCTGTTGCGAGCATCGCCTGTCAAACCGGGCTTTGTCCCAAAATGGAATAGACCATACGCCATGGTAATAAGTGGGGACGACTGTGCCTACCTAGACAGTAAAGGAAAAGGCACATAGAAGCACTGGACCCAGCTAAAACCTTTTAAAGACTCCTGTGACCAAACTAGTGTCATTGACCATTCCCCAGGTGCGAACAAGACAGTCATCCTGGGGGGGTGGGGAAATACCGAAAACACAACAGAACAAACCACACAGAAGCATGACTGCACCTCCTGACGAAAGCAAAGACTTTGACTGCTAACTTTATGTTAACTGCAAAATTTAGATCCCTGTATGTATTTCACTGTGTTTAAGAGTCACAACTGTCAGGAGCATGTCAGGATTTGATGATAACCTCTTCTGTAAAGCCCACCGAAGCTTGTATGGGAACCGAACTGTCTGCTACCCACTGGCACGATCTGTGGAATCTCTATTGATGGCCACCCCCGTGTGGACCCCTTGCGATCTGTATATAGCAGACACCTCGGGATTGCCATGTAAGGGGCAGATAGAGAAATACAAACAGGGACTCCAGGTAGATGTGTGGGGTGGGACAGGACCACCAGCCCATGGGCCCGGGACCCCCAGCCTAGGGAATGGAAGACCCATTTAAAACCCAGTAATTACCCACTCTGTTTCACGGGGCAGGGACGGGGATGCGTTTGTGTCCTGTTTCCCAAAAACGACTCATGTGTCCAGATTCAGTGCACATATCAGCGCTGTACAATCACGAGGGGACAGTTTATCTGCACCTGTGACTGCAAGCAGACAATTCATATGTGGTCAGTGCAATAGTACGCATGGACATATCCATTCAATACTTACCAATGTGGAGAATATGTTTGTGAAGAATGCAAGTGTTCCTTCTGCAAGAGGCTTCTAAAAAAATAAATTTTGTGTAAAATATAAGGCTCGGTGCTGCAGAAACCACAATCAGAGGTCATAAGGCTCAGTGTGGACCATAGTGGACGGAATGTTGCCTTAGCAAATACGTACACAAAACCATAAACAGGTCGTAAGGCTCAGTGTGGAGGAGAAGTGTTGAACTAGCAAACACTTACACCGTTTGCAGTGAAAAGGGATGCACGCTAACAAAAGACCACAGAGGGATGTGGTGAAATGGTCAAGCTAACACTTGCACTTTGCCACGTATAAGGCCAAATAAGGCAAGAAACAAACAAGAGTAAGGGGCGACAGGCTTAGAGTAGTGGGAGAAGTAAACAGAGGAGGAGTGAAGTGGGTAGCTTATGATAGGTTTGACGCTTTGCATGCTAAGCCAATAAGGTAAAAGAGGAGTACCGAGAGATTCAGTTGAACTGTATAACTTGCAATGTAACATGTTAATCGGGTGTGCCTACTCGTCACCCATTCTTATAAGAATGTTTTAATAAATACCTGCTTCGGAATTTGACTCAGACCGAAATTATTGAAGAGTGAGAGCCACTTCTCACAATTGGGGGTTTTGTCTGGGATACTGTCACCCCCGGCGGAGTGGTCACCGTCGACCACTGGGAAGACACGTCCCGTTCCTTTTAGAATGGCCCTGTGTCTTTCGTCAGTGGGTGCTCCGTCCAGTCAACTGACGATGATCCTAGCGGAGTCATTCTGAACCAGAGCAGGACAATAAGGCAGGCGTGGAATAGTAGGCACAGCTGTAGACAGGCAACTCCGTGCACGGACCAAGGTAAGAAAAGAGATGTTTAAGTATTACCTTGGTGACTGGGGGGGGTGTGATAACTGTCGAATGGAGGGACTGACAGGTTGAACACCACAGGAGGCAGTGAGCCTCGGGGGAAGTAAAATAAGATGCCTGGGAAAACGGATAGAGAAGTCCCAGAAAAACATCCCTCCGTAAAGACCTTTGGGAGGAATGTTCCCCTCGGTGTGATTGGGGTTAGAGTCCCTTGGGTTTGATTGGGGTTAGAGTCCCCTCGGTGTGATTGGAGTTAGAGTCCCGAAGGTTTGATTGGGGTTTGGGTTAGAATTGCCTTGGTGACTGGGTGCCTTGGTGATACCTGTCACACTGGCAGGTTGACCACTATGGGAGGTAAAGGAAGCAAAAATGAGGCATCTGGGATAAGGGTAAAAATCTGCCAGAAGACATCCCTCCAGAAAGTCCCTTAGGACAGATGTTGAAAAATTGGAAAAATAATTCTTGTAGAGGGGAGAAGGATAAGAAAGCTATGATAAAATATTGTTGTTTTGTCTGAACCAAAGAGAGTATTCATTCACCATCGGTCTTTTGGCCGAAACATGGGTCGGACAAGGATTGGGTCTGTCAATTGTTGAAGTCATATGTTAATAAAAAACAATCTTTCTTTAAAGAGGAGTCCGACTATGCATCCTGCTGGCAGGGCAATTGAGACGCGTGTTTATATAGTATTAAAACTATGACAGGAAAGGAGGAAAAGTCGCCCTCAGCACGCCCTCCCCCTTGGTCGTTCTAGACCATTTGCCCCCACCATATGATCCTCCCCCCCTCCCAAAATGAGCCTGATGCTCTCCAAGCCGATGACGCTGGGTTAAGGGTGGCGGCTGGTAGCGAGCAAGGGGAGGGGGAAGATGAGGAACAGGTGAAGGTTGTGAAACCAAAAGCCCTGAAAGGAGGACTGACAAAGGAAGTAAAGCGATTAGAAAAGGATATTGAGGAACATCTGTTCCCGAAGTTAAATGAACAACACCAAGAGACAATGTATCCTCTCTCAGGGAAGTTCCCATAGGGCAGGGATTAATTGGCTTCATAAATGCCCCTTTAACAAGCGGCGAAGTCAGGACCTTTAAGAAGGAGATGAAACTTCTTATTGAAGATCCTGTGGGTCTATCTGAGCAAGTAGATCAATTTCTAGGTACCACTCACACTATACACTTGGACGGGAGTTGATGTCCATTTTAAATATTCCCTTCCCTGGGGAAGAGAGAGGGATGATCAGAAGAGCAGCTATGAGGTTGTGGGAATGAGAACACCCCCCTGGGGAGGGAGTTCTGACGGCTGAACAGAAGTTTCCCAATACAGACCCAGGCTGGGGGAACAACGAGGCAGCTGACCAAACCCAAATGAAGGACCTCAAAGACTTAAGAATAAAAGGAATCAGACAGGCAGTCCCTAAATCCCAGAATTTAACAAAGGCGTTTGAGGTCCGACAAGAGAAAGCTGAGACTCCCTCAGCATTTTGACTGAGGCTGCGGGACTCAATGAGGAAGTATTTGGGTATGAATCCTGAGGATTCAGTAGCATAGGGCCTACCTCAAAGTACATTTTGTGACTGAGGCATGGCCAGATATCCAAAAGATAATTCAGAAAACAGAGGGATGGAGTGAGAAATCATTGGATGAATTATTGAGAGGAACACGGAAAGTGTTTGTAAGGAGGGAGGATGAGAAGGAAAAACCGAAGGTGAAAATGATGGTAGCCACGGTTGATGAGGTAGTTAAGAAAAGAGTCGAACCGGTAGTAAGCGACCAGAGTGATGGCTGGCGGTATGTTGAAAATAGAGGTAGGGGAAGAGAACAAGGAGGACCTGTTAGGGAGTCCAGTCAACAGGGATAGGGATCAAGATGGAAATCCCCACAGGCGGGATGTCACTCCTGTGGAAAGACAGGTCACTTTAAGCAGGAGTGTCCAGATCTGAAACGGGAAGAGAGAGAGAGGAAGTATTTCCTGCGGACCTACAACATGACTGCCTTGACATTATGGAGTATCAGACTAAACTAAGAATGGACCTTAGAGACGTCCCTCTCCACACAGGGGCCAGACTGTGGATTGGTCCTCCAGGGTAATTGTAGGCAAAAGATAATGGATGCGCGATAGTGATCGGAATAGAGGGGAGTGTAGTCGAGGCTGGTCGGCTGCCCAATGACTGATCGGCACAGACCTGCGAACTCTATGCGCTAGATCGCGCTCTTAAGACTCTAGAGGGGAAGGAAGGAACTGTCTGCCCAGATTCTAACGATGCCTTCGGGGTGGCACACACGTTTGGGAAAATATGGCAGGAAAGAGGACTGGTAAACAGTAGAGTTAAAGAACTGGCCCATGAGGCATGAGTTCAGCAAGTATTGGAACCCCTTTTGCTGCCAAAGGAGATAGCCATAGTCCACATTAATGGTCATCAGAGGGAAGACGATCCTGAGATAAGGGGAAATAGATTGGCGGATGAAGTCGCGAAGGAGGCAGCTCTGAACCCACAGGTCACCCAACAATACAGGGACCTACGGGGAGACCTTTATTTCATGCTAGGGAAGAGAAGGAGTTGGAGGAACTAGGGGCTACAAAAATGATAGAAGGGAAATGGATGCTACCCGATGGTCGGGAAATGTTATCTAAGATGCTGATGCGAGAAGTAACGGCTGTCCTACATCAGGAGAGTCACTGGGGAGTGCAGGCAATGTGTGATTTGGTTCTTAGGAAATATGGATGTAAAGGGATATACACAATTGCCACACAGGTATGTGAAGGCTGTATAACATGTAAGAAGATAAATAAAAAAGGTACAAAGGAAACAGGTCCCAGGTGGGAGAGACCCTGGGCTAAGACCATTCCAGAGCATACAGGTGGATTACACTGAATAGCCCTGGGGAAGATGGTTAAAATACATGTTGATTATAGTAGACCATTTATCCAGTTGGGTGGAAGCATACCCCCTGGCTGCAGCAACAGCAAGTAGGGTGTCTAAGATCATTCTTGAGCAGTATGGGATAGTGGAGCGTATAGACTCAGACCAGGGGAGCCACTTCACCTCTAAGGTGCTCCACAGAATAATGCAAAGCTTGGAAATCTCCTGGGATTTTCACACCCCTTGGCACCCTCTGTCTTCAGGGCGAGTCGAGAGGATGAACCAAACTCTTAAAAGACAGTTGTTCAAATTGGTGTTAGAGACCAGACTCCCCTGGGCCCGATGTTTGCCGCTAGCACTCCTACGAGTGCGAACGACTCCAAGGAAAGATTTGGGTCTGTCCCCTTATGAAATCTTGTTCGGGCTGCCCTACTTGGGGACGACAGGGGGTCTGCCGATCCCCAAGACTAAGGACTTGTTCTTAAAAAAGTGTATACTGGGCCTGGCCTCCTCTTCATCTTTTCTCAGGAGACAGGTTTTACTCACACAGACTCCACCCCTCGATTTTGCCGTTCATCCAATCCAGCCAGGAGATTGGGTCCTTGTGAAGTCATGGACAGAGACTAAATTACAACCAGATTGGGAAGGGCCATACTAGGCTCTTTTGACTACCGAAACGGCGATAAGGACGGGGGAGATAGGTTGGACTTACTACACCAGAGTTAAGGGACCAGTGGAGTCTCTGGTTGAGAAAGAAGTCTGGATGGCCAAATCAATGAAAGAACCATTGAAACTCAGGCTAAAGAGACTCTGAGTAACTGATTATACAGTGGTGACGCGAGCGCGGGATTATCTCTGTAAGATTGTATATTAAGTCTCTCAGTGCTTCAGCACGATTTTTGGAATGAGGTGCATACTTAGGTATAGTATATATAGTATAATATAGTATAGTATAATCTTGGTAGTAACGGTCCCTGAGAGTGCTAATCCGCAAGTAATAGACACTGATGCCTGCAGCCTAGTTGATTGTGGAGATGTGGAGATGTAGAAAATCAGAGACAGTACAGCTACTCAGATGTACACATTAAGTCCTATGGGGATGGCCTTGGGGATGGTACTTGGATTAATCAACTCGTCACAATACACTGACGCCCCTTCCGGCCAGCTCTTGAGTGTCCCCATACAAAATGTAACCCGATATATTTAACAATAAAGAAAACCACATGGCACGAGGCGGTTTGAGGAGGGGACTCCTATCAGGTCCAATTAAATGAAATATTTGGGATAGAGATGAAGGCAGACGGGAAGGTTTTCTCAGGCTGTTGTTTCCGTATACAGGTGGGCAGAGGAAAGTGGCCAGTCGAAGTGAATGAAAAGTGCACTCAGATGTCACAGGTATATCCCTTCGCCCCTCCCCACGACCCTAAGGTGGTACAAATTATAGAGATAAAGGACTTAAAACAGACCATCGAAATAGAAATTGGTTACAGGGATTCAAATGCCTGGCTTGGATGGGTAAAGTACACTGTGAAAAGTCTGAACAAAAGCAATTGCTGTATATGTGCCGCTGATAGGTCAGTGGCCCAAGTCGTTCCCTTTCCACCCAGGTGACAGCAAGACAGGCACGGCAGGGAATGTATGATCGCCCTCTGTCAGGATAAGACTGCGTGGAATAATGGGAATTGTACTACCCTATCACTAATGTTCCCTCCCTTGGAGAAGAAAGATTTAAACCCCCCCCTCCATGTGATTGGCCACTGTCAGCAATCTCACGTCGTGTGTTAGCAGACAAAGGTCTAAATCAGTTCAGAAATTTGAGTGAGCTGAAATCATGTATCGATATTGAAAAAGTGACTGGAGTCGACAAGGGAGGGAACTGCTCAGCGCTGCAAGTTTCCCGAGTGGATCTGTGGAGGGAGAATGCTGAGACCCACCCTAACCTCCAAGATTGGGGATGCACATGTGCAATTGTGCAATTGGCAATCCCATTGACCTTGGCATTTGAAAAGGAAGATGTTGTCACAAAAAGTGGTCGGAGTAAAAGATCATTATTGGATACCTTTTTTGATGGTCATATATATATCTGGACCCTATAGGAGTTCCTAGAGGGGTACCGGTTGAGATCAAGGCTCGCAACCAGATTGCAGCGGGCTTTGAGTCGGCTCTCTTCTGGTGGGGTAACGGTTAACACGAATGTGGGATTGGATAAACTATATTTTCTATAATCAACAAAGGTTCATTAACTACACTAGGGATGCAGTCAAGGGTATAGGAGAGCAGCTTGATGCAACCAGCAGAATGGCTTGGGAGAACAGATTGGCCTTAGACATGATCCTAGCCGAAAAAGGGGGCGCGTGCGTTATGTTAGGGGGGAGTTTAGATTAGATTAGATTACTTTACAGTGTGGAAACAGGCCCTTCAGCCCGACAAGTGGACACCGTCCCTCCAAAGAGCAACCCACCCAGACCAATTCCCCGATATCTACCCCTCACCTAACACTACGGGCAATTTAGAATGGCCAATTCACCCTAACCTGCACAGTTTTGTACCTTTGTTCCAAATAACACAGTGCCTGATGGTTCAATTACTCTAGCTCTGCGTGGGCTGACTACCTTAGCAGAGGAGTTGGCTGAGAATTCAGGGGTAGACAGTTCTCTCACTGCGTGGCTGGAATCCTGGTTTGGGAAGTGGAAAGGTATAGTGGTTTCCATAGTCATCTCCTTGATAGTGGTTGCTGGAGTACTGATTGCTATAGGGTGTTGCATCTTACCTTGTGCACGGGGACTAACCCAGCGGCTGATTGAAATGGCCCTAACTAAACAAATGCCCCTAACTGGTAGTCAGTGACAGGAACTTTACCCGTTGAACCATGAGGGGATGAGTGATTTTGAAGATGTTTCCAAGATAGACGAGGTCTCAGGGATGCTGCTGACAAACTTGAAGGTGGCCTGTGCAGAAGGTAACAATTATTAGCCTAAAAGAAAAGGGGGTATTGTGGAGAATATGTTTGTGAAGAATGTAAGTGTTCCTTCTGCAAGAGGCTTGTAAAAAAATAAATTTTGTGTAAAACATAAGGCTCGGTGCTGCAGAAACCACAATCAGAGGTCATAGGGCTCAGTGTGGACCATAGTGGATGGAATGTTGCCTTAGCAAACACGTACACAAAACCATAAACAGGTCGTAAGGCTCAGTGTGGAGGAGAAATGTTGAGCTAGCAAACACTTACACTAACAAAAGACCACAGAGGGATGTGGTGAAATGGTCAAGCTAACACTTGCACTTTGCCACGTATAAGGTCAAATAAGGCAAGAAACACACAAGAGTCAGGGGTGACAGGCTAAGAGTAGTGGGAGAAGTAAACAGAGGAGGAGTGAAGTGGGTAGCTTATGATAGGTTTGACGCTTTGCAGGCTAAGCCAATAAGGTAAAAGAGGAGTACCGAGAGATTCAGTTGAACTGTATAACTTGCGATGTAACATGTTAATCGGGTGTGCCTACTCGTCACCCATTCTTATAAGAATGTTTTAATAAATACCTGCTTCGGAATTTGACTCAGACTGAAATTATTGAAGAGTGAGAGCCACTTCTCACACCAATAAGGGGGAACACACAGAGGATCGGGGGTGACATGGGGGGACAGACAAATGGAAGTACGAGACAATATATGTTACAGAACAGCAAAGGGATTTAAGGTGACTTACGCGACAGACACCGCAGACCTCCCAAACCTGTTCGCAGTAGGGACAATTCACCCCTCACTGTACCAAACCCCAGAGGGGGACATGTTCTGATAATGATAGTGACCCACTCCATTAGTCAGGAGTTCTGTACTAACTTGTAGGCCCTCACCACTTTGGGATATGGATTCTTGGGATCTCTATATTTTGGGGGGTGGTGGGGGGTGGGGGGGGGGGGGGGTGGCAGGGTGGTCAGCACGGCTCCTCTGTGTTAAAATCTGAAATTATCTTGTATATGGTCTGACTACCCTAGGCAACAGTACCTCAAAATCTCTGGAAGCAATTAACCCAGAGCTGGCTGAACTCAGACTCTACACACACAACAGACACATTACGTGGTGGACTATGAATCAGCACAGCAAGGGGGAGTTTGAACAATTATTGGTGACAATTGTATTACCCATGTTATTGATGCCTCTCATAATATTACAGAAGCCATCAAGAATATCTGAGAGCAGCTAGACAGTTTTCGACAAGGAGCTACAATTACAGGCTAAATTGTTTGCTAGGTAAATCTTGGGGACCCTATTTGGCACACGGGATAGTTCTCCTCATTGCACTCATGCTGGTATTCTGTGTGGGCCTCGGGTGTTTCAAGCTCTGCTGTAAGGTGTGACTGACAAGAACTGTACCAGCAGCGAGTATCACCACGGAAGAGTCCCCAATGAAATTGGCACTCCATGATACCGTTTGGGAGGAGGAGCTTCTCTGTACATTCAAATTGGGTGGTCTGTGGGAGATCTCCAAAATTGCCTCCTTGACCACAAAGGGGTGGGGGTGTGGGGGGCAGTGGGAGATGGCATGGGGCAGGGTGATACTAGGCACACGGACACACAAAATGGCAGCTGAACCATACGTTGGCCAGGTGACACACAAGGTGGCCACCAAGCCACAATGTGGAGAGAGACAGCAGGGCAAAACAGATACTGCCTGGGGTCACCAGAATGCCAGCACAATGCACGCACAACCCAGTTGATTAATTTAAGGCGGGTGGGGGAGAATATACGAGTAGCGTACACTGCCCACCAAAGTGTCTGGGTCCAGCCAACATCTTTGATAGAAATGCTAATAGCTTCATACGGACTCAATACAGGGTGATAATAGCCAGGGCTGCAGTAATTGTCGTTCTCAGGAAGAGCGATTAGCGCTCATTACTACAGCAATGGATTTCCATGCTGATATTGAAACTGACAATGTCTGTGCTGAAACTGACAGCTACCGCACTGGAACTGAGAATGACTGCATCAAAAGTACCAATGATTCTGCAATGTTTACCATAAACAAACCATGTTACAAAGTCAATAACCTTATCACTGACCTATTGTATCACAAAATATATAAAAGTGTCTTGACATGTGCTCCAGGTTGAGAGAAGAATCATAGATGTCCACTGTGCTGTTGGTGTCTTTCTCTCCCTGTAGCTCCGGTATTTCCTTGTGTAATAAATTCGTCATTGAACCCTGACTCTGACCCCGACACACATGAGTTTACAATTATAAATTCAATCTTTACATTAAATAGTGCATCCTTTAAATTACAATGGTGCTTGAAAGTTTAAAATCAATAGAAAATCATCAATTTGCTAGGAAACCACTTCCTAATATGATTGCAAAACATCAGGAAATAGAACATAGAACAGCACAGAACAGGCCCTTCAGCCCACGATGTTGTGCTGACCATTGATCCTCAGAGTGACATGGATACTTTGCAGAACAATAAAAGATCAAACAACAAACTATGGCATTTTTTTAAAAGTCACTGTTCATAAACAGAGATTTCTAAAAGAGAACTAATTTCAAGATGCATTCTAAGATGAGCTCAAAGCTGTGTATATGTTCAGCAAGGCGGCTGTGATTGTCACATGCTGCCACTTCCAACAACCCCTCCATAGTGAGCAAAACTGGGGCGAATGGTATTGGGGGCAAAGTACTAACTTGGATTGAAAGTTGGTGGGCTGATAGGAAACAAAGAGTAGTGATAAACGGCTCCATTTCAGAATGGCAAGCAGTGACCAGTGGGGTACCGCAGGGATCAGTGCTGGGACCGCAGCTTTTTACAATATATATTAATGATATAGAAGATGGTATCAGCAATAACATTAGCAAATTTGCTGATGATACGAAGCTGGGTGGCAGGGTGAAATGTGAGGAGGATGTTAGGAGATTACAGGGTGACCTGGACAGGTTAGGTGAGTGGACAGATGCATGGCAGATGCAGCTTATTGTGGATAAATGTATGGTTATCCACTTTAGTGGCAAGAACAGGAAGGCAGATTGCTACCAAAATGGAATCAATTTAGGTAAAGGGGCAGTACAAAGAGATCTGGGTGTTCTTGTACACCAGTCAATGAAGGCAAGCATGCAGGTACAGCAGGTAGTGAAGAAGGCTAATAGCATGCTGGCCTTCATAACAAGGGGGATTGAGTATAGAAGCAAAGAGGTGCTTCTGCAGCTGTACAGGGCCCTGGTGAGACCACACCTGGAGTACTGTGTGCAGTTCTGGTCTCCAAATTTGAGGAAAGACATTCTGGCTATTGAGGGAGTGCAGCGTAGGTTCACGAGGTCAATTTCTGGAATGGCGGGATTACCTTACGCTGAAAGACTGGAGCGACTGGGCTTGTATACCCTTGCGTTTAGAAGACTGAGAGGGGATCTGATTGAGACATATAAGATTATTAAAGAATTGGACACTCTGGAGGCAGTAAACATGTTTCTGCCGATGGGTGAATGCCGAACCAGAAGACACAGCTTAAAAATACGGGTTAGACCAATTAGGACAGAGATGAGGAGAAACTTCTTCACCCAGAGAGTGGTGGCTGTGTGGAATGCTCTGCCTCAAAGGGCAGTGGAGGCCCAGTCTCTGGATTCATTTAAGAAAGAGTTGGATAGAGCTCTCAAGGATAGTGGAATCAAGCGTTCTGGAGATAAGGCAGGAACAGGATACTGATTAAGGATGATCAGTCATGATCATATTGAATGGTGGTGCAGGCTCAAAAGGCAGAATGTCCTACTCCTGCACCTATTGTCTATTTCACACCTGGACCCAACACACCCTTCTCAGCTCTGGAATTGTGGTTTGGGGGCGGGGGGGGGGTGGGTTTCCCTCAGTTAGCTGAGAGGCAGGTCTCCACAATGTTGAGTGTTAGCAAGACTAATACCTTTAAATTGTTCATCCCACCCAGAGTAATGGGCAGTATATTAAACCCACACGAGTGTGGTAGGATCTAGTTGTATGAGGAGGTGTCCAAATCTCAAAATTCTGTTGAGACACAGAAATGCTGATAGGTTAATGGGTGGATAAGGCATTTGATGGCAAGTCGGAATGGAAAAAAGGATGGGAATCAGGGAAGAGGACAGGACCAGGAAAAAAAAGGTCGGCAAGGAGAATGGATGAAAGGAAGGAATTAGACTTTATCCTCACCCAAAATACTCCCACAGAAGAACAAATTTCCCACAAATGAAAAAGAACACTTTTATTGTATTTTTTCCAACAATACACTTTATTTCAAAAATTCTTAAGAGTATGTCATAAAACATCACCACTTCCAAATGACAGAAAGTGTAATAAAATTCAAACTTGTCTGCATATGGCAGAATACACATGTAGGAGATTAAGTACAATTGCAACTGCCTTTTGTCTCAGGCATACAGTCCAAGGGGAAGGTTCATGTGGGGATTGGCAACAGTAAAGTGGTTATATTTTCAGTCACCAATGCAACCAAACAGCAACAAAATAATAATCACAGTGACCTTTCACTGTCACTGTAATGAACCAGTCGATGGGACAAAGATGAAACACACTCTTTAATCACTTTAATCAGTTAAAACAGAAATAAATATTAAAAGTGAGTAAAACAGCAAATTATTTATCATTTACTATATCAGGTTTCAAAACAGTTTCTCAGGTGAACTTTAAAAGCTGCTGAGTCTTTAAAGTCGTTTCCACAATGTTGGCAGGTTTTAAAACAAGTGTGAGCTTTCAACTGATAGAGATAAACAAAAGTCTCCCCACAGTCAGGACATTTATACAGCCTCTGTCCTGTGTGGGTCCGCTGGTGACAACGGAGGTTCCGAGCCTGTGTGAAACTCTTTCCACAGTCAGGACATTTATACGGCCTCTCTCCTGTGTGGGTCCGCTGGTGACAATGGAGATGTCCAGCCTGTGTGAAACTCTTTCCACAGTCAGGACATTTATATGGCCTCTCTCCTGTGTGGGTCCGCTGGTGAACATGGAGGTCCCCAGACCGTGTGAAACTCTTTCCACAGTCAGTACATTTATATGGCCTCTCTCCTGTGTGGGTCCGCTGGTGAACATGGAGGTTATGAGATAGTGTGAAACTCTTTCCACAGTCAGTACATTTATACGGCCTCTCTCCTGTGTGGGTCCGCTGGTGACAATGGAGGCTATGAGATAGTGTGAAACTCTTTCCACAGTCAGTACATTTATATGGCCTCTCTCCTGTGTGGGTCCGCTGGTGACAATGGAGGTTATCAGATCGTGTGAAACTCTTTCCACAGTCAGTACATTTATATGGCCTCTCTCCTGTGTGGGTCCGCTGGTGACAATGGAGGCTATGAGATAGTGTGAAACTCTTTCCACAGTCAGTACATTTATATGGCCTCTTTCCTGTGTGGGTCCGCTGGTGATAATGGAGGTTCCGAGCCTGTGTGAAACTCTTTCCACAGTCAGTACATTTATACGGCCTCTCTCCTGTGTGGGTCCGCTGGTGACAATGGAGGCTATCAGATCGTGTGAAACTCTTTCCACAGTCAGGACATTTATGTACCCTCTCACCCAAATGGGTTCGCTGGTAGATCCCAGACAATGGGAAACTCTTACCATGGTCAGTACATGTGTGCAGTTGTTCTTCTTTGTGGATTTCTTGCTGCAGATGGTTTTCATCTGATTTAGTAAATTCTCTATTCTGGATGGATTCTGTAAATAATCCCTCCTGATTTTGTTGATGCATACGATCACTTTTATTGAAAGGAGTAGACTCCTTTCCACATGATTCAGGATGTCTTCTGATATGCTTCTGAAGAAAACTGGCAGTGGTAAATGCAACTTTGCAGTGAGGGCAAGGATAACACTCATCTTCCTCTCCTCCTGAAAGAGAATGAAAGAAAGTTGTCAGTGTAAATGAAACATTTCGAAGCTTCTTTTGGAAGCTGAATTCAACAATGAGCTGTGGTGGAAGGGTTGGTATTTTTGAATTTTCAGACAATCTTTACCAGCTTTGAGTCATGACATAGCATTCTGGTTTCTGAGCCAAGTTTGTGGGTTCATGTCCAGCTCTCGAGATGTGTGCTTATAACCCAGACAAACACTGCACCAGTGCACTTGGAGGGCAGCACTTTCAGAGGTACCATCTTTCAAAACAGGTCCCTGCCCGTGTGTTAAGGCAGACAACAATCACATGGCTCCAAGTGAAGAAGAACAGGATGTTTTGACAGTGTTGTGGCCAATATTTATCCACTGAGCAACATCACCCAGTCAGATGATCAGATCAGTTATCTCATTGCTACTGCTGAAAGTTTGCTGTGTGGAAACTGAAGTGTTCTGAAAGGGTTCAGAAAAGATTTACAAGGATGTTGCCAGGGTTGGAGCATTTGAACTATAGGGAGAGGCTGAACAGACTGTTTTCCCTGGAGCGTCGGAGGCTGAGGGGTGACTTTATAGAGGTTTACAAAATTATGAGGGACATGGATTGGGCAAATGGACAAATAGGTGGGGTCGGGGAGTCCAGAACTAAAGGGCATAGGTTTAGGGTGAGAGGAGAAAGACATAAAAGAGGCCTAAGGGGCAACGTTTTCACATGGAGGGTGGTACGTGTATGGAATGGGCTGCCAGAGGAAGTGGTGGAGGTCGGTACAATTGCAACATTTAAGAGGCATTTGGATGGGTATATGAATAGGAAGGGTTTGGAGGGGAAAGGGCCGGGTGCTGGCGGGTGGGACTATATTGGGTTGGGATATCTGGTCGGCATGGACAGTTGGACCGAAGGGTCTGTTTCCATGCTGTACATCTCTATGACTCTATGAAAGTCAGTATGCTTCAAATGGCTATATTTCAGGTCTAAATAAATTTGGGACATCTCAAATACATCTAACCCTCTGCCAAGATTGCCTTTCTTTCTTCACTTGGAAGTATCAGGATGATTTTAAGGAAACAGTTCCTGAATTCAGTACCTACTTCAATGTGTAAACAGTTTGCGACTCAGAGACAACAACAGAGTCAATAAGAAGGGCCCACATTGTAAAGGTGAAAGGCAGAAAGTTTTGAGGAGATTTCAGAAAAACATTTTTTTACCCAGTGAGTGGTGGGGCTCTGGAATGCACTGTCTGGGTGGATAATTGAGGCGAAAAACCTCACAACCTTTAAAAAGTACTTGGATAAGCACTTGGAGTGTCACAACAGTCAAGGCAAAGGGCCCTGTGCTGCAAAGTGGGACTAGTATAAATTGAGAGTTGATTTGTTAGCACAGACTTGATAGGCTGAACAGCCTCTTCTGTATTGTATGATTCTATGACAAGACCTGAGAAGGACTGACACATCAACATGTCGTTCTCTAGGGGAATCAGGAAAGGGAATAAAGTCATAGAGACGTACAGCACAGAAACAGACCCTTCGGTCCAACCCGTCCATGCTGACCAGATATCCCAACTCAATCTAGTTCCACCTGCCAGCAACCGGCCGATATCCCTCCAAACCCTTGCTATTCATATACCCATCCAGATGCCTTTTAAATGCTGTAATTGTACCAGCCTCCACCACCTCCTCTGGCATCTCATTCCATACATGTACCACCCTGTGTGAAAACGTTGCCCGTTAGGTCTCTTTTATACTTTTCCCCTCTCACCCTAAACCTATGTCCACTAATGCTGGACTCCCCCACTCCAGGGAAAAGACTTTGCCTATTTACCCTATCCATGCCCCTCATGATTTTATAAACCTCTATAAGGTCACCCCTCAGCCTCCGAAACTCCCGGGAAAACAGCCCCAGCCAATTCAGCCTCTCCCTGTAGCTTAAATCATCCAATCCTGGCAACATCCTTATAATTTTTTTCTGAATTGTTTCAAGTTTCACAATATCCTTCCAATAGGAAGGATACCAGAATTGCACGCAGCATTCCAAAAGTGGTCTAACCAATGTTCTGCACAGCCACAACAGCCACAGCCCAACTCCGACCAAGAAGAAATGAGGAACAATACCACCAGACCTCCAGTCCAGAGAGGACCTTTTGCAGTGTAAACATAATTTAACTGAACCTAATCTTCATCACTCTTTGTGCTCTATGATAAACACAAAGATCAAACAGTCAATTATCTGTGTTCTCTGGTGAACTTTTTTTAAACCAGTTAATATATTCTATCCATAGCTGCTTTATCACAAAATCAAATAAGTTAAACATCTTTAATGAATATCTCTGAAACCTTCAAGGCACAACATGGAAAACATTCACGCCTTCCATTTGAACATTACACAACTGAAGTCTCTCATTTTGAATCTGTTCTGGTAAATCTCTACTGAACATGCCTCAGCACATTCTCACTTTTTCCAAATTGAGATGCCAAGAATTTGAAATAGTATTCCATCTGAAGTCAAAAGGGCCATTTATAAAGGTTTCTCAATATGCATTTGTGTCATGTCAGTAAGTCCTTATCGATGTATTAAATGCCTTTCTGAGTTATGTGAATCTCCAGATTCCTCTTCATGCATGAACATTTTATTCAATGCCATTGAATTTACATTATCACTCCTCACACTACTCTGAGCTGAATTTCATCTGCTGTGTCTTCCCACTGTACGTCTATCTGCATTTTCCTGTGGTCCTCCACGCTCCTCTTCACTATTTACCATATTTTCAAGGTTTGTCAGCTGCAAACACTCATGTATCCCAAAACAGGTCCTTAACATATAGTGGAATCAGCAGGAGGCCCAGTACTGGAATGAACCAGATTATAACCATTTAAATAACAGATATTCCATTCAGAATTATACTTTATTTCCTGATTCTTAAACCTATTTTATGTTCATGCTGCCACTCCTTCTTCACAAGGATTTCAATTCAACTAACGTGGCACTTTATCAAACAATGTTGATATTGAAATAAAATTAGCCATTTCTGTTTGTTAAGTTCTCAATTTTGGACAGAATCCTTACCTTTTGGATTTTGTTTCATCATCCACATTGCTGTCCATTTGATTCCAAGTTCTTTGCCATATTCATCACCATACCAGACCAGCAGCTCGCACCGAGGAGGAACACGCTTGCAGGTTCTGTAATAAATTTTGCCATGGTGCTGAAAGGCTACAAGGTTCTGCTCCTCTTCCTTTCTGGCACAGTTAACAAATCTGGAAAATAACAAGTTAATACTTAACTGACCAAAAGTCAGTTCAAATTGTTGCATGAACACAGATTGAGAAGCAGAACAAAAATGTGTCAGAATGACAGGGCATTCATTACAAAATTACAATGCATGCTATGCATACTGTACAAGATAGTTTTGTCAACATTTCAAAGGAGATGGGGAGGGATTTTAGAAGGGCGGCACAGTGGCCTCACTGCTGCCTCACACCACGAGGGATTGAGGTTCAATTCCCACCTCGGGTTAATGTCTGTGTGGAGTTTGCACATTCTCCCGAGTCTGTGTGGGTTTCCTCCGGGTGCTCCGGTTGCCTCCCACGGTCCAACGAAATGCAGATCAGGTGAATTGGCCATGCTAAATTGCCCATAGTGTTTGGTGCATTACTCAGGTATAAATGTTGGGTAGGGGAATGGGTCTGGGTGAGTTACTGCTCGAAGGGTCGGTGTGGACTGATTGGGCCGAATGGCCTGTTTCCACGCTGTAGGGAATCTAATCCATAAATAGAAGAAAGGGTAGATTTGTAAATATGGGTTGCCCAGTCTACAATTCGTCTTCTGGAAAATGTTTGGACCAAAACGTTTGCTAGACAGCTTAGAGTCTAAGGTAGAGTCACAGAGTCATTATCCTACAGCATGGAGACAGACCCTTTGGCCCAAACTGGTTCATGCTGACCAAAATGTCCACCCATGCTAATCCCATTTTCCTGCACTTGGCCCATATCCCTCTAACCATTTCCTATCCAGGTATTTGTCCAAATGCCTTTTAAATGCTGTTAATGTACCCGCCTCAACCACCTCTGCTAGCAACTCATTAACATGCGTACCACCAACTGTGTAAAGTCGATGCCCCTCAGGTTACCTTTTATTCTTTCCCCTCTAACCTTTAACTGATGCCCTTTAGTCCTCAATTCCCCAACCCTGGGAAAAAGATTGAATACATTCACCCTATCCATGCCTCTCATGATCTTGTACACTTCTGTAAGAACCCCCCTCAGTCTCCTACGCTCTAAAGAAAAGCATCCTCGCTTGCCCAACCTCTCCCCGTAACTCAGACCCTTGAATCCCAGCAACATCCTTGTAAATGTCTTCTGCACTCTTTCCATTTAATAATATCCTCCTGGCAGCAAAGTGAACAAAACTCCAAGCACAATACTCCAAGCACTGTACAACATAACTTCCCAACTTCTATACCCAATGTGCTGACTGATGAAGGCCAACGTGCCAAAAGCTTTCTTCCCTGCTGTCTCTACCAATGACTCCATTTTCAGAGAATATGGAGTCAGCCCTTCATCAGGAACGAGGGCGTATGCCCGAAACTTTGATTCTCCTGCTCCTTGGATATTGCCTGGCCTGCTGTGCTTTTTAGCACCACACTCTTGACTCTGATCTCCAGCATCTGCAGTCCTCACTTTCTCCTAAGAACCTTATCAAGGTCTTTACTGAAATCTATATAGACCATTACGGGTCAGTTCATCAAAAAACTCTTAACAAATTGTGAGGCATGACCTCCCATGCATAAAAGCATGCTGACTATTCCTAATCAAACCCTGTCTTTTCAAAGGCATGTACATCTTACCTCTCAGAATCTTCTCAAGTAACTTACCAACCACAGATGTTCAGATTGGGTCAAGGTTCAAAGGTATTTGCATCCATAACCCTCTGAGAGAAGAAATTCCTGCTTATTTCACTCTTACATTTCACATCCCTTTATTCTGAGACTGTGCCCTCTGATTCGAGACTCTCCCATGAGGAGAAACATCCTCTCAGCATTTATCTTGTCACGTCCCTTAAGAAGTCTCTACATTTCAATTAGATCACCTCTCTTTCTTCTAAACCTCAGTGAGTAGAGTCACAATCTGTTTAGCCTTTGCTCATGAGACAATCCCTCCATGCCAGGGATCACCCTCGTGAACCTTTGTTAAATTGCTTCCAATGAAATTACACACTCTCTTAAGTAAGGGATCCAAGACTGCTCACACTCCTCCAGGTGCAGTCTCATCAGCACCTTGAACAGGTGAAGTAATACTTCCCTAATCTGATGCTCCAACCCCTTTGAAGTATGGGCCAGATTTCTGTGTTTTGTGTCCAAGTACCTCAAGTCCCTTTGTGTTGCAACCCCTCTGTAGATACAGATAAATTTTGTGATGTTCATTGCATTATTTATACATAGTTTCAACATCATTTATTCCAAGATTGGATTCTGAATGGATAACATTCTGTGTGTCTGAAGGTTTTGATAATTCAACCACGGGTCAATCTCCAGTCATAAGTCCTTGGCTGAAGATGGTTGTGCAAAACAGAATAATAGAGAAGGAGAGAAGACTGTAAAAAAAGATTATCAGCTTTTTCCAGACTTAGAGTCAAAGTCACAGATAAATTAAGCATATTGAGACATTAGGAGACTTTTCTTTGGTTTGAGCACTGCACAAAAGATGTTTTTCAGTACTGTCAAGGGTTTTTTTTGGGGATTTGTTGGTGTTTTGCATTCAGTGAGATTATACTTTCACTGTGTTCGACATTTTAGAAGTTGTGACATATGTAAAAGCATTAGTTTATTTTATTTTATCATCATTTATTCTGATTCATAAATTTTACTTTTATTATTAAAACCAAATCTGCAATATTGTGTGCTTATGTTTCAGTGAGAGACCATCTTGCTAAAACCAAGACAAAATATAACCTACCAAGCCGGATGTCAGTCTGACCAGTAATTACTTGACCAGTAATAACATAACATAAGATCATAACAGTTATTATATGTGATGCTTCAGGGTAGGGGAAATGGGCTGCGAGCCAAGTTCTGGCAATATTATATCAGTCTTCCCTTACCTCATCCAATTTGATTTAGATTCATCCTTTGCATCAATGTATTCAAAATCTTGCTTTCCTTTACTGATCTGAAGAAAGGTATTTGATAAAACAATTCGATTATTAAAAGGAATCAAATATATCTTGCTTTTAGCCACTGATCTAAGTTTACAGGTGCTGAGTGCAGTGGCTTCACTTTTTTAGTGAAAGCTTAACAATACTCTCCTATATTTTTAGTGATTATAGCTTAAACTACAAAACCACACAATGTAGTAAACAGTTTCAGGGAGATTTGAATGGTCAGGAAAGAATCCCAAACTAATTCAAATTGCCTTTGGTGTTTGTCATGTTGCTATTTTTCTTACAGTTCCTTCTACCCCTCACCTACTCTGCATTTCTCAATCAAAAATTTCAAGGTTCTGATTTTTTGTTCCCCAGTTGGCCAATTGCTCACTATGAGGAATACCAGCGTATTAGTTCCATAAACACTCAATGTATTGAAATGAGAATTTCTTTTTCATAAAGGCTGTCAATTTTTGAATTCTCTCCCCACGCTAGCCATGGAAGCTCAGGTTTGAGTATATTTCAAGCACATGTTGATAATTTTTCAAATTAATTGTGTAAAGTGATAATGAAACCGTGTGAGTAAAAGGCACTTGAGTGTCTAATCCGCCACAATCATATTCAGTGACGGACCAGGCTGATGGGAGTGAATGGCTTACTCTGGCTCCTATGTGCCTGTGAAGGAGGAAAGGAACAGAGGAAATGCAAAATCAATTGAGGAGAGAATGAGAAAAAGAAGTGAAGGCCAAAGTAATCCAATAAGAAGTGGCAAGATTAGATCGTACACAATAGAGGTAGAACAAGGTGTTTGGATACAGAACTGGCTCAAAGGTAGAAGGCAGAGGATGGTGTGGAAGGTTGTTTTTCAGACTGGAGGCCTGTAACCATTGGCTTGCCACAGGGATCTGGTCTGGGTCCACTGCTTCTCATTATTTATGCAAATGATTTTGGTCTGAACGTGGGAGGTACAGTTAGTAAGTTTGCAGATGGTACCAAAATTAGAGGTGTAGAGGACAGTGAAAAAGGTTACCTCAGAGCACAACTGGATCTTTAGACGGGCCAATAGGGCGAGGAGTGGCGGATGGAGTTTAATGTAGGTAAATGTGAGGTGCTGTATTTTTGAAAGGCAAATCAGGGCAGGACTTATACACTTAATGGAAAGCTCCTGGGGAGTGTTGTTGAACAAAGAAACTTTGGAGTGCAGGTTCATAGTTCCTTGAAAGCAGAGTCACAGATATACAGGGTGATGAAGAAGATGGTAGTACACTTGCCTTTGTTGGTCAGTGCATTGAGTGTAGGAGTCGGCTGTACGGGACATTGGTTCGGCCACTTTTGGAATGCTGCAATTAGTTCTGGCCTGACTGCTATAAGAAATATGTTGTGTAACCTGAAAGGGTTCAGAAAACATTACAAGGATATTGTCATGGTTTAAGCTTTAGGGAGAGGTTGAATTGACTGGGGCAATTTTCCCTGGAATGTCGGAGGTTGAGGAGTGACCTTAGAGGTTTATAAAATCATGGCTGGTATTGATTCGGTAAATAGACAGGTCTTTTCCCCTGGATGAGGGAGTCCAAAAGGTGAGAGGGGAAAGATTTAAAAGGGATCTCAGGGGCAACTTTTTCTCTCAGAGGGATATGCATGTATGGAAAGAGCATCTCGAGGAAGTGGTGCAGGCTGGTACGATTACATTTAAAAGGTATCTGGATGGGTATATGAATAGGAAGAGTTGAGTATGGACCAAATGCTGGCAAATGGAACAATGTTTATTTAGAACCTCGCAGTTTTCAGACAATATTGAAAGGTCCACCATCCTGATTTGGTCTTTGGGGAGAGATTTTTCTATGGGGAGATCAAGACTTTTTTCACATTGGCATATCATTTGTGTAAAAGGCAGTGCTCACCTGAATATATTTGTGATTAAAAATGCCTTGTTTATAAATATAAGTATCTTTTATACTGTCAGAAGGCAAAAAGAGGAGATACAGCAGTCTCTCCAGGATAGCAGCTGGTGACTAGCAGAACTCCACAGGGGTCAGTGTTGGAACTACAACGATTCACATTATATATTAATAATCTGGACACAGAAATTGAGGGTCTTGTTGCTAAGTTTACAGATGACACAATAGGTGTAGGGAACAGGTAGGGTGCTAGCTTGGAAGAGGTCCAAAAGAGGATGACAAAAATGATCATGGGGATGAAGGGCTTGTCATATAAAGAGTGTTTGAGGACCCAGATTCTGTACTCAATGGAATTTAAAAGGATGAAGAGTGTTACAAAGGAGAAAAGGTTGAACCACCCTAATAATTATACCGAAACACCAGCCCCAATCTGTTATGGTGGGAATATGTCTTCCCTTCTAATAATTAAACCCACAAAATCCAGAGAAGCCTGTTCTACCATTTGTACTCTGTTATAGGTTTAAATGAAAGGAATCAGTGATACTCGCTTTATAAGTAACGACTCATTTATTTAACCCTAACAGTGAACAAATTAACAGAATTACAAACAAACCAAACAATTCCTCACTAACTACTAACTATTCCCGAACTGAACTAAAATTCTACTGGTCTGCTGTTCAAACAAACACAAGTAATAAGAAAACAATAAATCAAAACATAAGTCTCTCCAAGTTCACATCGAATGTGTCTTCTGGAAGGCTATCTTTTCTGTTATCTTTCCAGTCTTCCTTCTGCTGATCCCAAGTTACAAACACATTTCTTCTGCTGGTCCTGCTGTTAGGGATGTCTTCTCTGTAATTTCTTCTGTGAGGACTTTTAGCTAGAAGTGCCATGCTACTTTATGCACAGGTAGTGCTTTCTTAGAGATTTCTTGTGAGAGCTCGATGTTTATTTCTCAGATGGAGAGATTGCACTCTCTTCAGATGGCAGTTGGTTCTCCCCAGTTTTCCAAAATGCCCTCACCTTTATACCCTTGATGACCTTTTAATTTTTTTACAATTCAATTGGTTAAAGGTTGTCAACACCATTTGATAGGTTTTTAGTATCTGAGGGCATGGTTCAAAATGATTGGCTAAATTTGAACAAAATTGCTTTTTTGGTAAAAACACTGATTGGGCTGCTCGATAAAAATTGTTTCAATTATATCTATCTACTTGTAATCTGCAATTTTAATTGAATAGAGGTTTACTTGCTTTCTATCACCATGTTATGGTGATTGCTATTCCAGCAGTCAGTCACTCAGCAACCATCAGCCCTATAAAGAAAACTTAAGTAGGCCAATCTTAACTTACGAACCATACGTCTTTAGGTTTGTTCAATGCCAAGTACATTACTGTCAAACTTGATTCCCCTGGCTGTCCATTCATTGTCAAGACTGGAGCAGCAACCAGAAACAGAAACCTTAAACTTTTCACAAATATTTTCCAATGAGTCCTGAGCTTCTTTAAAAACATGCAAGAAACCTGATAATGATGACAGACACTCACCACCCATGAATAGCCACTGACAGCAGCTGATTCTTCAGTTGATGTGACTCCTTCATAGGGTCCAAAATGAACTCCTTTAGGAATAGCCTTTCCTTCATTCCACACACCAAGACCAGCCTTTCTAATTTTAGATATCGCAATGCTGAGGCCCTCTGGAAGGGTTAAACGTGCTCGATCTGGTTGATTGAATTCAACAACTGTGTCCTTTATGAACACTGGAGGACCATGCGCAGGACACTCTTCAACAAAAAATGTCTCGCAATCTTCGCAAACTGTTGAAACACACAAAATTAAAGATGGATCAGGATTTCAGTTCATTACTCAATATTTATGAAGGTGACAAGGCCCGCATGGAGAAAGCTCACAAAAACACCTTCAATCCATTCGTTGTCAAGAGGGCAACACAGATTTCAAGGAACGGTAACAACGCAAGAAAATGCCACTAACTTTGAGCCAACCTCCACTTACATTTATGGAGATGTACATAATGGAAACAGACCCTTAAGTCCAACTTGTCCATGCCGACCAGTTATCCTAACCTAATCTAGTCCCATTTGCCAGCACTTGACCCACATTTCTCTAAACCCTTCCTATTCATATACCCATCCAGATGCCTTTTAAATGCTGTAATTGAACCAGCCTCGACCACTTCATTTGACAGTTCGCTGCATACATACACCATCCTCTGCATAATAAGGTTGCACCTAAGATCCCTTTTCTATTTTTCTCCTCTTACCCTAAACCTATGTCCTATAGCTCTGGCTTCCCCCACCCCATGCAAAAGACTGTCTATCCTGTCCATGCCCTTCATGTTTTTATAAACCTCTATAAGGTCAGAATATGAACAGCATTAGCTCTTAGGGGCAAGGTACTGGCATCAACAGAGATTGGCTGACTGGCAGAACAGAGTGGGGATAACGAGGTCTTTTTCAGAATGGCAGCTGGTGACTAGCGGAGTTCCATGGGACTTCATGTCGGGACTATTCATGTTAACAATCTGGATGGAAGAACTTAAGTCATTGTTGCTCAGCTTGAAGGTGTCACAAAAGTAAGTGGAGGGACAGGCAATGCAGAGGAAGCAGCAAGACTGCAGAAGGACGTGAACAAGTTAACAAGAGTCGGCAAAGAAATGGCAGATGGAATACAATGTCTGAAGAGTGAGGTTATGCATTTGGATTGGAATACAGACATAGATGATTTTATAAAGAGGCAAGGCTCTGGAAATCTGAAGTACAAAGTAACTTGGGAGTCCTGGTTCAGGATTCTCCTCAGGTTAATATGTAGGTTCAAGTGGCAGTCAGGAAGGCAAAGAGAATGTTGACATTCATTTCAAGAGGTCTACAACACAACAGCAATGATATACCTGCTGAAGCTGTAAATGGGTCTGGTCAGACCACATTTCGATATTTGAGGTGGTTTTGGGTTCCGCATCTAAGGAAGGATGTCCTGGCCTTGGAGGGTTCCAGTGGAGGTTTCCAAGAATGATTAAAACTTACAGAACACTGAGAAACCTGGGCAGAGTGGTTTTGGAGATAAATGTTTCCACTGGTAGGAAACAGGGTGGTTAATCTGTGGAACTCGTTGTTGCAGAGGGAGCATCTTGTGATCATTTGTAGTTGGTGATGAGGAAACATAAGTGCTTGATTCTGGGCAAACCCAGGGCTTTTCCCTTGCTAGGCTATATTTCTGCAGCAATGGTCTAGTTTTAGATTAGATTAGATTACTTACAGTGTGGAAACAGGCCCTTCGGCCCAACAAGTCCACACTGACCTGCCGAAGCGTAACCCACCCATTCCTGTACATTTATCCCTTTACCTAACACTATGGGCAATTTAGCACGGCCAATTCACCTGATGTGCACATCTTTGGACTGTGGGAGGAAACCGGAGCACCCAGAGGAAACCCACGCAGACACGGGGAGAGCGAGCAAACTCCACACAGTTGCCTGAGTTGGGAATTGAACCCGGGTCTCTGGCACTGTGAGGCAGCAGTGCTAACCACTGTGCCGCCCAGTTTCTCAAAACCTGTCATATCAACCCTTGCAATAAATTTTTCCTGAAGAATTGGCTAGGTCATTTTTCACCTACACAGAAAATCTTCATCACAAAGTTCCCTTTCTTCAGTGTAGATCTTTCTCTCTTTATTTCTCAAACTGTATCTTCGCTCTTCCTTTTTATTGTGTGTTTCCTCACTTGAAGATTCCAAAGTGTTTCCAGTACAGACAACTGTGGAAGAAATCAGAAAGATTTGAATAATCCCTGAAAAAATCCAACATTTCTTTGTTGTTTTATAGAAAGGGTATTTTCTGTTTCAAGGTCAGAATCTGTAGATAATTATATATAACAAGAACTGAGTAAGTTTCATGAATCACTGCTGAAGTAGACACATTCCCATCAAAAGCATATCCTCACTAAAATATAAAAATAAAGTAAAATCCAAAATCAACAAATCTATTCAGAAATTCCTTTATTCCTGGACAGATACCTTTGATGGATTCTTCTTGAGCCTCAAATTCACTCATCGCAGTATTAGTTTCTTGGTTGATCTTTTTAACTGAAACTGTCTCTTCCAGAACTGAGGGAGTGTCCTCACTGAAGCTCCTTAAATCTGCATCTTTGTCCTCCTGTAAGTGGGATGCAATTGCCAATTGTCTTTTCTCGTTCTGAAATGTCAAATGTAATTTTTACAAATTGTAATTCTCAAGTTTCTCTGCGTTACCAGACTCTGTTGAAGGTAAGGTATTTGTCTGTTTCCCTTTCCAGTTGGTCTCATTTCATACTTAATAAACCAAAGTTCCCAACCACCCATTTGAGAAATGTATTCTCTCTCTCTCCAGTTACATATTTTAGGAATTCCCTTGTTTGAAACTATCCTTCTGTATTTCACTTAGGTAAAGTTAATCTTCCAAGTAAGTTGTAGGTATTTCAATCTGCTGTTATTTGAAAATTTCAGGTTCTCAGGGTGCATTTATTGATAATCAACATCAAAAGGAGGTAATTTACAATGTCACTAGATCATGAAATTTAAAATGACAAATCTGCAAGTGGAGAATAGGATTAGAGATAGAAACAATATAGAATCAAGGTCGCAGTAACTCTGGGCAGAAATACCACCAAGGATAAAAGGAAACACTGAAGCTGGAAATCTGAGATCAACACACAAAATATTCAAGTGCGTACTAGGTTATCTTGAGTTGGAAGAGTAGATAATGATGTAAGTATTTCAGCTACAGAGAGAGGCTGAATTGACTGAGGCTGGTTTTCCCTGGAGATTCGGAGGCTGAGGGGTGACCTTATAGAAGTTTATAAAATCATGAAGGGCATGGGTAGGATAAATAGAAAAGATCTTTTCCCTGGGAAGAGGAGTCCAGAACTAGAGGCCATAGGTTTAAGGTGAAATAGGAAAGATATCAAAGGGACCTAAAGGACAACTTCTTCACACAGAGGGATGGAATGCATGGAATGAGCTGCCAGAGGAAGTGGTGGAAGTGGTGGAAGTGGTACAATTACAGCATTTAAAAGGCATCTGGATGGTTATATGAAAAGGAAGAGTTTCGAGGGATATGGGCCAAGTGCGAGCAAATGGGACTAGATTAGGTCAAGAAATCTGTTGGCAGGGACAAATTGGACCAAAGGGTTTGTTTTCGTGCTGTACATCTCTAGGACTCTAATATATCTTTCAGATGTTGACAGGGTTGCAATGAATATCCAAAAGTTTCTTTTTGACTTGATATGTTACCTGGTAACAACTCTGCGCAGACCAAATTACCTTTTTGCTGTTCTCTTTCTTTGTCTTCTTGGTACCATCATTCTTGAAAGATGGCTTAAAGGTTCTCACCTCTTGAAAAGAATTTCAATTTCATTTTAGATCTTCTAAAGTTGAAGCTTTTTTCCATTAGCAACACTGACAATCCTTAACATTTTCAAAGCAGAATCAAATATAATGTAGCTAAGAAGCATATTTGCGTTAATTCTAAATGCACCTGCATATACATACGTAAAGACAAATACTCAATTGACTTGACTTTGCAAGTTATAAATGTAAAGTGACTGCCTCTAGCTTCCTCATGGCTCACACAAACATAAAAATAAAACATTTTAAGATTTTTAACAAAGGAAACAAATTCTACTTACGTAGTGGGTTTTTCACAAGACATTTAGGTGTCCAATCTTCATCTGAATCACTAGATTCATACACACAAGGTCGATTACCCCTGCCATGTCTCGACATGAATGCTGGCTTTGGTACGTTCAATCCTGGAAAAATTAAAATATTTCAATCATTGGCCATTTACAATTGTCAGTATTTATTTTTACTTATCAGACTGAAATAAGAAACCTGTTGAATCTAATCATTTCAGAATCTCAGGTAAGAGCAATACAGGACATCCTTCCACGAATGGCACCCAAATGTTCATCCAGCTACAATTAAGCAAGTTAAAAGAAGCTGTCACATTATGCCAGATTGGTTGGAACACAGCACCCAGGCGAATGGACATCCAGCAGCCTTTAAATTTATTTTTCCCTTCTAGTATGTGAACAATTGCAGAGTCAAAATGAAAGCAGCATATTGTGATGCCTCAGCGTAAAGGAAAAGGAACGGCATCTGAGATACAGAGGTTACCTCAATTATTTCCAAGTGATTGCTTTGTGATCTTGAGTCAGCACATTAAAAAAGTGTAAGATTTACTGCAATGAGCGATTGAAAACAACACAAGTACTATGTCAAAGATAAACATGGACAGCACATCAGCCTGAAATAACAGTACATTTTGCAAAGAATCCACATTTCAGTCAGCAACTAAGTGTGGAAAGAGATACTTACAAACTAATGTCAAAGGATTAAGATTTTTTTCTGCTTTCTACAAATACCATTCTCATTATAAATGACAGTGTTTCATTGTGGTTTCACACTACTCATATCAATTAGAAATCAGTTCACGTTGATTGTGTTTCAGGATTGGTTGGAATAAGTCCTTTCAGGGAAGCAAAATTGAGAGGCATAAGTATATATATTCCAGCACCTTGCTTAAAACAGCAGTGAGACCCAGAAAGGAAGTGTGCACCCCAGCATCCTTTTCATTCAATTCAGCTCTTAGCCTGGAAGGTTAAATTTGATTCAAAATGATTTTAAAATATGAAATCAAACAGCATCTCAATGTAACTTATTTAGTAAAATGCACTGATTAATTGAGAGCAATAAGCTAGTCTTGCAGCACTTGATCAGATTTGTGGGCGGCACGATGGCACAGTGGTTCGCACTGTTGCCTCACAGCGCCAGAGACCCGGGATTTCAATTTCCACCTCAGGCAACTGTCTGTGTGGAGTTTGCATATTCTCCCAGTGACTGCGTGGGCTTCCTCCCACTGTCCAAAAATGTGCAGGTTAGGTGAATTGGCCACGCTAAATTGCCCGTAGTGTTAGGCAAAGGGGTAAAAATGTAGGAGGATGGGTCTGAGTGGGTTGCTCTTCGGAGGGTTGGTGTGGACTTGTTGGGCTGAAGGGCCTGTTTCCACACTGTAAGTAATCTAATCTAATCATCTAATGGCAGTTGTCTTTTCCCAAGGATGAGAGTTTAAGATCAGGAGAAATCCCGTCGTGACCTGGAACCTTGCCTGAGGCCAGGCGGTCAATGGCCTTGCTGAGCTATTCTACTGATGGATCTGCGCCTAGTTCATACATGCTCAGCAAGCACATGATGGCATCAGGTGGTGAAGCGAATACAGTAGACAACAGAATATTGTTCAACCCACCTCTCTATCTGCTGGCCTGTGTTTGTGATTAGTTCCCCAGTAGAGGATTTGAGGGGGGCTGTCTTGCTCTGAACTGGCCCTCGTGCCTTCTTGATGCCTTTATACACTCCCCTAATGTTCCCCGTCTGAATTTTCTCACTTGGCTGTGTCCCATACAACGCCTGACTGTCTACTGAACGTGGTTCCAGACAGCCCTGAGAATCTGCAGGTTCTTCCCACTAGCTGACCACTTGTACTCAGCTAGAGCGACACGCTTGGCTTCAACAACGGCGGTCATCTTGGTTGTCTTAGCCTCAAACCAGTCTTTCTTCTTGCTGGTCTTCTTACCAAAGCCAGGGATGTGTGGTGCATGGTATCCTGCAAGGTTTCCAACTTCTCTGTGCCAGAGTCTCAGTGTTGTGACACACTATGTTCTCTCTCGAAAGCCTCTAAGAACTGTTGCACAAGGTTCGGTTGGGACATCTTGTTGACATTGATGCAAGGGTTCCCCTTTTGCTTAGTGTGATGGAATCTCTTAGGTTGTAGCCTAATCTTGCAACACACTAAGGAGTGGTTTGTGTCACAGTCGCACTATGATAAGAGCGTGCGTGGAGAACATGTTTGATGATGGCAGATCTAACTCGGATCAGATAAAGTTGGTGCCAATGCTTTGAGCGCCAGTGTGTCCTTGTGCTGAGGCTTTGTCTGAAAGTAGGAGTTAATGACACACAGTTCAAGCAGTCATTGTCCATTCTCATTCATTTTGCCAACGCCAAAATGCCCAAGGCAGAATGGCCATGAGTCATGCTCTGCACCCACTCTGGCATTGAAGACATCCAGAAGAACAAATTGTTCCTTCCTTGGGATGTTGCTCATGAGGGGTGCAAGTTTGTCGTAGAACTCATCCTTTGTGTTTGACGTGGAGGATAGTGGCGAGGCATACACGCTGACAAAGGTGACTGGGCCTGCTCTGGTGTTGAGGCGAAAAGTCATGAGTTGCTCTGAGACATTGCTGCCTGGTCCTACTGTGTTCATGATGCTGTTCTGTCCTGCGAAGTTGACTCTGCTCTCTGGGCTGTTCAGAACCCCTTCCCTGCCAGTAAAACATGTAATCCTTCTCTTTCAGTGAGCCTGCTTCTGCCAGTCTTTTTTCCTGGAGGGCGGCTCTGTCCACGTTGAGTCTCTTGAGCTTGTTATTTATGATAGCTGATTTCCAACAGTCACTGATGTCCTGGAGAGGTCGATCATCATTGTCTGAACATTCCAACCTCCTAGTTTCAGAGTTGGCCACTTTTGTTGTTTTCTTTTGTTGCTTGGTGCGGTGATTACAACCTGCTGTTTGGACAATTCCTAATCCCCATGCACCCAATGACGATAGCAGATTGTGGCGGGACAGCACTTTACTGGCTGGGAGCTGCCCAGCTTGAGGCAGGCGATAGCTATCCAGTGGGATCCAAAACTCTCTCCTACCATCAGGAGCAACCCCTGGTGTTGCGCCCTATGCCAATCTTGCGATGACTTAATAGCAGTATCTGCTGCCTCCCATGTTGTGTTGAAGCTGCAGGCGAAGCAGACTGTCCTCTCCAAGTGTGGTGGTGGTGGCAGGATGCAAGCCTAGGCAGTGTGGTATGGGGAACAAGCTGTTGCCCTTAAAGTATGTCTCCTCCCTCTCCACGACAATAAAAGAACAGCAAAGCCATTACCAGTTCGCTACCAGCGTCGCCACAGAAGCTGCCAGAACGAGACTGTAGGTAACGACAAACTGCCTTTGGGGCCCTGGCTCTGGATTTTTCCTCCAGGTTTACTCATGAAGCCTTTCCCATGGGTAAGTCTGACCGCAAGGCAGCAGAGGTTTGAAATCGGATTTTCCTTCACCTTGCTCAAATATCTCCTAGCCTGCCTTATCCTCATCTCTCCTAACCCATAACTACCCTCTCCATTTGCCCAGATTGTCTACCCAGCCTATAATTACCTTCTCATTCGATACATATCCATCCCATAACTACCCTCTCTATTCATAAGTACCGCCCCACACCCATCCTATAACTGTTCTCTCTCTTTCTCCACCCCATACCCAACACTCATCCCATACCTCCTTTCTCTATTTACCACCACCCCCAATTGAGCACCAACCTATCTCTCTCCATTCATCCCCTCCACATCCATCTCATACCTCCCCTGTGTATTTGCCTCCCCCCCGCAACCCAGCCCATATCCCTCTCTTTATATCTCCAATCCCATCCCATGCCTACCCTCACCATTTGCCCCCCCACCCCCCCGCCCAGCCCATACCTACACCCTTTCTGCCCCCGAACCATGAGACCACATTAACCCTCTCTACATCCCCAACCCTCAGAGCATATTAACTGTGGTCTCTACCCCCATCCCTCAGACTGCCTTAACCCCTCACTCACCTCATCCCTCAGATCGCATTAAATCCCCTCTGCCCCCATCCCTCAGACTGCATTAACCCTTCTCTCTTCCCCATTCCTCACAGCACATTAACCCCTCTCTCTCCCCCACCCCATTCCCTCATAGCACATTAACCCCTTTCTCCCCCCATTCCCCCAACCGCATTAACCCCTCTCTCCTCCCCCATTCCTCAGAGCGCATTGTAAGAATGGTACATTTTAGGATACATTTTAACCTGCTTGAAACTGATATGCTAAACAAAATGGTGTTAGGGCAGGGTATTGTTAGCTAGGACATGGCCAAGTATAAACAAAGAAAACAAAGAACTTACTGTGAACATCAAGATAACGAGTGCACATGACAAAAGGCTTGTCCCAGCAGTAACTGAATTGGGGGCAGTTGCACACAAAACTACAGGAAATGCCTCTTTTTAAAAAAGGTATAAAAAGCCTTGGCTTGTGCAATCACACAGGGGAGCACTTGCAGCATTGCCTAGTGTGTAAGCATACACTTGGGATTGCTGGGCTCCCCCACCATAAAGTGAGAACCAATCAGTAAAGGATCCTTAACATTTGGGGGCTCGTCCGGGATCCTGCTCCCTGAAGAAATGTAAGCTACTGATGCAAACCTAGGATTCGGCAAGAGTAAGGAGTGCACAACCGAATCCCTAATGTTCGGGCTCCGGTAAATGACTCTTGGGAACACTGTGGTCCCTAGCTTGAGGTTGATATGGTTCCCCACCGGGATCCACGAGAGAACGAGGTGTAGGAAAGACTGGACTGAAGGAAAAAGGTTTGGTGTTAATTTACAGGAATATGGTGGCCCCTGAGGAATTTGTCATGGGTGGACTTGTTCAGAAAATCGGGTCAGAGATAGAAGTTTCTTGAAGGTCGGTTGTGGGTTGACAACTAACCCAGCCAAAGACAGAAGTCTCGATATAGGGTTACATAAGGACAAAAGAATTAGGAAAAACTAAAATCTAATCTGGTCAGAGGACATACTCTGAAACAAGCTCCGATTGACAATTAAGGCTGTGTAAATTCTTTATTGGGATTTAGGCATAAATTCATCTTACATTTTAAAAGATGGGACAATGAGTAGACAAGAGTGACGGGGATTCCCCAGTACAGTACATGTATAAACAGAATTTAGAAAAGGGAAAAGACAATAGAGTATTGAGCACACAGTTGACTAAATATCTGGGCACTGATAAATGGCCATAAGGGGATACCTGGAATGTCACTGCAATCAAAGAGGCCGAAAGGAAAAAAATGAGATAAAAAGGTGAGTGATAAATGGAAGGGAATGATTAGGGAATGGAAACAGAAGGCCAAGAGAAGCCAGGACTAAAAGAAAATTAAGAGTTGGCAAGATAATGCATGTAAGAGAGGGACTGGATGATGTACGACGATGGGGGCATAAAAGAAATGGGAAGTTTTGAAAGCTGAGTGTTATTGGTATGACAAACAAAAGGAATTAAAACCAGACCCAAAACCTGAGAGCACTCTCCAACTGGCAGTAACTCAAAAGGATAAGGGGAAAGGCTTAAACTGTCTAGACAACCTGTCCAGTATGGCTGCACTTTTTTAAAATTCTGACGATGAGGATCCCATTAAGGGTGGGTCCTGGGGAAATCCACCACCATATGGCCCACCACTCAAGGGTGATGGCCAATCATCACCTGACCCCTACTTGAAAATGATAAATCTTCTCTGGACGGTGGGGGGGAGGGGGTAGTGGTGGTGATTAGCCCACCAGGACATGGTCTCAATCCCGCTGATGCAGCAAAAAGCAGAGATAATCGCAGAGAGCCTGACAGATCAATTAAGTTTGCTGATCATTCCACCAACAATGATGATATCTCCCGGGGAAATAGACGGGTGGATGAGTTTGCCCAGCAAGGAGCGCAAGAACAGCACCACCTTATTAGCGCAGCACCCTTATCACTTTACAACACTGCAGCCCAAAAGCGAGAAGGTAAAGAGCTTACAGGGGGACGCCCCTGTGGTCAAGAAACACAGGTGGCAATGTAGGAGGGTACCACTGACGGTGCAACAGGTCTTTGGCTAAGCCCTAATAGTAAAGTTTGTGTACCTGATTCCTTCTTCCCCAAGGAAAAAGTGAGGACTGCAGATGCTGGAGTATCAGAGCTGAAGAAGGGCTGATGCCCGAAACGTCGATTCTCCTGTTCCTTGGATGCTGCCTGACCTGCTGCGCTTTTCCAGCAACACATTTTCAGCTCCTCTTCCCCACCCTGCTTGATTATGTTCACTCATTAATTCATGCGGGCAAAGAGGGAATGGTAAAATTATGTAATGCAACCTAGTGGCACCCGAAAATGAATAAAGAAACTGGTGAATTGTGGCATTTTGCCACATATGTGCCAAGCACAACCCAGGAAAATCGGTGCCAGATCCAGGAGGGAAAACATCGCTTCTGCAACAGCCTTTTCAATGTATTCGACTTACTCTTGTAGAACTACCGCGTGTGCACTGTTACAAATATTGTTTGGTTATTATTAATGTTTTTAGCTGCTGGATGGAAGCACAGCACAGCCCACTACGGATGGGATTGCGGAAACCACAATTATGATCCTGCTCTGGGACATCATTCTGAGATTCGGTTTTCCTGAAATCATCAGTTCTGATAACGGCCCCCATTTTGTGGCAAAGATAAATAAGGAACTGGGTGAGAATTTTACTATCAGACAGCAGTTCCACTGTGAACTGCAGCCACAGGCAGCAGGTATAGTGGAAAGGACTAACGGGGTCCTAATAAAAAATTAGCAAAGCTGGCTGACGAAATTGATCTAACCTGGTTAAAACTAGCCCTTTCTGAAATGAGGGTCACCCCGCACTCCACGATTAAATTGACTCCAGCAGAATTGATATATGGCAGGCCACTAAGGACTCCCTGGGAAACCAAACGGAACCCAACAATCACTTGTGATCTACATACAATGAATGAGAAATTAATAACATATGCTCAATCTTTAACAAAATCTGTTTTAGCTCTACATTCCCAGGTTCAGGAGGCCCAGAAGGGTAACGACAGATTGGAGGAAGTGCCTGCCCTCAGCCCGGAGACCTGGTCCAAATACGGAACTGGGGACACAAGAAGTTAGAGCCATGGTGGAAAAGACCATTTCAAGTTCTGCTCACTTCTCCCACTGCTGTGAAGGTCAAAGGGCTATCCAACTGGATTCAGCAATTAGATTGCAAGAGAGCTGTCCCACCACCACAGATGACTAGGAGAGCTACGACTACCAAGGACTGATTTTAACCATGCTTGTCTTGCTCTTTGTATCTTTTCAAACATTGTCTGTTGTGGGTCTGCAGGATAATTTATTCTGGTGCACCCATTTTAAAATTCACGGTCGGGAAAGGGAATATGTTATCCCCTACCGCTTTCAACCACCTCAATGTTAGTTGCTACGCCTGTTTGGTCACTAACCAGGGGCCAGCTCTGCACCCTCCTTAAAGTCTCCAACAGTACCAAAGTCAAGTGTCAGAAGGATGCATGGAAGACCACCCTGGTAGGGAAAGCCCTGTGTTGGAGTCTGACATCTTCAGAGACACCTGAGAAAGTGGGTAACCTAACTTGTTGTCGGAGAAATTAGGTCTATAGGGAATTAGTACATACGCCAAGTTCCCAGCTGAAGTGGAGAAACCGAACAAACAGGCGTCCCAATCTCACTCGACAATATAACTATGACAATGGCAGTAGTTACCCAATGTGCCACAATGGATAGAGATGGATGCCTGGAATGGTAATTGTACCCCACAACATCTCTTGTGTGCTGAAGCACTGTCTCCAACACAGCTGTGACTTAAGTAGCGAACAATATCATTGTTGTTGTGGTTCTGTTCGCCGAGCTGGGAATTTATCTTGCAAACGTTTCGTCCCCTGTCTAGGTGACATCCTCAGTGCTTGGGAGCCTCCTGTGAAGTGCTTCTGTGCTGTTTCCTCCGGCATTTATAGTGGCCTGTCTCTGCCGCTTCCGGTTGTCAGTTCCAGCTGTCCGCTGTAGTGGCCGGTATATTGGGTCCAGGTCGATGCGTTTGTTGATAGAGTCTGTGGATGAGTGCCATGCCTCTAGGAATTCCCTGGCTGTTCTCTGTTTGGCTTGCCCTATAATGGTAGTGTTGTCCCAGTCGAATTCATGTTGCTTGTCGTCTGTGTGTGTGGCTACTAAGGATAGCTGGTCGTGTCGTTTCGTGGATAGTTGGTGTTCGTGTATACGGATCGTTAACTGTCTTCCTGTTTGTCCGATGTAGTGTTTTGTGCAGTCCTTGCATGGGATTTTGTACACTACATTAATTTTGCTCATGTTGGGTATCAGGTCCTTCGTTCTGCTGAGTTGTTGTCTGAGCGTGGCTGTTGGTTTGTGTGCTGTTATGAGTCCTAGTGTTTGCAGTAGTCTGGCTGTCAGTTCGGAAATGCTCCTGATGTATGGTAGTGTGGCTACTAAGGATAGCTGGTCGTGTCGTTTCGTGGCTAGTTGGTGTTCGTGTATACGGATCATTAACTGTCTTCCTGTTTGTCCGATGTAGTGTTTTGTGCAGTCCTTGCATGGGATTTTGTACACTACGTTAGTTTTGCTCATGTTGGGTATCGGGTCCTTTGTTCTGGTGAGTTGTTGTCTGAGAGTGGCTGTTGGTTTGTGTGCTGTTATGAGTCCTAGTGGTTGCAGTAGTCTGGCTGTCAGTTCAGAAATGCTCCTGATATATGGTAGTGTGGCTAGTCCTTTGTGTTGCGGCATGTCCTCATTCCGGTGTCTCTCCCTTAGGCATCTGTTGATGAAATTGTGGGGGTATCCATTTTTGGCGAATACTTTGTATAGGTGTTCCTCTTCCTCTTTTTGCAGTTCTGGTGTGCTGCAGTGTGTTGTGGCCCTTTTGAATAGTGTCCTGATGCAACTTCGTTTGTTTGTGTTGGGGCGGTTGCTTTCATAGTTTAGGACTTGGTCTGTGTGTGTGGCTTTCCTGTAAACCTTTGTGGTGAATTCTCCGTTCGGTGTTCTCTGTACCATCACGTCTAGGAATGGGAGTTGGTTGTCCTTTTCTTCCTCTCTAGTGAATCGGATTCCTGTGAGTGTGGCGTTGATGATCTGGTGTATGTTCTCTGTTTCTGTGTTTTTAATTATTACAAAGGTGTCATCCACGTATCTGACCCAGAGTTTGGGTTGAATTTGTGGTAAGACTGTTTGTTCTAACCTTTGCATTACTGCTTCTGCTATGAGTCCAGAGATCGGTGAGCCCATGGGAGTTCCATTGATTTGTTCGTATATTTGGTTGTTGAATGTGAAGTGTATTGTGAGGCACAAGTCCAGTAGTTTAAGTATGCCATCTTTGTTGATAGGTTCACCGTCCTGTTGTCTGTTATGTAGGTCCAGCAGGTTGGCTATTGTTTCTTTGGCTAGGGTTTTGTCGATGGAGGTGAACAGTGCCGTTACATCGAATGAGACCATAGTTTCTTCCTTGTCTATGGGTATATTTCTGATGATGTCCAAGAATTCCTGTGTCGATTGTATAGATTGTCTGGATCCACTGATCAGGTGTTTCAGTTTCTGCTGTAGTTCAGTTTGTGTGATGGTGTCCCTGGTAGTGATACTATGGGTCTGAGTGGGATGTCTGGTTTGTGCACTTTGGGTAGTCCATAGAATCTGGGGGTATTGTTGCTTTCAGGTTTCATTCTTTGTAGGTCAGACCTGGTTATCTGTCCGTTTTTTTGTAGATTCCTCAGTGTGTTGTTTATCCTATTGGTGAGCTGTGGGGTGGGGTCAAACTCCCTCTTTTGGTAGGTGTTGGTATCTGCAAGTAGTTGTTGTGCTTTTTGCATGTACTCTGCTTTGTCCAGGATGACCGTCATTCTGCCTTTGTCTGCTGGTAGTATAAGTATATTCTTATCGTTTCTTAGTGATTTTAGTGCTTCCCTCTCCTTGGTGTTGAGGTTATGTGTTTGTTTTTTTCTTGTTATCAGCGGTACGATACTTTGTCTCACAGTTTGTTGTGTCTCTTCTGTCAGTCCATTGTTCCTGAGTGTGCATTCTAGTGCTGCTAGGAAGTCTGCTGTCTTGGCGTCCCTGTGGTTGTAGTTGAGTCCCTTGGTCAGTATTGTTCTTTCCGTGTCTGTGAGCTGTCTGTGGGAGAGGTTTTTAACCCAGGTGTGTGTTGTGGTGTCCTCTTCTTTGTGTGTTAGTTTGGCCATTTTTTCTTTTAGTACCGTTTTTTTGTGGTGTGTGGTCCTGTACTGTCCTATGGTGACGGCCTGTTCTATGGTCCGGGTCCATTCCTGATTGGTGGTTTTTGAAATTAACGATTTTTGGTGCGCAATTTCTTGTCTGTATTTGTGTAGTCTGTTGTAAGCGTCTGTAATCATTACCTGGATCATCCTGAATCCGTTCTGCCTGGCTGTGTCCCTGGCTTGTGGATTGTTGACTGGTGGTCTGTATCTGACACATGGTGGAAGGATTCGATTCTTTCGGCATTCATGCAGGAACCGGAGTTGTTCGTATGTGGCGCTTAGGCGGTTGGCACAGGATTCCCATTTCCTGGCTTGTCTTAGCGTCTCTCGCCCGTAGGTGTTCAAAGTTTGGGAGAAGATTTGTAGCTCGGGTGCTCGTTGTGGTTCTGTTCACCTAGCTGGGAATTTGTCTTGCAAACGTTTCGTCCCCTGTCAAGGTGACATCCTCAGTGCTTGGGAGCCTCCTGTGAAGCGCTTCTGTGCTGTTTCCTCTGCCATTTATAGTGGAACAATATCATTGTTCCTGTAACAAGTCCCAAGTGTGTAGACCTCACTCGAGGCACTCAGATAGTGTGTGGCAATAGACATGGGATCATGTCCAGGTCGTGAACTAGTCTTTCCGAGTTAAAAATCATAAGCCCAATGAGCAATGGTCACCTACAGATAATTGGCTCAAGGTAGGTTATTCTCGGTAGCCTAGAAATTCCACTGGTTACCAACTGACCGGTAGATGTATGTTCATGTTCGATGGTACCTATGCTACCACTGTTAGGAAGCTCCCCACCTGATTGGTACTGTTAGACCGGTAACCATTCCCTGTCCTTATGATATCAAAGTCCCTCATTGACTTTCATCCCTATCTGTCTCCGAGGAATTTTGTGAGCAGTGGAAGGATGCTAAGACCCTTGATCCTCCATGGGGTACGGTTTCCTAGGTACCCTCAGTCTTGGTGGGTCAGGAGTGATAGCCACCAAAAACAGAAACTTTCTAATCTGTGGCCTCACCATCCTAGGAAACACCACCACCAAGGCCCTTGATAGCATGAATAAGGAACTCAGGGAATCTTTGCCTTACAGAACCGTTATGCCCTAGATTACCTCTTGGTTAAAGAGGATGGCATATGTAAGGTGATTAATAACATGTGCATTATTAATATCACTGACTTCTATTACAACGTGACCCAAGAGATAGAGACCATAAACACCTACATTGAAGGAATTCAGGAGGAACCCTCTGTGGGATGGTGGCCTTTTATTTTACTGGGCAATTTCTGGGGCATGATTAGTCATTATGTCTCTATTATTCTGTTGTTTGTAGGGGCTATATTTCGGCTTAAATGTTTGCATGGTATTATTTCCAGCCAACAACCTTTTTGATATGTGATTATGGAATAATCAAGGGGGGAATGTAAAAATGGTACATTTTCGGATACACTTTAGCTTGCTTGAAACTGATATGTTAAACAAAATGGTGTCAGAGCAGGGCGTGGTTAGCTTGAACATGGCCAAGTGTAAACAAAAACTACTGTGAACAGCAAGATAACAAGTGCACGTGACAAAAGACTTGTCCCAACATGCCCCCAGTAAATGAATTGGGAGCAGTTGCACACGAAACTGCAGGAATTGCCTCTTTTTTAAAGAAAAAGTATAAAAAGCCTGGACTTGTGTAATCAGACTGGAGAGCACTTGCAACAGTGCCTACTGTGAAAGCACACACTCTGGATTGCTGGGCTCCACCTGCCACATGGTGAGAAGTAATCAATAAAGGATCTTTAATCATTTATTTTTCTTGTTCTCTCGTTATTAGTAGGAAAACCAAGTGAGCTTTAACAGCATTAACTCCTCTCTCCTCCCAAATCCTCAGAGCACATTAACCCCCTCTCTCCCCATCCCTCAGACCACATTAACCCCTCTCCTACCCCATCCCTCAGACTGCATTAACCCCTCTCCTACCCCAGCTCTCAGACTGGATTAACCCCTCTCACCCTCACCCCTCAGACTGCATTAACCCCCCTCTCCTCCCCAATCCCTCAGAGCACATTAGCCCCTCTCTTCCTTCCATTCCTCAGAGTACATTAACACCTCTCTCCCCATCCCTCAGATGGTAGTAACCCTTTCTCCACCACCATTCTACAGAGCACATACTTCTCTCCTCCACACCATCCTTCCGAGCACATTAACCCCTCTCTTCCGATCCCTCAGACTGCATAAACCCCTCTCCCCCCATCCCTCAGACTACATAAACCCCTCTCTCCCCATCCCTCAGACCACATTAACCCCTCTCTCCCTCATCCCTCAGACCACATTAACCCCTGTCTCCCCCATCCCTCAGGCCGCATTATCCCCTCTCTCCTCCCCATTCCCTAAAACCGCATTAACCTCTCTCTCCTTCCCCATTCCTCAGCGTACATAAACCCTCTCACCCTCACCATCCCTCAGAGCACATTAACCCCTTGCACCCCCCATCCTCAACGGACATTAACCCCTCTGCACCCCTCGGACCGCATGAATCCCTCTTTATCTCCTCATCCCTCAGATTGCATTAACCCCTCTCTAGCCCCCCTTCCCTCAGACCACATTATCCCTCTCTCCCCCACCACACCATCCCTCACAGCACATTAACCTCACTCTCCCCCCATCCCTCAGAATGCATTAACCCCTCTCTCCCCCAACCCTCAGACCACATTAACCCGTTTCCTCCTCCATCCCTCAGTCCACATCCTATCGCTCTTGCACATTAACCTCCCTACCTGCCCCCCCCGCCCACCCTGCACAATCATTCAGACCACTTCCTAAGACTAGCTTACTGCTCCCATTGCATAAAGGCCTCTGTCAGTGCTAGCAAGAAGGAGCTGTACCACAGGCCATGTGGGAAGCCAAGATCATTGCCCTCTCCAAAAACAAGGGTGAGAGAAGCAACTGCAACACCTGCAGAGGTATCTCTCTCCTCAACACTTTCAGCAAAGCCTTTGCTTAGGGTCATCTTGACTCAGCTGCAGAAACCGGCAGAATGTGAATACTCAGAGTCACAGTGCAGTTTCCAAGCTGAAAGGACAACAGTGGACATGATCTTCTCCCTTCGCCAACTGCAGAAGTGCAGAGAACAGAAAATGCCCTGTATGTCACTTTCATCGACCTCACCAAGGCACTGACCTGGTCAGCAGGTCTTTTTAAGGTTCTCCTGAAGATCGGCTGCCCACCGAAACTGCTGAGCATGATAGAATCTTTCCACAGTAACATGAAGGGGACAGTAGTTCAATTGCAGCACTTCTGAGCCCTTCAATATCTGCAGCGGTGTCAAACAAGGCTGCATCCTTGTTCACACTCAAGGATTTTTTTTTTCCGTGGTCCTGAAACATGCCTTTGGCACCACAATGGAGGGGATTTACCTATGCACTTGATCAGATGGCAGGATCTTCAACCTGGCCTGCCTTAGACCCAAGACAAATGTATGCTCGGCACTCGTCAGGGATATGCTGTTTGCCGATGATGCTGCAGTTGCACATACACCCAGCAGGAACTCCAGTTACCGACAGACCGCCTCTCTCACGCTTGCAAGGATTTAGGACTGACTATCAGTCTGAAGATGACAAGCGTCCTGGGACAGGACACAGAGGCACTGCCGGTCATCACCATCAATAACTACGAACTCAATATCGTCCACCAATTTACCTATCTTTACTGATAACCACTCCTTGGACACAGATATCGACAAGAGGATTGGGAAAGCAGCCTCAACTCTTGCTCACCTCACAACTCTAGTATGGACAAATCCCAAGCTGACGGTGAAGGCAAAAATGCCAATCTACAATGCCTGTGTCATAAGCACACTGCTGTACACTGAAGCGACGATTACAAATGCCAAACAGGAGAGAAGACTGAACACATTCCTAGGCATATTCTGGCAAGACAGAGTGTGCAACACAGCAGTCCTATCTCACACTGGCCTTCCCAGAATGCACACTCTTCTCAGGCAGCAGAGACTGCGCTTGCTGGGCCACGTCCACTGCATAGAGGACAGCCGAATCCCAAAGGATATCCTCTATGGATAGCTTGCATCTGGAAAGAGATGCACTGGGCAACCCCAGCGGCGCTACAAGGACATTTGCATGAGGGACCTGAAAGCGCTTGGTATCGTTATGGAGTCCCAGGAACGGCTTGCAGCTGACTGCACAAGACGGAGAAGCATCCTGAACCAACACCTTAAAACAGAGGAAAGCTGATGAGCCCTGCAGTGGACAGTTGGGCATGAAGAAAGCAGTGCAGCAGTTCTAGCAGATCAACGACCACATAAAGATGTAACTTCTGCGACCAGGACTGTCACTCCAGCAATGGCCTCTTCAGTCACAAGCGACATTGCTTCAGGGAAGCAAAGTCAGAACGAGGATGCAACCCATGGTCAGCCATGACTGAAAAGGGCCTCACCTCACCTCACTGATTAATTAGGATACAGGGGCCAGAAACTCCTACATTCAATGTTTGCTGTGCTGTTTAGTCATCTCTAGCACAGTGACAACAAAAATGTCATTGGTGGTTTTATTTTCGGTCAGGTGAAGATATAATTGTCATTTGAGAGTGGTCACTTGATGATACCATGGGCTTTAAGAGGTTATTTTATCCTATTGGTTTTGAAGAGCGATTTTAAGTCAAAGCCGCTGAGCAGTCAACCAGAGCCACTAAACTATGGAACAATAGAAGAAGACTGAATGGGTGTGGTCAAGCTGTCACAGAACCAGAATATTTAGTTTCAGCCTTCAGCAGTTGCTGTTGGCATCTCAAAGAAGTGGAAGCTATTTTTCCCTTTCAGTTACAGCCAAAACTGGGGGTTCTCTTCTTGTTGCTGGAATTGCATGTAAGACAATTTATTTTCTGAATTTGCCTTTTGTCAAGGGATTGTTTATGGGATGATACTGGAACAGTTAATTAGTAACATTTACTGCTTTTACTATTGTTTGTTTTCCAATAGAATCAAGTTATTCCAGTTTCTTCTTTCTTTTGTTCAATTTTAACTATCGTGGATGAATCAAGGGAGTTTTGCTTTAAATCTGGCAACACCAGGTCATAAGTTTATTTTTGACCTTGTACAACCCAATCCAACACCAGCACCTCCACATCATTGCTTTAAATCTAGCAGTTTGGCCAATCAAATTGAATCTGGAACACAATACTTGACATTTACCTTTAAAGGAAGAAAAAGTTAGGGCCTGGTCTGTTCTGAATATTTTGAGGGGGTTTAGTCTGGTCCATAACACAAAATAGTTTTTCAATTGAAAGCTAAGTCTATGGTGGTCCAATGAGCAAATAACCACACTACTGCTTAAAATCACATTGCTAAAACTCTCTGGAAAATTCAGAACCTTCATCTGCGATTTAACAATGAGAAAATCAATATTCAGAAGTTCCAAGGCCCAGGACTGCAATTTACTTCTCACAACAGTTCTAACGTGTGTCAGCAATGCAAAATGGAAAATCCCAGCCCAACGTCTATCTTCACAAGACAAGACTGGTCAGGACAATGCAATATTCAGAGAAGCCAGCACATGTCAAAAGTTGTCAGGAAAGGCAGCTTCACAGATGGAAAGCAAAAAACATTGACTTCGTACAAACCTATTGCAAGCATGGCCTCATAGTTCCTCTTCACATTCTTATAGCGTGTTTTTTCCCATTCACTTAGCTCTGCCCACTCATCTTTAGAAAAATGATGGGCAATGTCTTTAAATTGGTCTTTAATCTGAAAATATAAAATCATGGTAATTCTTTATATGTCTCATAAGTGATTGTGTAATCTTCATAAACTAAAGACTTACAAATGTGGCATGAGCTACCTTTCCAGATCGACCATTCTTTATCAGAATATCGTCCAGGTCCTCAGAGTGGGCAGGCAATAAACACTGGTAGAAAAATTACACAACAAACAACTATCTTACAAGACATTTCAATGATGGAGTTGTTGTTCATATGGGTACTGTAACAGAGTAAAAATAAAGTTATATAAGTCCACATATCCATTCATTTCACTCAAAAATGCTACCACCTGGCCAGACACCTCTTCGAAGACCATCCTTAACAGTCACCCCATGTTAGCTGTTGTAGCAAATTCTGCAGGTTTTTTCTGGACCTCGGTCAGTTTCTGCCATGACTGCCCTTTTGAGAGTGAAGAAGCTCTGCATGTCCACCTTCATTGAGTCACCAGTGCAATAGACATTCAAGGAAGGTTTTCACTGTTTCAATCTTTGGTCATTTCTTCACCATGCCCTCTGTGTTCTGGGGTCAACGATTTACTGCACAATGCTACGACCTCCAGTAACTCGCTGATCTTCTTGTATATGACAGTGAGCTATTAGGAGACAACAATCAGAGATGACTGGAGTGACATCAACAAAGTTACAACCAGAAGAATACAAAGCCACCTGGCCTCGACCAGTTGGATCAGCATAGTGCTCCAACTGCAGACTTGCTTAAGACATTGCATAACTTGGCATCATTTCCAGTTTTCATCAGGACACTCGATGTGGCATTGAGCCTTTCCAGATGAACTAGCTGCACTGAAGTCAAAGTTGACATTAGTCTGCATTGTAAAAACAATGACTGCAGATGCTGAAAACCAAATACTGGATTAGTGGTGCTGGAAGAGCACAGCAGTTCAGGCAGCATCCAACGAGCAGCGAAATCAACGTTTTGGGCAAAATCCCTTCATCAGGAATAAAGGCAGTGAGCCTGAAGCATGGAGAGATAAGCTAGAGGAGGGTGGGGGTGGGGAGAGAGTAGCATAGAGTACAATGGGTGAGTGGGGGAGGGGATGAAGGTGATAGGTCAAGGAGGAGAGGGTGGAGTGGATAGGTGGAAAAGAAGATAGGCAGGTCGGACAAGTCAAGGAGACAGTTACTGAGCTGGAAGTTTGAAACTAGGGTGAGGTGGGGGAAGGGGAAATGAGGAAGCTGTTGAAGTCCACATTGATGCCCTGGGGTTGAAGTGTTCCGAGGCAGAAGATGAGGCGTTCTTCCTCCAGGTGTCTGGTAGTGAGGGAGCGGCGGTGAAGGAGGCCCAGGACCTCCATGTCCTCGGCAGAGTGGGAGGGGGAATTGAAATGTTGGGCCACGGGGCGGTTTGGTTGATTGGTGCGGGTGTCTTGGAGATGTTCCCTAAAGCGCTCTGCTAGCAGGCGCCCAGTCTTCCCAATGTAGAGGAGACCACATCGGGAGCAACGGATACAATAAATGATATTGGTGGATGTGCAGGTGAAACTTTGATGGATGTGGAAGGCTCCTTTAGGGCCTTGGATAGAGGTGAGGGAGGAGGTGTGGGCACAGGTTTTACAGTTCCTGCGGTGGCAGGGGAAAGTGCCAGAATGGGAGGGTGGGTCGTAGGGGGGTGTGGACCTGACCAGGTAGTCACGGAGGGAACGGTCTTTGCGGAAGGCGGAAAGGGGTGGGGAGGGAAATATATCCCTGGTGGTGGGGTCTTTTTGGAGGTGGCGGAAATGTCGGTGGATGATTTGGTTGATGCGAAGGTTTGTAGGGTGGAAGGTGAGCACCAGGGGCGTTCTGTCCTTGTTACGGTTGGAGGGGTGGGGTCTGAGGGCGGAGGTGCGGGATGTGGACGAGATGCGTTGGAGGGCATTAGTCTGCATTGTCAAGACTGTAGATGTTACCAACAGCAGTAGGATCTGCTGAAAAAAAATGCCATTTGTGCAATGTTTTGACTCGGGGTACATACTTTAGTTAACCGAAGCAGACGATCTTGTACCAGAGGATCAGCTACGCAAAAGTGCCCATCTATCACCTTCTGACTTCACGGGTACTGAAGTTGCTGCCTGCCTGACAATATCCACGATGTGAATTATTTTCTCCTTTTATCCTTAATTCCATGACGTGGATGGGTCTGGCGAGCATTTATTACCTGAGGTGAAAGTGAACTGCCTTTTTGAAGCCTTGACATCTACGGGCCTTACAGAGGAAATTACAGGATTTCGATCCAATGACACAAATCAATGTTCATGGTGCGATCATCACAACCACAGTCTGTGGTTTCAGCAAACCTGCATGTCACTTTTTACTTTTGAAAAATGCTGACACTAGGATTGGGCTGCCAACTGTGGCCAAGCCTGTGAATGTATCTAGGAGATGGACCTTGAAAGATTGGGGGCCCATGACTGTTGAAAGCCTCCATGGATATCACAGAAGACCATTCCTGTTGGACTCTAAGACACAGCCATGTGCTTGCAGCACTGGCAGGTGAGTTACTATGTAAAAGCTGCTGGCACATGGCACAGGTGCAGGCTTTAAGTAGGTTACAGCATACAGCAGGATGTCTCCCCTATTACGTAAAGAGGGTTCACCATCAAGCCGAAATGTCTGCCTTTGAATGCGCATGAAGAAACAAAGCAGGGACACTGGGGTGCTAACTGACTGAGCGCTAAAAGAACAAGTGATCAGAACCCAATCTGACAGCTGGGTGTATTTAAATAGCAGTAGTGAAATGATAATTGTCAATGTCTCAAGCTAAACAGTATGAAATGTCCTATCAGTGGATTGGACAGATGCCATGCCATTTTTGAGAGTCTGGACATTGCTGAATGGCAGCATCCATGGACATGGCGCCCAAGTTAGGTGCAAGCGAGGACTGCAGATGCTGGAGATGGAGTCAATGGTATGGTGCTGGAAAAGGTCAGGCAGTATCTGAGGAGCAGGAGACTTGATGTTTTGGCCAAAAGCCCTTCACCAGGCATGAGTCTGTGAGCCGAGGGGCTGCTGAAATAAACGGGAGGGGAGTGGGGCTGGGGAGAAGGTAGCTGAAAGTGTGATAGGTGGGGTTAATGATGATAGATGGGAGAGGAGAAGGGAGAAGTTAGGTGGGAAGGGAAATGGGCAGGTGATGAGGGCGGTGCTGAGTTGGAAGGTTGGAACTGGGATAAAGTGAGGGGTGGGAAAATAAGGAAACTGGTGAAATCCACATTGGTGCCGTTGGGTTGGAGGGTCCCGAAGGGGAAGGCGAAGCGTTCTTCCTCCAGGTGTCAGGTGGTTAGGGAGTGGTGATGGGAGAGGCCCAGGACCTGCATGTCCTTTGTGACTGTGAGGGGGCATTGAAGCTTTTGGCTACAGGGAGGTGCAGTGGTTGGTGCTGGTGTCCTGGAGATGTTCTCTGAAGTGCTCTGCAAGTTGGGGGCCCAAGATGATGGCCCTCATAACCCAGAACTGCAAAAGTGCATTTATGCCATACAGACCAAAGGATACAAACATCTGGCTGCATCTGGTGACAGAATGGCAGCTGCCATAGATTAGCAGGCCCAGCTGTCTCACAGGTATGCTATAAATGAGTGATCCTGTACTCCATGACATTCATCGTTGGTCCTCAGCACACAGAGTAATTTGATAGGGATCTTGAGCTCACTCCAAGTGCACCTTCCTCAGGTAGAAACTTCAATGTCTCCTCTAAAGACACTTCATAGGTAGTCTGGGCTTCCACCTCCAACCTTGCTGGAGAGGCAAACGAGTTCTGTCTTTCATATTATAAATTCTTGGCCTCTAGTCTCCTTGTGGTGTGTGGTAGGATCGGAGGCTCTATGTTAAGGTGGTGAGATATGCCATTTAAAAAGCCATCTTAATGCTGCCGACTGGAATCTTGTCCTGACATCTGGAACTTTGTGGGGAGAAAGTAGTTTGTTATATCAGACATCTAAAAATACCTCACTGGACATATCAGACGATTGGTCCAGATTAATTGCCATTGCTTATATGGCAGAGCCCTTTGAGATATTGCCATGAGGAACACTGACAGCATTGACGTGACTGACCAGCTGAACCTTCCTCACACCAAGGTGCAAAAAGCCCACTGACTTTCTGGTTTCCACTGAAAATCTCCAATGACTTTACCTCAGATTTCCTCTGCTCTGACAGCGCTTTTTCCTCTTCAACATCTTTCCCATTACTCTTAGCTTTATCCATTCCTTTTTGAGAACAGGCACTTTGTTTATTCTACTTGAACCTTGAATTGTACTTATACTCTATACCTTAGTTTTCTCCATGGCTATGTCCTAAGTCTACTAATTCCTCCCTTACTTTATCATCCTACAGGTGAAAATGAATCCCAAACTCCACCAAATATTTTCCTATCAATAATAGCATCTAATCTTTATGGAACTAATGTCTGAACTGCACTTTTCTTCTGACTTTCCTTCACCATCTTAGCCTTCTTTCTCACTTAAATGAGATAAGCCAAATCCATCAGGAATTCATTTTATTCCATCCCTGCAAAAAAACAAAGTCACCAAACAAATTTCTAGAATGTTAAACACAAGTTACAAACTGAAAAGGAACCAAAACACAACCTAGTGGTTATTTTTCTTTTCCGGAAAAAAAATCCAATCTTTCCCCTCTCCAGTTTCAAAAACCGAAGAAAATCAAATTGTAAAACTGGGTCACACCTTTACCAGTTGCCCATCCATTTTACAAATTCGTATTTGTTCTAACAAAGGGCTCTTTCAATCTCAGGCGAGCAAACTCGCTAAATAACGTGAGGTGATTTTGGTCTCTCGTCTTGTTCTTTTTTTTCACCCAGAGATTTATTTCTGACTGCACCCGCCCTCACTTATCTGCTCCAGCCTCAATCCCTAACTGTTTGATTCCCCGAAGGTTTAACTAAATTGAAATATCCCTCTGCCTCGAGTCCACCCAGTTAAAGAGTTCACTTTTCCCGCGCTCTCTCCCTCTGTCAGCCTCCCGCTTTCTGACGATCTCCCGCCGACGCCGCTCCTATTTATAGCCTCCCGCGCGCGCGCACCTGCGACAGTTGGCGGCCGTTTTTCTTTCAAAAGATCCTCGCGCTCTCCCGCGCGCGGCTCCCAAGCGTCGACGTCGGCCGCCCTCATTGACGGAACTTTGGTCACGTGCCGCTCCCCGCGCCATGACCTCGTGGTTTGGGTCTTTGGATGGAGGGGGGGGGCGGGGGGGGGGGGAGACGTGTTTAAGGTGACACCTCCGCCTCAACGCTTGACCAGGAGTCTTAGAGAAATGCAACAGGCTCTTAGGCCCAAACTGGTCAGTGCTGACCATGGTGCCCACTCAGCTGGTTCCACTTGCCCGCATTTGGTCCAGTTCCCTCTAACAATGTGTCTGTCCAAATAGGAGACCAAGGTTCAAGTCGTAACCGCTCCAGAAATGTGGAATAACATCTTGGAACAAGTGGATTAGAAAATATTTCTAGGAGAGCTCGGGGTGCAAAGACTGTGGCTCAAATACGCTTAATGGGGTTTGAAAAATATAGAATGCCCACTGTGTGGGAGCCTGTCGAGACTACACTGACTCTCCAAAGAGCAAGCCACTCATACTCTCACCCTGCGTTTTTGATGGTTAATCCACTTGCACATTCCTGGACACTATGGGCAATTCATCATGACCAATATAACTAATCTGCACAACTTGGACTGCAGGAGGAAATTGAAGCCACCTGGCAAATACTGGGAGAACATGCAAACTTAACATACACAGTTGCCCAAATCTCGAATCGAACCTGGGTCCTTGATGCTGTGAGGCAGCAATGCAAACCACTGTGCACCCCATATGTCCCCTTCACTGAAGAGGTCTATTTTGTTCAATGTGAACATCTCCTTATTTGAATAGCCTTTGATACAGACACATAGGAATAGGAGTAAGCCATTCATTTCCTCAAGCCTCTTCTGTGATTCAATAAGGTCATAGTTGATCTATGGTCTAACTCCATATACCTGCCTTGGGCCCATATCCCTTGGGAGTCTTACTTAAAAAGTGGAATATCTGAGATTTAAATTTAACATTGACAGCTGTTTGAGGAAGAGAATTCCCAAGCTCCACTACCCTGTTTATAGAAGTGCTTCCTAACAGCTCTTTCGAATGGTTGGGTCCTAATTCTTAGGTTGTTGTCTCCTCATTCTAAAATGATCAATTAGCAATTCAATAACTACCTATCTCAACAGAATAAATTCTTCCTATTCATATACCCATCCAGATGCCTCATCAATGTCATAATTGTAATAGCCTTCATCACTTTGTCTGGCAGCTTATTCCATACACCACCCTCTGCGTGTAAGTGTCCCCTCTCACCTTGAATCTATGCCCTCTAATTTTGAACTTCACTATCCTGGGGGGAAAGACATTCCATATTTACCCTATTCATGCCCCTCATGATTTCATAAACTTTTATAAGATCACTCCTCAGCTTCTGACACTCCTGTCTATTCAGCCTCTCCCTAATGCTCTCACACTCCAATCCTGGTAACATCCTTGAATCTTTTCTGCACCCTTTCAAGGTTCACAGCACCTTTCCTGTAGCAGGAAGACCAGAATAGAACGCAACATTACAAAAGTGCCTAACCAATGTACTTTATAGCTGCAACATGACTTCCCAATTTCTATACTCAATGCATTAACCAATAAAGGCAAGGATACCAAACACCTTCTTCACTATCTTACCCACCTGCGACTCCACTTACAATGAATTATGAACTTGCACTCCAAGATCTCTTTGTTCAGAAACACTCCCCAGGACCTTACCATTAAGTGTACAGGATTGGCTTTTCCAAAATGCAGCACCTCACATTTATCTAAATTAAACTCCATCTGTCACTCCCAAGCTCATTGGTCCATCTGATCAAAACCACATTGTACTCTGAGGTAACCTTCTTCACTGACCACTACACCTCCAATTTTGGCATCATCTGCAAACTTACTAACTGTACCTCCTATCTTTGCATTCAAATCATTTATATAAATGACAAAAAGCAGTGAACCCAGCACTGATCCTTGTGGCACACAGCTGATCATCTTTGAACATGTTGGCTCCCAAGTGGTTCTGAATGATAAAGTAAATACTGACACAAACAATCACTCATTCTTTCAATACCAACTACTCTTAATGATATCAAATTGCAGAAACTGGTTCTTCTTTTGTTGCAGTCTTCTTTATTAGTTGTTTGTTTAAATAATCTGCTGTTATGATTCAAAGCTAATATTTGGATTTGTTGCGAGTTCATTTCAATGCTTCCATTAACTACCATAAAAATGTTGTTTTAACATTGATCAATTGCTGTACATTTATCAGATTTATCAAAATTCTGATTGCCAGTTAACCTCTGTGAGGGGGAGAGAATAAAGGATGAGCTCGTAACTGGAAAACAAAACCTAAAATTCTCTAACTGATGGTTCATGAATGTTCTTTAGGCGGGAGAAAGTTTTGCAGTGAAGATCCCCAGGGGTCAATATTAGGGCACTTGCTTTTCCTGCTACATATTAATGATCTGGAGCTTGATGCGAAGTGATACGTTCAAAGTTTGCAGATGGAAGTAAACTTGGATGAATTGTAAGCTCTGAAGATGTCAATGTGAAACTCCGGACGGACATTAACATGTTTGTGGAGGTGACAGATGAGGTTTGATGCAGAGAAGTGGGAGGTGATGCACTTTGATTGGAAGAATATTGGAAGAAAATATAAAATCAGGGGTGCAATTCTGAAAGGGGTGCAGGAGCAGGGGGACCTGGATTTATATTTACCCAGATCATTGAAGGTGGCAGGACGGTTGAGAAATACGTTAAAGCATTCAGTGTACAAGAGCAGAGATATGAGGTTAAATTTATACAAGACATTTGTTAGACTCAGTTGGAATATTGTATACAGTTGCAAATGCCTTATTGTGGGAAGGATGTGAACACATCAGAGACAACACAGAAACAGTTTACAAGAATAGATCCAGGAATGAGAACTTCAGTTATCCCCTCAGATCAAAGAAGCTGAGACTGGTCTCCCTGTGAGATGGCTGAGGGGAGATTTGATAGAAGTTTTCAAAATAATGAAGGGATTGGATAGAGTAGGTGAGGGTGGAAGGGAACTGTGCTTAGAAAAGGATAAAAAAAAGCCTAGAGTTAAAGCGATTTGCAAAAGAAGCAAATGTGAAATGAGGAAAAGTTTTCTCACAGAGCTCGTAGTTGCGGTATAGAACACGCTGCCTGGGACAGCATGAGATGATTATATAGATAGAAATAAAGTTCAACAACATGAGAAAATATCACGAGATTGGCAGTAGGTAATGATGCTCATGTGCGAAGCTGGTGTAAACACAATGGACCAAATGGTTCTGTGATGGAGACTGGGAGAATGTGGAACATGCTACCTGAGGGAAAATGGTTGAAGTGAATAGCCTTGAAACACTTAAGGACAGGTGAGAGAAACAGTGAGGGTGATGAGAATAGATTGTCAGGGTGGGAGATTTAAAGGAGGCAAGCATGAATACCAGCATGGATTGGTTTGGCCTAATGGTGCATGTATATGCTCTAAAACCCTATGCTGCACAAACTTGTTGTGATGAACCAAAATGGGTAGGGTGGACACCTTGATATGTTGGAGGATGAATAGTCTATGGGAGGAGGTAGAGCCGTGATAGGATACAATATACAACCAATAAGGTCATTTTCAATTAGATGAAAACAAAATATTTCCACATCAGATTCACAATGACATTATATCCCATTTCCATCCTGTTTGGAGCACCTGTTATTCCATGTCGAAACCACAGTGTCTTCGAGGTCCTTCACAAACCACCCATAATTGAGCGAATCCTACTCTGCATTGTTGTCCCATAAATTCAGTTGATTTTGGAAATAATTCACACAGTGCAATCACAACCAGTTTAAAGACTGGCCGTGAGTCATCAGGTATTTGGAACCTGCCAGTGAAACACAGGCTACCAGAAGACTCACTGTCCCACCTCTCTACCTCCTCTCTCCACCAGCTTTCCCCATCAACAAAATCCAAGTCACTAAAAATCATAGAAATATAGAACCTTTACAGTGAGGAAGCAGGCTGTTAGGCCCATCAAATTCACCCTCTGAAGAGCATCCCACCCTGAACCAGCCTCCCACCTTATCCCTGTAACCCTGTATTTCCCATGGCTTATCCACCTAACCTGCACATCCCTGGACACTATAGCCAACTTAACATGGCCAATCCACCCTAACTTGCACATCTTCAGACCGTGGGAGGAAACTGTAGAACCCAAAGCAAACCCACGCAAGCTGGAATCAAACCCAGGTCCCTGGTGCCATGAGGTAGCTGTGCTAACCACTGAGCTACCATCACCACCTTTTTTCCATATTTTCCTTCACGGAACATGAGGATTACTAGCAAGGTCAGTATTTCTTATTTCTTCTTAGCTGCCCCTTGAACTGTTGCACTCCACGTGCTGGGAGTAGATCCACAGTGCCCTGAGAGACTGGATTCCAGGAGTTAAACCCAAAAACTCTGAAGGAAAGGCGATAACTTTCCAAATCAGGATGGAGAGTGGCTCAAAGGGGAACTTGCAGGGGGTGGTGTTCCCATGTATCTGCTGCCCTCAACCTTCTAGATGGAAGTGGTTATGGGTTTGGAAGGTGCTGCCTGAGGATCTTTGGTGAATAGCTGCAGTGAATTTTATAGTTTGGTCGAGACTGCTGCCACTGTGTGCTGGTGTTGGAGGGTGATCGTGTAGATTAATGAATGTGGTGCTGATCAAAAGGATTTATCTTTAAATCGTATTGAGCTTGAATATTGGAGTCACACTCATCCAGGCAAATGGGAAGTATTCCATCACAAATGGGACTGGATGAGTTTAGGATATCTAGTTGGCACAGACAAAGAGTCTGTTTCCATGTTGTATGACACTACGACACTCCTGACTTGTCTCCTTGTTGATGGTGAACAGGAGGCAAATTACTTGCTGTAGGATTCCCTGAAATGTTTTATAGCCATTGCATTTATATTGAATTGAATTGTGAATTTGAATTTTTTTGTCACATGTACCAAGGAAAGCTTTGTGTTGTGAGCAATACAGGCAGATCACAGAGTTAAGTAGCATGGATAAGTAAATAATCGGTAAACAGCGGCAGAAACAAAAACACAGGTACAGGTGAATGTTCAGAGTTTGTGAGTCCTTTCAGTATTCTAGCAACAGTAGGGTAGAAACTGTTTTGAAACTGGCTGCCTAACACCACACAATTAGATTAGATTACCTACAGTGTGGAAACAGACCTCTCGACCCAACAAGTCCACACCGACCCTCTGAAGAGTAACCCACCCAAACACATTCCCCTACATTTACCCCTTCACCTAACACTACGGGCAATTTACCTAAAATGCACATTTTTGGACTGTGGGAGGAAACCGAAGCACCCGGAGGAAACCCGCGCAGACACGGGGAGAATGTGCAAACTCCACACAGACAGTTGCCTGAGGTGGGAATTGAACCTGGGTCTCTGGCAGTGTGAGGCAGCAGTGCTGGATGATGAGTCCAGTTCAGTTTCTGCTCAATGGTCGCTCTCAGGACATTGCTAGTGGAGGATTCATTGATGGTAATGCTGTTGTGTGTCATGGGCATATGTTTGATCATTGGCTGCCACTGTGTAACATGCATGTTCTTAAACTCCTCATCAGTCTATTATTCCCCCTCTAATTCCTAAATTCCCTTTCGTTGTCAATGTTTCTCTCACATTCCCAACTATTCCTAACTATCACAGTCCCTGATATTCTCTGCTTGTCAAGTGTTGCTATCCGTGAATATGGACTGCTTCTCTACCCAAGAAATGAAATTGAATGTTATACAACCTTCCCCAGTGGGATGCAGCAGTCTCATGTTCACATCAAATCAAATAAAAAAATTACACCACAGAAATATTGCATTGAGCACAAATGGCCTGTTTCAAATTCTAATGAACTTCCTCTATTAAACTTAAACCAAACCAGAGTAATGCAAAGATTGAAGTTGACAAAAATCCTCATTTTCATCATCATCATTGACAGACAACTCATCTTCATTGTCATCCTCCTCCTCCTCCTCCTCCTCCCCCTCCCCTTCTTCCTCCAAGTCCTCATTTTTCCACGCTTGAAGGACTGAAGGTAAAGGAATCCCATCAAAATTTAGGCTGGGTTGAACAATGTCATCATCTGGGGAAATGATCAGTGTTTCCATCCTGTAGGATCAGATATAAACAAGGAAGTGAGAAGGTGATGTTTAGAAATGTAATAACTACATACAGTGCCTAATCCTGGCAGAAACAGGTCATTTTGCCCATCTTCTCCATGCTGTCATTTGATCTCAGAATCCTGTTCTGTTTGGGACAATCTATTTGGAAACTCTGTTTATCACTGGCCCAGGCTGTGTGGTGTTGGGCAGTGGTGCTGGCTTTTCCCTGGGATTCCTTTCCAATCCAATAAACTCTCCCAATCCCCATCACTCATAGTTTCCAATGTGATAGTCTTAGAATTTGAATTCAGTTAAAAAAGAAACTGATAAAAGTGTGACAGGTTGCTTTTCCCTCTGTGTTTAAATCTCCCATTTTTTGTCTGACTCTCCCAATCCCTCTCCATCTGACTCTCCCAAATCTCTCTCTGTCTGCCTGATATAATCCAATCCTTGATTATATACAGTCTGACTCTCCCGGTCCCTGTCCATATGACTTTCCCAGTCCTTGTCCGCCTGACTCTGTCAGTCCCTGTGCGTCTGACTCACCCAATCCCTGTGTTTGACTCAACCAGTCCGTGTGTCCGAATCACCCAGTCCCTGTCTGTCTGACTGTTCCAATCTCAGTCCATCTGACTCGCCCAAATCCCTCTCCATCTGCCTGAGATTCCTGATCCCTGTCCATCTGACTTTCCCAAGCTGCTCTCCCTTTAGAGAGGGAGAGAGAGACACATAGCCATGACTGGTGGTGAGTTTAACCAGATGGTTACCAGCCCTCAGGCAAAGGGAAATGTTGAAGGGCTTTCATGGCGACTTCAATCAGAAAGGTTATTGAACCATATTGTTGATGGCACTCTATGTCTCAAACAAGCCGTGCAGTCAACTGGTGCTCATCCACTTCCCACACTCCAGGGTCGATTATTCCCCCTCTAATTCCTAAATTCCCTCTCATTGTCAATGTTTCTCTCACATTCCCAACTATTCCTAACTATCATAATCCCTGATATTCTCTGCTTGTCTGTGTCGAATTACAGTGAAACCACGATGAGTCACATTCAGAGTTGCCAAATCGGCAGTTGTGCCAAAGCGAGTCAGCCAGTCATTCCGACCAGCAGACCAGGAAATCCAGAAAAAAAGGGATATCCGTGATCAACCAAAGTCTCAAACTGATCATTCTGGATTTGTCAGCCTCATGTGTGCTTGTCATATGACCACACCAAGCAAAACTGGAGCACAGTTAGACCCTGATGGAGCCCAAAATCACAGGCAAACCGATAGAGGTGGTCTGGGCCAAGTCCTCCAATGAGAGGCACCAGGAGAGATCTTTAATACTGATAATGATAATGCCACTTGGCGATGGCCTGGCGATATTATGACTGGATTGTTAATCTGGAGACCCAGGTAATGTTCTGGAGACACGGGTTCAAATCCCACCATGGAAGATGTTGGGATATGAATTCAATAAGGAGGAACAGAGAACATTATAATGCAGCACAGGCCCTTCGGCCCTCAATGTTGCACTGACCTATGAAACTAATCTGAAGCCCATCTAACCTACACTGTTCCATTATGATCCATATATCCAATGAACATTTAAATGTCCTTAAAGTTGGCGAGTCTACTACTGCTGCAAAATCTGGAATTAAGAATCTTATGATGACCATGTATCTGTTGCTGATTGTCAGGGGGTAAAAAAAACCCCACCTGGTTCACTAATATCCTTTAATAAGGAAGCTGCCATCCTTATTTGGTCTGGCCTACATGTAACTCCACATCCTCAGTAATGTGGTTGACAATTAGGGTAGACTTATCCAGCAATGCACACATCATGTGAGTAAATAAAACTAAAATCTGTACTCTGCTTTACTATCTTTTACCAGATTGCTCTTTGATGTTTCAGCATTTTTGAAGTGTGGATTAGGAAAGTGGACAAAACACTTTGAGAGAAGGAAGGAAGAGGGTCTAGTGAAACCCTGCCCGCATGAAAGCAGCTGTGATCCATCACAATCCCTCCCTCCACCACAAAAACTGCACACAGACAATGGGATTCAATCAAAGGCAACATATGCTGAGCAGACACAGGTGATTGAGCTTTTCTAGAACAAGATCCCAGCATTATTCAACAGTTGTGTAAAGGGATATGGACCAAGTGCTGGCAAATGGGACTAGATGAGTTCAGGATATCTGGTTGGCACGTACAAGTTGGACGAAGGGGTCTGTTTCCGTGCTGTACATCTCTATGACTTTAAATTCTTACATTGTTGCTGCGTCATTGTGTTTTCAATCTTTTTCAACACAAAACAAACTTTCAGGCAAATCAGGTTTTATAATGGTTACCTTTTCGATCTTAAAGCACCACCTCTGACATTCGAATTAGCATGGTTTTACTATATTCCCTTTATTCCCTACATGTACATTAGAAATCTTACCTCTGCATGAACTCCATCATACCCTGGAACACAAAGAATGGTACATGACCATTTGTTACCTGGAATGATTCACACAGGCACACTCCCCTCTCTCAACATTGACACTCACTCACTTCCACATGTACATGATAGCACTCAAACTTATACCTGCACTGACTCATACAGAAGCATGCTTGTGCCAACTGTGGATTACTCGAGCATTTACACATGCACGCTAGCAAACATACATTCAGAGAGAAATCGAAAATTCACACACCCAAGAATAAAAATCCTCATGTTGGACATGTTCCCCACAGGGTAGATCAGGGACTGACAGTCTCAATGGATTGAAGTTAAATTGGGGTGGCATAATGACTCAGTGGTTCGCACTGCTGCTGCATAGTGCCAGGGACCTGGGTTCAATTCCAGCCTCAGGTGACTGTCTGTGTGGAGTTTGCACATTCTCCCTGTGTCTGCGTGGGTTTCCTCTGGGTGCTCCGGTTTCCTCCCACAGTCCAAAGATGTGCAAAGCCTCAGTGAATTGGCCATGCTAAATTGCCCATAGTGTTCAGGGATGTGTAGGTCAGGTGCATGAGTCAGAGGTAATGTACTGTAATAGGTGTATGGAAGGGGTCTGGGTGAGTTACTCTTCGGAGGGTCAGTGTAGACTTGTTGAGCCAAATGGCCTGTTTCCACACTGCAGGGATTCTAATTCTAATTCTTAAATACAATGTCCACACAGACTTGAGGATTCAGGTACATAGACCTTTAAAATGTCTTGATCAGGTGTAGAAAATAACCAAGAAAGCTACTGGAATTTTGGCCTCTATATCTAGAGAAACAGAGTACAGAGATGCAGAAGTTATGCTGTAGTTATACAAAACCGTGTTTGGATCCTACTTGGGCACCACACCTTAGGCAGAATATATACATCTTGGTGGGAGTACAGTGTAGGTTTACAAAAATTATACTTAGACTTCAGGGGTTATACAAATTAGATGTGTTTTCTCTGTCTCACAGAGATAGATACACACAGCAGTTACAGAGAGACAGCCAAAACAGAGACGAACACAGTCTCACAGAGATAGAGACAGACAGAGTCACAGAGGGACAGCAGAAACACAGAGTGAGACAGTCTGACAGGGAAAGAGATAGTAGAAACACAGATAGACAGAGATGGTCTGTCTGCCTCTCAGAGACAGAGACAGCACAAACATGGACACAGTAACAGAGAAAGAGACAGCAGACAGAGAGAGACAGACAGACATGTAGACACAGTCACACAGATAGACAGCAGACAGATACATTTATCGAGAGGCAGACAGAAACAAACACACAATCTCAGAGATAGAAAAAGAGACAGGAGAAATAAACAGGTACAGTCAGAGAGAGACAGCCAGCAAAAACAGAGACAAACAGACAGCAGGAAAATGGTCTCACAGAGATACAGACACAGCAGAAACATAAAGACAAGCAATAACAGTCTCTCTCTCTCTCTCTCTCTCTCTCTCAGTCTCTCTCTCACACACACACGGACGGACACACACGGACACACACACACACACACACGGACACGGACACACACGGACACGGACACACACACGGACACGGACACACACACGGACACGGACACACACACACACGGACACGGACACACACAGACACACGGACACACACACACACATTCACAGAGAAAGAGAGAGAGAGAGAGAGAGACAGCAGCAACAATCCAACTGGAGAAACTCGGTGGCAGGTGATACATACACACACAAGACCCTCATGCAGAGAGAGCAAGAAAGACGAGTCACACATAGCCTAGAGGAGAGACAGGAGGGAGGAACGCACAGGAAAGAACTGGAGCAGAAAACTCAAATCAGTGATTGAATCAGAAACGTCATACTCTGACAAACTCGAAGTTGTCCCGAAGTCTGGATGCCTCCCGGAACGATTGGATGGTATCCTCGCAGTGTTCCAGCCTGTGCGTGGCCTGTGCCTGGAGGCCGTGAATGGAATCGAGGTGGTCATTCCCGACGTGTTGCATGTCAATCATCAACCGCTCCTTCTCGTTCTGCAGGAACTCGATCAGGCGATCGATCTGACCTTCTGCCCTGTCCTTGGCATCAGCGATCTCCACCTGAACATGAGGACAACACATGCAGTCAGTCAGGCATCGAAGTGCACCCTGTAGGGTTCTTGTGGTGTAGAGGTAGTGTCCCTACCCCTAGACTGGGAGTCCAGCATTCACATCCCACTGCTCCTGAGCTGTGGAATAACACCTCTGAACAGACTGATGAGGAAGAATAGGTTACATAGAGTCATAGAGATGGACAGCATGGAAACAGACCCTTCGGTCCAACCCGTCCATACCGACCAGATATCCCAACCCAATCTAGTCCCACCTGCCAACACCCGGCCCATATCCCCCCAAACCCTTCCTATTCATATACCCATCCAAATGCCTCTTAAATGTTGTAATTGTACCAGCCTCCACCACTTCCTCTGGCAGCTCATTCCATACACGTACCACCCTCTGTGTGAAAAAGTTGCCCCTTAGGTCTCTTTTATCTCTTCCCCCTCTCACCCTAAACCTATGCCCCTCTAGTTCTGGACTCCCCAACCCCAGAGAAAAGACCTTGGCTATTCACCTTATCCATGCCCCTCATAATTTTGTAAACCTCTATAAGGTCACCCCTCAACCTCCGACGCTCCAGGGAAAACAGCCCCAGCCTGTTCAGCCTCTCCCTGTAGCTCAGATCCTCCAACCCTGGCAACATCCTTGTAAATCTTTTCTGAACCTTTTCAAGTTTCACAACATCTTTCTGAATCATTTTTAAAAAAATTAAAACTTGTTAAGTGTGGTCTGGTGGTAATGTCCCTATCTCTGAGTTAAGAGGTCCAGGTTCAAATGCCATGTGCTCTAGAGGTGTTCAGCCGTGCCTCAGAATGGGTTGATTAGAAGGTACAAAGAGGAACTAGTCCCACCTGCTCTATAAAACCAACTCTAATCAGGGAAGGAGGTTACAGCACTGAAAGAATCCACTTGGCCCATTCGGTCTGTGCTGGCTCTCTTGGAAGAGCAATGCCGCCATTCCCACTCCCTCTCCTGGGACCCCAACATGGTTTCTCTCTAATGAACCAATTCCTTTGGAGCCGGTCACTGAAGCAGCTCTACTGTACTCTCGGGAAGTGCACTCCAGATCCTAATCAGTTTCTAGAGTCACACAGCACGAAAACAGCCCCTTCGGCCCAACCTGTCTATGCTGACCAGGTACCCCAAAACTGAAATAGTCCCATTTGCCTGCGCGTGGCCCACATCCTTTCCTAGTCATGCATCTGGTCTAATTATACCCACCTCCACCACATCCCCTGGCAGCTCATTCCACACACACACCACCCTCTGTGTGAAAAAGTTGCCCTTTAGGTCTCTTTTGAATCTTTACCCCTCTCACTCTTAAACCTACAACCTCTACTTTTGGATTCCCCTACCCTGAAGAAAAGACCTTGTCTATTTACCCTATCCATGCCCCTCATGATTTTATAAACCTCTATAAGGTCACCCCTCAGCCTCTGACGCTCCAGGGAAAACAGCCCCAGCCTATTAAGCCTCTCCTTGTAACTCAGTCGCTCTGGTTTCTCCATTTCCTCTTTGTCCAGGCCCCTCATAACTTTGAACACCTCATTAGAATCATATAATCGAGAAGAGGACCTTCAGCCCATCAGATCTGTAAACTACTTTAATTTTTACAGTCGTCCCTCTCACCTGCACTAGGCACATAGCCTTGAATATTGTGGCACTGTAAGTTCTCATCCAAGTATGTTTTGAAGTTTGTGAGGTTTCCCACCTCAACTACCCTCCCAGCAGTGCATCCCATACCCCTACCACCCTCTGGCTGAACACTGTTTTCCTCAAATCCCCTTGAAACCTGCTGCCTTTCACCTTGAAACCTGCTGCCTTTCACCTTGAAACTATGCCCCCTTTGCTACTAACCCTTCAACCACGGGGAACAGCTGTTAGCTCTCTACCCTGTCCAAGACTCTCAATGAAATCTCTACCGAATCTTCTTTCCTCTCAGATCTAACCACGCAACAGATGTCCCTCTCCCTTGATCCATCTTCACAAATCATCTTAGCTGCCAAAGCCTGGACAGAGTTTTCACAGCAGGTTTCTGTACAAATCCCTCCCTGAAGCAGTGACGTCCTTCCTAACTTGCAGTGCACAAAACCAAACACAACAGTCTGGTTTGAGAAATTTATTGTCACGTGTATTCAACATAAAATACAGTGAAAAGTGTGTACCATCCGTGTACAGTGCAATTCACATTAATTTAGAATCTAATAAAGAAAACATAACTTAAAAAGTGTCTGAACTTGGGTACGTTTTGAGGACAAATTCAGCAGAACGTCACTGCTCTTTCCCTCTAAGTGGAGATACCAATGAAGTTACTGCTTGAATATCATCCTTTCTACAAGAGAAGGGACTTCAGTTCAGCTTGAACTACTCAGCATGAAAACCTTTCCAATTAATAGCTCATCCCATAGAACTTACAATCCTACGCATTTCGCTGTTTAAGATACATTGCAGAGTTTCTTGCATTGCAAGTTATTCCCCATCTAACAACCTGCTCTGAAAACTCTGTTCAGGCTGAGACACTGCATGATATTTGATGATAATTGACAACATTCAAAATCAAACTAACAAAACTACACCACTCCACCTCCCAATTTTTAAGTAAGTATTTCCAAGATCTGCATCTGAATTTTATCCAAAATTTAATCAGTTCTTCCTTGGGTCACACCTTATCCACAGTACAGTAGTTCCTCCCCCCCTCCCCTTATCCGAAGGGTCACATTCCAAAATCTACCACGGATGCCCAAAACTGTGGATAGTAGCGAAGCCTATATTTTGAATTGAAACTTATGACTTGAAACAATTTGAAACTTATGAATCGTTTATTTCTGGAATGTTCCATTTAATATTTTCAGGGGGGCGGTAAACTGTGGAGAACTGAAACTGTGGAAACCAAATCCGTGGATACAGGGGTCCTACTGTATTAAGAGTTCAATGAAACCAGCCTATAAGTTTCTTTTCAGGAAAACAGGCCAGTAAACAAGGATGGGAACATTTAAAAAAAGAGAACTGTCTCACGTTTGCCTTCTCCTCCAATTCCGCGTACTGCATGACCTGTACAGACAACTTTGCGTGATTTTCTTCCAGACTTTCAACAATATTTGGCAGCATTTTCTGCTCAGAGAGAGAAAGAAAGACTATCATTTTATAAGGCAACAGTTTGTCTCAGTATCATTTCTACCTGTACACAAACCATGCATCAGTGCAATGCAAAGCCAATTGAAAAGCAAAAAGGAGCTACATAAAGTCGCACCGAGATAACCCCAACATAACTGCAGCAAAATGCAGGAGCCCTGCATGTATGGTCCACCCATGCCGCATGGCATGGATTGAGCACTGATGCAGCATAAATCACAGCACAGATGCAGCGCATATTGCATCACAGATGCAGGATTAATTGCAGCACAAATTGTAGCATAAACTGTGGCACAGCTGCAGCATGAATTGCAGCGCAGATGCAGCAGGAATTGTAGCAGATGCAGCACACATTGCAAACAGGCACAGCACGAATTGCAGCACAAATGCAGCCTGAATTATAGCATAAACTGTAGCACAGACTCAGCATGAATTGCAGGAAATGCAGCATGAACTGTTGCATAAATTGAACTGTCTGCATGGAGTTTGCACATTCTTCCCGTGTCTGCGTGGGTTTCCTTCGGGTTCACCGGTTTCCTCCCACAGTCCAAAGATGTGCAGGTTAGGGCAGATTGGCCGTGCTAACTTGTCCCATAGTGCCCAGGGATGTGCACGTTAGGGTGGATTGGCCATGCTAACTTGTCCCATAGTGCCCAGGGATGTGCACGTTAGGGTGGATTGGCCATGCTATCTTGTCCCATAGTGCCCAGGGATGTGCAGGTTAGGGTGGATTGGCCATGGGAAATTGTCCCATAGTAATAGATGCATTAGTCAGAGGGAAAAAGGGTTTGGGTGGGTTACTCTTTGGAGGGACAGTGTGGACTTGTTGGGCCGAAGGGCCTGTTTCCACACGGTAGGGAATCTAATCTAAATTGTCGCACAGATGTAACATGAATGCATCACAGATGCAGCACAACTGCAGCTAAGATACAGTATGAATGACAATCCAAAGAAACACTGCTCAAATAACTGAGAACGACTAACGGCACAGCAATGCATCCACGTCACAGCATCAATGCCAAAGCAACAGGAATGCTTCCAACATCATCCCACCAAGGGCTGGGGCTGGGGCTGTTTACATCTCGTCAGCCCAGCAGGGGCAGCAATATTCAGCTTCAGATGGACAGAATTTCCATCATTTCCAACCAGCTCTTGGATGGTTCCCAGCTTCCTGTCTGTGGGATATAGGTAAAGCAGTGTTACTTCTGCAATCATAATTGCTTATGCGAGGTAAATGAACTCACACTAATGTGTAATTGTTTCGATCAAGAGCTGAGTAAACAAGAATGAAAACTTTGTGAAGGGAATAGATGACTGTTTTTGTATTAGCTAAAATGTGCATACAAGAATAAAATGTGCCTGCAAACAATGGTAGATGTTACAGACAAATTGATAAGGTGCTGTGAGGGGAGGGGGTGTAGGTTAAGCTAGAAATACTTGTACAAACAGTCACAAGCATCTGATTCCCGCTTCTGCAAAAACAAAAGAAAACCCACCATCAAGAGATCATAAGGCTCAGTATGGGCAAAGAATGGTGGGAAATATTGCTTTAGCAAGCAAGGAAGCAGACGGCAGTGGAGGAGGATATATAACAATGGACCACAGAGGGATGTGGGGAAATGGCCAAGCAGGACATACATTTTGTATTGCACAAGGCCGGAAGAGGCCAGAGATAAACAGCCGGGTTTAGAGTAGTGGGCGATGTAAACAGGGGAGGAGTAATGGGAGGAGGGAAAGAGAAATGAATTGTATATAAGATATGCACTTGCTAAACTCTGTGTGTCTATTTTAGACACCACACTTGCAAGTGTATAATAAACGATACTGCTGCTTCAGATCTTGTCTCGGACTGAAATTATTGAAGTGACTGGGCTCTATTTCCCACGCTGTCTGCCCGAGTTGCCTTACCTTCCAATCTTCGGTGACCTGAACCAATGGCGTGGCAGTGTGGTTCACATGGTGATCATTCGATACACACAAGGGGCATAGCAGCTCCCAGTCCTTGAAGCATAAATGAGTCAACTCTTCCCCAGAGTGAATCCGGCAGGTTCTCCCTCCCAGGCTGCTTTCGACAGCAGTGTGGGAATCTTCTACCTTCTCTGCAGAGATGGGCAGGAGAGCATGTTTTGTCAATGCAGTCAATAAAACACATGGCTAAGGCCAACGACAGACACAAAGGCTTCACCACTGACCCTCCGACAGTGCGGCACTCCCTCAGCACTGACCCTCCGACAGTGCGGCGCTCCCTCAGCACTGACCCTCCGACAGTGCGGCACACCCTCAGTGCTGACCCGCCGACAGTGCGGCACACCCTCAGCACTGACCCTCCGACAGTGCGGCACACCCTCAGCGCTGACCCGCCGACAGTGCGACACTCCCTCAGCACTAACATTGGGAGAAATGGGCAGAGATATCTTCTGTGGTTTCCCAAGAGAGTTTTGAACTTGTAACCTCTGGTGTCAGAGTTGGGGAGAAGATTACCTCTGAGCTATTGTGTGAGAGTGTATGTGAATGTTTTCTTTTCCTCTATAATGTTGTCATCTAAAGAAGTGAGGAAGCACATCAAAGAATTGCATCTTACCCAAGGAGGCGGGACGCACTTTACCGTGCATCATCTCGTTGTAGGCCTCCACCAGCCTGACCAGGACGAGGTGCTTGGTCATCTTTGGCTTGCTCTGGTAGGACTTCCTGCAGATGGGGCAGCGGTAATCTGATTCTGGCTCCACATTCTCAAAGACCTGGTCAATGCAGACTTTGCAGAAGCTGTGCTCACAGGGCAGACGCACTGGGTCCTGGTAGAATCCCATACAGACACCACATGTCAACTCAACACCAAGCACGTTCCTCTTGTCTCCTTCATCCTTGTCATCACTCAGGCACTGGGCCATTTCCACCAACGGGGCACTGGCTAGGTTCCAGCAGGGTGTGCCAGGACCTGGACGAAACCAGAAACTCGGGTTAAATATAGATCTGAGTTATAGAGAGAGGTTGGACCAGCTAGGTCCTCTTTCTTTATAGCATAAAGGGGGGGGGACATAAGATCATGAGAGGCATGGATAGAGTGAATGCTCTCAGTCTTCTTCCCAGGGTTGGGGAATTGAGGACTAGAGGGCATCAGTTTAAGGTTAGAGTGCAAAGAATAAAAGGGAGCCTGAGGGGCAACATTTTCTTTTACACAGAGCGTAGTACTTCTGTGGTACGTTTATGGAACTAGCAGAAATGGTTGAGGCGGGTTCACCAACAACATTTAAAGGCATTTGGACAAATGCATGGACAGGAAAGGATTAGAAGGATATGGGCCAAGTGCAAGGAAATGGGGTTACTGTGGATGGACATTTAGGTCAGCACGGAGCAGTGTAGGCCAAAGGGCCTGTCTCCATGCTCTAGGACTCTATGGCTCTGTATCACACGCCTCAGAACGAGCCAACACTCTTCTATTTGCCACATCTCTGACACGGAAAGTGTCCACAACAACATCCAGACTTGGGCTGGTCAGCGCTGGGTAACTTCCACACTGTCCGAGTAGCAGCCGATGACCATCTCCAAGGGGTTAGACTGTGAGCACCACTCCATGACGTTAAATAGTGTTTACCCACAGAGTAACTCATGAAGTCATTTTGCTGAAGTCACACAATTTCTTGGAAAGACTGTCTTTCTCCCTATTCTAAAAGACTTTCTGACCCTTTCTTTAAAAAGAAAGAACCAATCTTTGCCACCCCGAAATCCAAAAATCTATTTAACTCGACTTTGCAACCCAAATCCACAAACGACAATGATACATCAAACTTGCATCCCAGCACCTCTGTCTCAAATGAAAGACACTGATTGTTGAGTATGTCTCCATGTGAGTTGATAGAGGTGTAAAAGATATTGAGAGGTATAGATAAGAGTGAATAGCCACAGACTTTTTCCCAGGGTGGAAATGGCTATCATAAGGGGGCATCATTTTAAGGTGATTAGAGGAAGGTTAGGGGAAATGACGGAGTTAGGTTCTTTACACAGAGAGTGGTGGGTGCATGGAATGCACTGCCAGCAGTGGTAGTAGAGTTAGATAAATTAGGGACATTTAAGCGACTCTTCGACAGGTGCATAGAAGATAGTACAACAAAGGATAAGTAGGTTAGTCTGATAGCAAGTTTTGAGAAGACTTGTAGCTCAGGTTGAGGTTATGAATGAAAGTTTGCTCGCTGAGATGGAAAGTTCGTTTTCAGATGTTTCATCACCATACTAGGTAACATCATCAGTGAGCCTCCGGGTGAAGCACTGGTGGTGTAGCCCGCTTTCTATTTAGTCTGATCTTCGTGTAGGGTAAAAGGCCGGCACAACATCGAGGGCTGAAGGGCCTCGATGTTCTACGTTCTATGTTCTACTGTTCTACGTTCTAAGTTCTAGGTCCCCCTGTGGTGGGAAACATCCTCCTTGAATTTCCTTTTTCAAACCCCTTCAGGATCTTTTCTTCAATAATCTTTTCACAGGATATGGTTGTTTCTGATTGAGTTAGCATCTATTGTTCGTGTCTAATGGTCCTTGTGAAGGTGGTGGAGTGTCCTGGTGTGTAGGCACGCCAACAATACTATTGGCAGGGAGGGGAGAAAGGAAGAGGGTAGAAATTAACCCAGTGAATGCCTGATATGTTTCCAAGTTAGAATGGCACTGACTCAAAAGGCAGCCTGCAAGTGCTGATGGTGCTCATATCCAGCTGCTAACCATGTCCTTTTAGGTGTTGACATTGCCGTTTGGAAGGTGTTCTTTATGGATTCTCGGTGAGTTGCTGCAGTGTGTCTGCAAACACCGTCCCAGCTATGAGTCGGCAGCATGAAGATTGACTTTCCATTGACCATCTTCAACATCCAATCAACTGAGCTATTCCAGCATGAACATTGTTGAGTTTCTTGAGTGTTGTTGGAGCTACCCGCATCCAGGGCAAGTGGGGAGTATTCCATCACACTCCTGACTTGTGCCTTGTCTATTCCTACCCCTCCACACACTTCATCTACTGTTTCCTTTGCTCCCAATGTAGTCTCCTTTACACTGGGGAGATAGGATGCCAGCTTGCACAACATTTCAGAGAACATCTCTGGGGTCATGCACCAAGCAACCCCACCACCCTGTGGCCGAATGCTTCAACTTGCCCTCCCAACCCGCCAAGGACATGCAAGCCCTGGGCCTCCTCCACCGCCAAATGCTAGCCACCTGACACCTGGAGAAAGAATGCCTCAGCTTCCACCTTGGTACCCTCCAACCACACTAGATCAATGTCGATTTCACCAGTTTCCTCATATCTCCTCCACCCATCTTATCCCAGATCCAAACCTCCAACTGTCCTAACTGTCCATCTTCCTTCCTTATCTATCCGCTCCACCCTCCACTCTGACCTATCACCATTAGCACCCTCCGCCCACCTTCGTCCACCAATCGTCTTCCCAGCTACCTTACCTCAATCCCTACACCACACCACCCCCCCCACCCCCCATTTACTGAATCTCTCAGCCCCTCCCCCCTCATTCCTGATGAAGAGCTTATGCTCGAATCTTCAACTCTCCTGCTCCTTGAATGCTGCCCGATCGGCTGTGCTTTTCCAGCACCACGTGACTCTAATCCCCAGTCCAGGCTTCTAGTGGGTTAGGAGGTGAATAACTCTATAGAATACCAAGCCTTTGACTTGTATCCATAGCATCTGTATGGGTGGTCCCATTCAACTTAACATCCTAGGGGTTACCATTGCTGTGAATAAGGAAGGATTCATTATGGATGGTACTGCTGAAGGTCAAGGCGAGATAGTGATATTAGTGATGGTCTATACCTGGCATTTGTGAGGGATGAATGGCACCTGCCAGTCACCATGTCAAACCTGCGTATTTTGAAGGTTTTGTTGTGTTTGAACAATGTACCTGACGAGTCATGAATGGTCAAAAAATGTGGTGCTGGAAAAGCACAACCGGTCAGGCAGCATCTGAGGAGCAGGAGAGTCAACATTTCGAGCATAAGCTCTTCGTCAGGAATACTTATGCGTGAAACATCGATTCTCCTTCTCTTCGGATGCTGCCTGATCTGCTGTGCTTTTCCAGCAACACACTTTTCGACTCTGATTTCCAGCATCAGCTGCCCTCACTTTCTCAGAGTTGATAATGGTGCTGAACATTGCCAAACATCCCCTCTTCTGACCTTACGATGGATGGAAGGTCACTGACACTGGTTGGGCCAAGGATACAATCCTGAAAGAGGTTAATTACAAATCTGAGGTTGATGGAGGAGATTGAGAGAGAGATGTGGAGAAAAGGCAGGCATATGCAGTCAAGACCAGCTATGATCGCACTGAATGGTGGGACAGACATCAGGTGGTCTAGGTTTTAGAAAGAAGGGGATATGAGAGGGTGAAGGGCTCGTATGGCCTGGGTGTAAATGGCAAACATGACTATGACAACTAACGTGGTTAGATTTGCATAGCAAAGACAACCTAATTCCACAAGGAGAATTTTGGGTTGGGAGGTATATACTAGTCCATGGTATTTTAATGATCTACTGTGTATCCAGTTCACTCCAATTAGTGGAACAACAATGCAGATTGCACTGTGAGGCAAAGAGAATGAGATCTTAACAATATGGGAGCTACGGCTTTTCTCATTGGAGAGAAGGATGAGAGGTAACTTGATAGAGGTGTACAAGATGATGAGAGGCATCGATTGAGTGGATAGCCAGAGACTTTTTCCTATAGTCGAAATGGCTACCACAAGGGGGCATAATTTGAAGGTGATTGGAGGAAGATTTGGGGAGATATCAGAGGTAAGTTCTTTACACAGAGAGTGGTGGGTGCATGGAATGCACTGCCAGCAGTGGAGTAGAGTCAGATACATTAGGGACGTTTAAGCGACTCTTGGATAGTCACGTAGAAGAAAGCACAATGAAGTAGGTTAGTCTGACCTTAGAGTAGGATAAAATATCAGCACAACATCGAGTGCCAAAGGGCCTGTACTGTTGTGTGTTCTATTCTTCCCACAAGGAGCTAGAATATCTCTGGCTCCCAGCACTGACGTGTGTTGGAAGGAGTTACAAATTGCTACTCGACCTGTTTGGCGACATTTTGCACGCACCTCTCTGGGCTGACAGATCCATGAACCTCTGGCTCAGAGATTGAGATGCTCCCTGTCTTTAATCCCAGAGATCTGTCTGCATTACCCCAAAAAACATGCTTCAAGTTAAATACAAAAATGCCTTCAGCCCCCAATTGCTAATGTTGCGAATTGGTCAGCTCAGTTGGTTGGACAGTTGATTTGCAAAGCGGAGTACTGCCAACAGTGTGGGTTCAATTCCCACACTACCTAACTGAGGTTAACCGTGACAGACTCTCCTTCTCAACCTCTCCCCTCGCCTGAGGTGTGGTGACTATCAGGTTAAACTACCAGCAGTCGTGAGACAGTAGCCCACTGGGACAGGGGCGACTTTATCTTTGCTGTTATCATATTAAAAGTAGACAGGTAGGAGACTGGAAGAACACAGCAAGCCAGGCAGCGTCAGGAGGTAAAGTTGACATTTTGAGTGTGACCCTTCTTCAGCTTCTGCCTGAAGGGTTACACCTGAAATGCCGACTTCTGCATCTCCTGATGCTCCTGGCTTGCTGTGTTATAAAGTCATAGAGATGTACAGCATGGAAACACACTGGGTCCTCTAGTTTTTGTCATTTACATAAACGATTTAGATGCGAGCATAAGAGGTACAGTTAGTAAGTTTGCAAATGACACCAAAATTGGAGGTGTAGTGGACTGCGAAGAGGGTTACCTCAGATTACAACAGGATCTTGACCAGATGGGTCAATGGGCTGAGAAGTGGCAGATGTCGTTTAATTCAGATAAATGTGAGGTGCTGCATTTTGGGAAAGCAAATCTTACTGGACTTATACACTTAATGGTAAGGTCCTAGGGAGTGTTGTTGAACAAAGAGACCTTGGAGTGCAGGTTCACAGCTCCTTGAAAGTGAAGTCACAGGTAGATAGGATAGTGAAGAAGGCGTTTGTTATGCTTTCCTTTATTGGTCAGAGTATTGAGTACAGGAGTTGGGAGGTCATGTTGCAGCTGTACAGGACATTGGTTAGGCCACTGTTGGAATATTGTGTGCAATTCTGGTCTCCTTCCTATCGGAAAGAATTTGTGAAACTTGAAAGGGTTCAGAAAAGATTTACAAGGATGTTGCCAAGTTTGGAGGATTTGAGCTATGGGGGGAGGCTGAACAGGCTGGGGCTGTTTCCCCTGGAGTGTCAGAGGCTGAGGGGTGACTTTATAGAGGTTTACAAAATTATGAGGGGCATGGATAGGTTAAATAGGCAAAGTCCTTTCCCTGGGGTTGGGGAGTCCAGAACTAGAGGGCATAGGTTTAGGGTGAGAGGGGAAAGATATAAAAGAGACCTAAGGGGCAACGTTTTCATGCAGAGGGTGGTACGTGTATGGAATGAGCTGCCAGAGGAAGTGGTGGAGGCTGGTACAATTACAACATTTAAAAGGCATTTGGATGGGTATATGAATAGGAAGGGTTTGGAGGGATATGGGCCGGGTGCTGGCAGGTGGGACTAGATTGGGTTGGGATATCTGGTCGGCGTGGACGGGTTGGACCAAAGGGTCCTTCCAGCCTCCTGCCTTTCCCTCCTGCCGCTGCCTGGCTTGTTGTGCCCTTCCAGCCTCCGGCCTGTCTACTTTGGATTCCAGCATCAGCAGATTTTTTTTTTTGACTCTGACCATGTTAAAAATGACAGGTGTGTCTCACTTGCAAGGCCATCTTGGGAGAGGGGTTCTGGGTGGTGGGACTTATTTTACAGCTCCTTTGAATTGCCAACACATGCACAATGTGCCAAATGGTGCCCTGCTAGCCTTTTGATTCTTTGCTGGCTGGCATTAGGGGATAGACAGTTAACTTCCGGAGTCAGTTCTGCGCCATAGCAGAAGACAGCAGCTGTGTTTGTTTACAGCAGCAACTACTGAGTGCTCGGTTTATCAGTTGAAATGAGATCTCATGTAATGGCCCACAATCAGGAGATGCTCAACATGATAAACAAGATGCCACTGAAATTCCACACATAGATCAGCCTTACCTGCTGAAATCAAAATCTCTCTTTTGGGTTTTCAGCTCGCTCTCTGTTGAAGGTTCTTTCACTTTCAGTTTGTTATTTCAGTTCCTGTCATGTTTGGAACTTTGTCAAATTTAAAGGCACCGTCGCTCCACGAGAGCAGAAGTGAAACTGCTGATCTAAACAAGACTGAGCTCAGAAGATGACAAGGAATACTTCAGCTTGACACATACAAGCATACTTGTGCCGACACACAGAGACAGACCCACAGAGACAGACCCACAGATAAACATACACATGTACTTACCATATATACACACACATGCACACACTGTCACATCCATGCTCAAAGAGATATAAAAACAGTTGCACAGGCTTTAAGACACAAACTTACATCTTATGGAGACACCGAACAGAGACATTCAACAAAGAAGTTGTTCTCTGTATCTAAACCTGTGCTGTCCCTGTCCTGGGAGTGTTTGATGGGGGACAGTGTAGAGGGAGCTTTACTCTGTATCTAACCCCGTGCTGTCCCTGTCCTGGGGGTGTTTGATGGGGGACAGTGTAGAGGGAGCTTTACTCTGTATCTAACCCCATGCTGTCCCTGTCCTGGGACTGTTTGATTGGGGACAGTGTAGACGGAGCTTTACTCTGTATCTAACCTCATGCTGTCCCTTCTTGCCTCAAAAGTGACTATATCTCAGAAGTGGACACAAGAACAGGGCCATCATTAAGATGTCACATCATTAAGATTGATTTATTTAGCATTATCACATTCAAACACTTTTCGTTGAGTCACAGAAGGCAAACAAACATTTTCCTGAAAGTTTCATGGTAACAATCATTTAAATACATAAGAAATTCATCACACCTTGGAACAAACATCAGCAAGAAACAACACAATTTGAAGTTAAATATTTAAACACTTATAATTTAATAATTTAAATTTAAGTTACGCTCAGCTGATTCAGTCAGTGGAAGTGTGGGCAGGAGCTGGGACGGCTGAAAACTTGACAGGGATCAAACCTCTGGAGTTTCCCTCTAATCCTTTACGGCTCTCTCCTCCTCCTCCTAACTCCTCAGCTACGTTTCTGATCATGCTTTCAGATGACCTTGGCTCAGTATCAATGAGTGCTCCTGTCAAGCACCTTGGGACAGTTTACCGTGCTAAAGGCTCTTTGTAAATGTAAAGGTGAAATCAAGAATTGGGGATGTATAAGTCAGCAAAGCACAGTGAAAGCTCGATCACGGTCACTTGTGATTCACCAATTCTCAACCGTTCAGTGCATCTCCCAGCATTAAAAGCAACAGTGCGGCTGTGTATGGTTAGACACGCAGACAGAACAGAGACACATAACAAATGTCCAAATATACAAGCATACAGGCAAACCTCCACATAATAAACATACAAATTACACACACAGGCAGACAGTCCCGCACACGCACACATACATGCTAACAGAGACAGACGCACACGCACACATGCATGCTAACAGAGACAGACGCACACGCACACATGCATGCTAACAGAGACAGACGCACACATGCATGCTAACAGAGACAGACGCACACATGCATGCTAACAGAGACAGACGCACACATGCATGCTAACAGAGACAGACGCACACATGCATGCTAACAGAGACAGACGCACACATGCATGCTAACAGAGACAGACGCACACATGCATGCTAACAGAGACAGACGCACACATGCATGCTAACAGAGACAGACGCACACGCGCACATGCATGCTAACAGAGACAGACGCACACGCACACATGCATGCTAACAGAGACAGACCCACAGAAACACACACCCATGCTAAGAGACATACAAAAACAGTCACATAGACTTTAAGACACAAACACACACATCTTTAAGCAGACACCTAACAGAAACATTCAGATATTGGAACATGCATGCAACAGTCAAACAGGTACTCAAATAAAAAGACGCTGATACAGAAATGTGTGCAAATGTAGACACACTCTAATTCGTACAGAAGCGAACCGGCAGCAGCATTTGGACACATGCCAACACAGACACACAGGCAAACCCTATACATGTATACGCATGCTGACACCATCCTGCAAACAGACACAAACGGACTGACTTTAATAAAACATGGCCCTGCTGTCATTACGCAAGTCCCTCATGCAGACATCTGACAAGCTGAGAAAAACACAGAATAGACAGTTATGAACTTGTGAGGAGGGAAGGGAGGGAGGAAGGGAAAGAGGGGAGGAGGAACAGGCGAGAGGGGGAAGGGGAGATGAGAAAGGGCGAGAGGTGAAAAGAGGCAAGGGGGGGGGGGAAAAGAGGTGAGAGAGGAGGGGTAAGAGATGAGTCTCGATCTCTGCCAGAAGGCATCCTTCTGTAGCAGATTGAAGATCAAGTTAAGCATATTTCCCTTTGCATGGACAACAATGTAAGTACCTAACCCAGTGAGCAACTGAACACAGTCCGACTGAATAAGCAGCCAACCTGATTCCCATCACTAACTGCGATGGAAACGACTGACCTCAATGCAACAGGACTGATAGGTCTTTATTTACTTAATCTGTTATTAATATTGTGCTTTCCTTGCACAATCTCAGGATGTCACAAAGTGCTTTACATGCAATACACACTTCTTTAAAATAAGGTCACCGAGTTTTGAGAAGATTTGTAACTCAGGTCACCGTTCTAAGAAAGGGAATGTGGAAGGAGCAAGATTCCACAACCAGCAACATGTGAACAATCAGACAATTTGTGCTTTCGTGATGTTGATGACAAGATAAATGTTGCCCCAGGGTACTGGGCAGAGCTCCCCTCAAACACCCCCAGCCCTAATGTGTCGGACTGATTTATAGGCTCACGCCTTTGGAGTGGAGATTCACAAACTTCTGATTCAGAGGCAGGAGAGCAAACGTGAAAGAGCTCCCCTCCCCGTTCTCGAAGAACACCAGCTTTTAGAGTTACTGAAAATGTGTTCCACCCCCACCACACACACTTCCAAGGACCATCAGGCTCCTTCACTCGGACATGAAATAAAGTATCAGGTGCGTGACTGGAGAGAGCAGTAACCATGTTGCCTCACGGCGAAGGGAAGGAAGGAGCAGCCTGGCTTTCCCCCAGAACATGAACCAAGTTAAAAACAAAGCAACTGCATCTTTTGGTCAACGTTCAACCAAAGCTATCACCTCATCAGCAAAGGGTGAAACTGATGGGGAGAGACAGAGGCAGGAAGAGACATGAATACACACATATCCTGCCAGAGAGACACACAGGAACAGGCAAATACACTGACAGAGAGAGACAGAGACACAGGAACAGGCAAATACACTGACAGAGAGAGACAGAGACACAGGAACAGGCAAATACACTGACAGAGAGAGACAGAGACACAGGAACAGGCAAATACACTGACAGAGAGAGACAGAGACACAGGAACAGGCAAATACACTGACAGAGAGAGACAGAGACACAGGAACAGGCAAATACACTGACAGAGAGAGACAGACGTAGACACATACACTACCTCTGTCTCTCCCCGTAAGTGTATGAACAGAAATAGACTGACAGACAATGAGATATAAACAAACATACACGTACACTGAGAGAAAGAGAGAGAGAGAGAGAGAGAGAGGTAGAGATGTGCAATATAGCCCACTCCATGTTGCAGTCACAATTTGCTGGCATCCCTTACATCAATACCAACAATTTAATTTTAGGTGGATTTAACTTTTTTTTAAAGAAAGCTCTCTCATGGTCCAAACCACCAAAAGTCACTGTGAAAATGATCTTAAGGTTTATTTTAAAAACACACTCCTAAGTCATCCTGCCCATTACACACTCCTTACTAACAGTTGTGTGCAGTGCACTATTTTCCTGCAAATACGTAATACCATCTGTGCTAACCTAATATTCCCACCCTCCCAGCACCCGAAAGGTTTATACTGATCTGATGCGAGTGTAACAAACTGGAGAACATATGGTTCAGGATTCGGAAAAGTAAGAGGATTGGGAGAGAATGTTGATTGGGTTTGAGAACAGAAAGTGGGGTGGGGTGGGGTGAAAGCGCTTAGAGGGTGCAGCGAGTGAGGTGCAGTTGGGCAGAGGGGAGAAACCAGGAGGCAGGGATATAGAGAGGAAGGAAAGAAGGAGAACGTGAGTGAGTAGCTGGGAAGTAGGGCCAAGGAGGGAAGTGAGAGGGGACAGACAAAGGTAGTGAACAGCCGGGTTAAAAAGCCCTCAATACTGGGGACCTGGAGGCAATGACATGGAGCCCAGCTGCCCGATGTTGAGCGAGACGGAGGAGGAGAAGTTGGGCAGGCAATGGCGAGGGGGCATAGGGCTGAGCACGGTGCCGCGCAGTGTGAAGGAGCAGACATCTTTCAGCACGTGGAATTTCTTTCCTGATTCCAGGTGGTCAAAGGTCTCTGGAAAAGCAGCCAGGAAAAAGCACAAATCAGTGAGCCACCAAACCAACAGTCAAGGCAACAAGCTTCTTTAGGAGGACAGGATACCGGAGATGGATGTGAGAGTTTGATCTTGAGTACTCACCTTGTTCATAACTCAATTAGATTAAATGAAACTGTGCCAACTGATGGGGGTGCAGTGGATGTTGTAATCTCAGTGTAAATTTAGAGGAGCAACGTGCTGGAAGCTGGATGCTAACGCAATGTTGCTGCTCATTCCTTGCTGGTGTTGACACAACTATCATTAACTCCATGGCACTTGATGCTTAGGATCCTTCACAGACAAAGCATCTCACATTCAGACAGAGGGATAACGTCCAAGAAAGTCGCCCAGCCTGGGAGCTGACAGTCAGCTGCCAATGTCCTCTGCCCTTGTTAGTTATGTGCACCTAGGGAAGATGGACACTCACACACATGCACGCAAACACTTGTCTGATAGACAGCCTGACACGGAGTCTGCTCCACTAACGGAGTGAGGGAAGCTGCCCAAGTGTGCAATACTGCTGAGAACAAACAAAGGTGGGGGTCTTTATCAACGGAGTCAGGCTTTAGTCAGTGTCTGTGTGCATCTGTGTGTGCACATGTCTGCATGTGCCTGTATCTGTGTGTGCATGCGCACAAGCGAGAGTACACATGCATGCACGAGTGTGCATGCGTGTGAGTGTGTGCACTTGAGATTGTGCATGCATGAGAGTTTGCCCGAACACGTGAGCGTGTATGTATGTGCTTGTGAGAGTCTCTGCGCGTACACGCCAGAGTGTTCGGTTTTCCTCTCTCCAAGGTCAGTTAACCTTGACGGAACCAGCCCACTGTACGCCCAGCTCCATCAAGGTATTTTTTTCAAAACAAAAACCAACCTGTTCAGAAATGTTAGTACACACCTCTGGAGGAGGTGAGATTTGAACCCAGCTCTCCTGACACGGAACCCAGGGTTTCATATACTCCGATTCCAGGGCTTTGTCTTTCAGGCTCTGATTGGTTGGTAGTGGGCTGCCTTTTTCAGGTGCAGAGTAACTTAGTAAAGCTGGAGGTCACTTCAGAGGGTGACTGAAGGACTTGGGATTGCAGACAGACCAGACCATGAGGAGAACATCCCAAGCCAGCGACCTCTGGAAGGACAAGGGCAGGAACTCCACGAGACCCCAACAGGCTCTGTCTGTTCCTCTCTGAGCCACACACTATCCTGACTTGGAACGATATCCACTGTCCCTTCAGTGTCGCTGGGTCAAACTACAGTCTCTAACAGCACTGGGGCTCTCCCCAGACCCCATGGACAGCAGCGGTTTAATGTGGTGACTCAAGCTGCACCTTCTGAGGGGGTAATTCTCAAAGTGTATGGACTGGGGTAGTGATTATATATCATTGAAAAGTAATCCAGAGACCCCTGCTAATGGGGATACTGGTTCAGGTCCCACCACACAGACAGGTCAATCTTAAATTCAATCAATAAATCTGCAAAATGAAAGCCAGCCTCAGCAAGTACCGCGGATTGTTGTTAAAAAGAAGCCCATCTCGTTCAGGAATGTCCCATGGGAAACCTGCCATCTTTAACTAGTCTGGGTGACTCGTGACTCCAGAAGCACAGCGGACTACTCTCTGAATAGCGGAGTCAGCCACTCTTTCCTCACAGCCATTTCAGGGTGGCCACAAATGCCGCCCTTGCCAAATGCATCCTTTGAAAGAGAAACTGGGAGGTGTAGAAAAAAGGAGGGGATGCTATTACTGGATTGTTAATCCAGAGACCCAGGGAACGTGCTGGGGAGCCGGGTTCAAATCCCACCCCAGCAGAAAAACACGAGTCTAATGATAATCATGAGTCCATTCGCGATGGTCAGGAAAAACCCATCTGGTTCACTAAAGTCCTTGAGGGAAGGCAACTTTATTAGGGGCTGACCTGGTCTGGCCTACATGTGACTCCAAACCCACAGCAATGTGGTTGACTCTTAACTGACATCTGGGCAATAAGAACTGACCGAGTCAGTGACAGCCTTATCTCATGAATGAATCAAATAAAATATAGCAAGGAGGCCTTGGGAGATTGGAGGTAGTGAGGACTGCAGTCAGAGTCAATAAAGTGCGAAGATGGAAAAAGCACAGCAGGTCGAGCAGCAGCAGAGGAGCTGGTGGGTTGATGTTGCTGAAACACTGACTCTCCTGCTCCTCTGATGCTGCTTGACCTGCTGTGCTTTTTCCCGCTTCACATTTTATTGACCTTGGGACACTGCATGGACTGTGCTCTCATCCCCTCAGTCTGCCCCCAAAAACGGATTGGTTCTCCCACTTCAAGGGAGATGATCCACAGAATCCCCAGTGTGGAAACAGGCCCTTCGGCCCAACAGGTCCACACCAACCCTCTGCAGAGTAACCAATCCACACAAATTCCCCTACCCTATTATCCTATAATTACTCCAAATATTACACCTAATCTAAACATCCCAGAATACTATGGGACAATTTAGCATGGCCAATCCACCCTAACCTGCACATCCCTGGGACACTATAGGACAATTTCCCATGGCCGATCCACCCTAACCTGCACATCCCTGGGCACTATGGGACAATTTAGCATGGCCAATCCACCCTAACCTGCACATCCCTGGGCACTACGGGCAATTTAGCATGGCCAATCCATCCTAACCTGCACATCCCTGGGCACTATGGGACAATTTAGCATGGTCAATCCACCCGTACCTGCACATCCCTGGGCACTATGGGACAATTTAGCATGGCCAACCCACCCTAACCTGCACATCCCTGGGCACTATGGGACAATTTAGCATGGCCAATCCACCTTAACCTGCACATTTTTGGACTGTGGGAGGAAACCGGAGCACCCGGAGAAAACCCACGCAGACACGGGGAGAACGTGCAAACTCCGCACAGACAGTTACTCGAGGCTGGAATTGAACCCAGATCCCTGGCACCGTGAAGCAGCAGCACGAACCACTGAGCCACCGGGTCACCCCTAGAGGCTTCAACATGAAGACGATCACATGGTAATGCGATCTCAGTGCTTTGTGTAAAGCCCTCTTCCTGCCCCAGTCCCACCACGTGTACACCACCTGAACTTACCAGTTGGTTCTCTCGAACCGTTCATGTTGCAGCTCTCCAACGGGTCGGCCTGCAGCCTGATCTCCGCTCCCTCTGCGGGGGTCACCACAGCACAGTCCAGGGAGACCGCCGGGGGGGCCATGGATCCTATCAGCCCCCCGCCGCCGACAGTGGTGGTGGACATGGACTGGGAGTGGCCGTGGGAGGCCGAGGGGGGGCTGGGGGCAGGCGGCTGTGGCAGGGAGCCGTCTTGGTGACGCTGGCCGGAGCTCGGGGCCTGGCTGGAGGCCGGAGTCGGGGAGTAGCTCAGCACCATCAGGGCCTCAGCAGCTTCCTGGTGCAGCTGCTCCTCGGACAGGAGTGAGACGAAGGACAGCCTCCTCGGGGCGCAGAGCGCCTTCCCACTTCGCATCGGAGTCTGGAAGTTAGAACAGCATCAATTACACAACACCCGCACAGGCTCTTCAGCCCCTTCCCCCCCCCCATACTAGCCTCCTCCCTCCCCATCATCATACCTTCTACTCCTTCCATGCCCACGGCTTCCCAGTCGTACTCTCCCAGTACCCCACGGGCACAGAGCCGCAGAAAGGTGGTGGTCTCCTGTTACTGTCACTGGACTCGCAATTCAGAGACCCAGGTTAAAGACAAGGCTTCAACTCCCTATCGCCACCGCGGCTGGTGCCATCTGAAATCAATTGTCCCACAAATCAACGGGATCTTGACCAGATGGGCCAATGGGCTGAGGAGTGGCAGATGGAGTTCAATTCAGATAAATGCGAGGTGATGCATTTTGGGAAAGCAAATCAGAGAAGGACTTATACACTTAATGGTAAGGTCCTGGAGTGTGTTACTGAACAAAGAGACCTTGGAGTGCAGGTTCAAAGCTCCTTGAAAGTGTAGGCACAGGTCGATAGGATAGTGAAGGCGTTTGGTATGCTTTCCTTTATTGGTCAGAGTATTGTGTAGGAGTTGCAAGGTCATGTTGCGGCTGTACACGACATTGGTTAACCCCTTTTGGAATATTGTGTGCAATTTTGGTTTCCTTCCCACCGGAATGATATTATGAAACTTGAAAGGGTTCAGAAAAGATTTAAAAGGATGTTGCCAGGGTTAGAGAATTTGAGCTACAGGGAGAGGCTGGGGCTGTTTTCCCTGGAGCATCAGATGCTGAGGGGTGATCATGAGGGGCATGGATAGGATAAATAGACAAGGTCTTTTCCCTGGGGTCGGGGAGTCCAGAACTGGAGGGGCATAGGTTTAGGGTGAGAGGGGAAAGGTTTAAAAGGGACCTAAGGGACAACTTTTTCACACAGAGGGTGGTACGTGTATGGAATGAGCTGCCAGAGGAAGTGGTGGAGGCTGGTACAATTACAGCATTGAAGAGGCATCTGGATGGATATATGACTAGGAAGGGTTTGGAGGGATATGGGCTGGGTGCTGGCAAATGGGACTAGATTAGTTTAGGATATCTGGTCAGCATGGATAAGTTGGACCAAAGGGTCTGTTTCCATGCTGTACATCTCTCTGATTCTATTTGGGAATGGACAGTTAGTCTTTGACTGGAAGAATGAGAAAAGCAGAATGTTATTTATATGGGCGTAAGGGTCTGTTTCCGTATTGTAGCTAATCTAATCTAATCAAAATGGGGAATGACAACAGAATTACTAGGCACAGTGGGATCGAGATGTTCCAATGAATGAGAGAAGGGATGTTAGATTGCAGGTGCAGCAAGAGACTGAGAAAGCTACTCTCCTCACGGTTTCCTTTAATTGAGCACATGATGCAATGAAATATAAATCTAATTCAGCATGAGGCATTCTGCTTCAGGTGTATAGGCCATTGGTGAGACCACATCTTGACTACGTGTGCAGCATCAGTCTCTTCATTTAGGGAAGAGTCGAACTGGATAGGAGCTGGTTCAGAGGAGGGTAACTGGATGGATACTTGGAGCGAGTCATAGAGATGTACAGCAAGGAAACAGACCCTTCGATCCAACCTGTCCATGCTGACCAGCTAACCCAAGCCAATCTAGTCCCGTTTGCCAGCACTTAGCCTATATCCCTCCAAACCCTTCCTATTCACACACCCATCCAGATGCCTTTTAAATGTTATAATTGTACCAGCCTCCACCACATCCTCTGGCAGCTCATTCCATACATGTACCACCCTCTGTGTGAAAAAGTTGCCCCTCAGGTCCCTTTTATATCTTTCCCCTCTCACCCTAAACCTATATCCTCTAGTTCTGGACTCCCCCACCCCAGGGAAAAGACTTTGTCTATTTATCCTATCCATGCCCCTCATGATTTTATAAACCTATGAGGAAAGGGTTGGACAGACTGGGCTAGTTTCCCCTGGAGATTAGGGAGTGAGGGCTGACTCGATTGACGGGGGTGAGAACCAGGGTGGTCTAAAAAAGGCAGGTGGGGAAAGCATCTCTCCGTGGGTGGGTCAGTCCGGAATGAGTGGGGACACTTTTAAAATTAACAGTCACCCTTTCAGGATTGAGATGAATGGATTTATTTTTCCTGTGAGATAGTTTTGTGACCTCAGAAGGTGGTGAGGGCAGGTTCTTTGAATATTTGTAAAGTGGGACTGGATAGTAGGGGATCAAGGTTTACCTGGGATAAGTGGAAACGTGCAATTTGAAACAGAAAAAGAGGGGCCATAATCTTACAGAATGGTGGAGCAGGCCCGAGGGTCTCTCTCTACTCCTATTCCTTATGGTCATCTGTTTTGTTTGTGTGACAGGCAGCAAATACTGAAAAAGCCGACAATGTGCCCATATCCCATGAAAGGGATTTTAATACAAAAGTCCAAATAATAATATCATGAACTCGGTGGTTATCACTGCTACCTCGCAGCGCCAGGGATTGGGTTCGATTCCAGCCTCGGGTGACTGTCTGTGTGGAGTTTGCACATTCTCCCGGTGTCTGCGTGGGTTTCCTCCGGGCGCTCCGGTTTCCTCCCACAATGGGAAAAAGTGATGTTTGGAGATCAGAGTCAAGAAGTGTGGTGCTGGAAAAGCACAGCCAGTCAGGCAGCATCCGAGGAGCAGGAGAGTCGATGTTTCGAGTATAAGCTCTTGGTGACCTTATTCCCACATTCCTGATAAAGCGCTTCTGCTCCAAAACATCGACTCTCCTGCTCCTCGGATGCTGCCTGACCGGCTGCGTTTTTCCAGCACCACACTTTTTGACTCTTTCCTCCCACAGTCCATAGATGTGCAGGTTAGGTGGACTGCCGAGACTAACACGAGGTTAGGTGGATTGCTCCTTGGAGAGTTGGAGCAGACTTGAGTGGCCAAATGGCCTCCATCTGCACTGTAGGGATTCTGTGACACATAGCTGTGTGAGCTGTCAGTTCTGCAGCTGTCCTGGTCAATCTGCACCCAGACATTTACTAACGCGGGGACCAGCTGGAATCATTTCCAGCATCAAGGCCATTCCAATGGCCCACGTATCCAACAGATATCCTGGCTCGACTACATCGCGAGGCAACAAAGAGTGGGAAGCAAAGCTGGGATAGTACTGGCACCTACCTGGTATGCTGCTCTGGGTCTAACAGGCGTGCACTCGGTCTGACCGGAACTGTTTGCCTGGGATGCGGGAGGCTGTGGCACATGCAAAGACTCACTGCCCGAGATGCTGGGCCTCACTGTCCCACAGATGTAGGGGACTGGCGGCCGGGGCTCAATGTGAGGAGACCGAGGTGTTAATCCAGGGGAGGAGGCAGATAATGGAAACCTGCAACAGTGAGAAGGGAAAAGATGATGAACTGATTCACCATCCAAGGACCGATGAAGTGCAATTAACTCCCCGTGACAGCTCACAGGCTGAGGGCAACACTTTAAAGAAAAGCTTTACATTTCAATTGCAACTTTCACCAAGTCTGGATGAAGCGGAAACATGGAAGGCAAATCTTCTAAAACCAGCAGAATGACCTACCCCTGGGATGGATTTGTTTTGTGGTTAGGGGGGAGAAATGGGGGGTATGCTTTGGCCCAGATGTGGGTCAGTGTTTACATTAGGTCCAAAGGAGCAATGTGAGTATTTACAGTAGATCTCCAGAAAGTGTGTTGGTATTTAGAAAGAAACACAACAGCAAGAACTCCCATGATCATTCACATCCACCCAAGAGACTGGAATTAGAGTCATACAGATGTACAGCATGGAAACAGACCCTTCGGTCCAACCTGTCCATGCTGACCCAGATATCCCAACCTAATCTAGTCCCACCTGCCAGCACCCGGCCCATATCCCTCTAAACCCTTCCTATTCATATACCCATCCAAATGCCTTTTAAATGTTGTAATTGTACCAGCCTCCACCACTTCCTCTGGCAGCTCATTCCATACACGTACCACCCTCTGGGTGAAAACGTTGCCCCTTAGGTCTCTTTTATATCTTTCCCCTCTCACCCTAAACCTATGCCCCTCCAGTTCTGGACTCCCCCACCCCAGGGAAAAGACTTTGTCTATTTACCCTATCCATGCCCCTCATGATTTTATAAACCTCTATAAGGTCACCCCTCAGCCTCCGACGCTCCAGGGAAAACAGCCCCAGCCTGTTCAGCCTCACCCCATAGCTCCAATCCTCCAATCCTGGCAACATCCTTATAAATCTTTTCTGAACCCTTTCAAATTTCACAACATCTTTCCAATAGGAAGGAGACCAGAATTGCACGCAATATTCCAACAGTGGCCTAACCAATGTCCTGTACAATCGCAACATGAATTCCCAACTCCTGTACTCAATAGTCTGACCGATAAAGGAAAGCATACCTTCTTCACTATCCTATCTACCTGCAACTTGGCTTCAGTCTTATCCAAATGTTTGCACTGCTGACAGTGCAACATTCCCTGAATGCCGCACTGGATTTTTTTTTGTCCTATTCATTCGTCCAATGTGATACTGCTGGTGCTTACAGCTCTTCCTAAAGGTCTTCTCTCTAAATACCAACACGCTTTCTGGACGTCTACTGTAAATACTGACATTGTTCCTGCGAGCTAATGTAAAAACTGACCCACACTCCCCAGGCACGCCGGTCAACGCCCACACTCCCCAGGCACCGCCGGTCAACGCCCACACTCCCCAGGCACCGCCGGTCAACGCCCACACTCCCCAGGCACCGCCGGTCAACACCCACACTCCCCAGGCACCGCCGGTCAACGCCCACACTCCCCAGGCACCGCCGGTCAACGCCCACACTCCCCAGGCACGCCGGTCAACGCCCACACTCCCCAGGCACGCCGGTCAACGCCCACACTCCCCAGGCACCGCCGGTCAACACCCACACTCCCCAGGCACCGCCGGTCAACGCCCACACTCCCCAGGCACCGCCGGTCAACGCCCACACTCCCCAGGCACCGCCGGTCAACGCCCACACTCCCCAGGCACCGCCGGTCAACACCCACACTCCCCAGGCACCGCCGGTCAACACCCACACTCCCCAGGCACCGCCGGTCAACACCCACACTCCCCAGGCACCGCCGGTCAACACCCACACTCCCCAGGCACCGCCGGTCAACGCCCACACTCCCCAGGCACCGCCGGTCAACACCCACACTCCCCAGGCACGCCGGTCAACACCCACACTCCCCAGGCACGCCGGTAAGTTCTGACACACTCTTTAGGCACTCTTGAAAAAACTGACACACGTTGAGGCACACTTGATACACTGACACACGCCTACGGAGTCCCCATAATTACTGACCTGGCCTGAAGAAGGGTCCTGTCTGAAACATTGACTCTCTCGTGCCTTGGATGCTGCCTGACCTGCTGTGCTTTTTCCAGTGTGACACTTTGTCAACTCCTGCTCACGTAAACACTGACACTCTTCCGGGGACTCCCTGTAAATAATGACACTCTCCCTCCCTTTGGCGGGGGGGGGGGGGGGTCTCTAAATGCTAATGAGCCTGTAACTATTAACACCTGCCCAAAGGAACACCATCTAAATACTGTCACACTCCCAGGAGAGCCCTGATAAATCCCAGGGATTTCCAGCCAATGCTGTCACACTGTCAATGGTATTCCAGTGAGTAGTGAGACATGGCGTGGGGTGGAGGAGGTGCAGCATTGACTCCCGAGACCCCATCAAACACGGACATTCATTCAGTGATCGTGCCCCACCAGTCCTAACTGACCTGGGGGCAAACAGGGTCATAATCCCTCACCTGACTGGGTTGGTGAACTGCAGTGACGTGATGTGGGGACTCGGATTCCAGTAGGGAGCGGTGTGCTGTTGCTGCAATGGCTGACCGGAGATTGGTGGCTGCGCCATGGCATCACTCTGGCCCTGGTGTGGTGACACAACACTCTCTATAGCCAGGACCACGTCTCCATGGCAACGCTCTACAGGGGGAGGGAAACATGGTGAAAGCATGCAACTTGGTGAACATATTTGTTTTTGTGTGCGTGGGAGAGAACGAAAGGGAGGATTAGCTTAATACTTAGAAAGGTAACCATGAATCCATTGTTGGGGAAAAAACGCATCTGGTCTACCAAAACCCTTTATGGAAAGAAACTTCCTGGCTTGGGCCTATGTGCAACTCCAGGCCCACAGCAATGTGGTTGACTCAAAACTGCCCCTCTGGGCAATTAGGGTTGGGGAATAAAAGCTGGGCTTGGCCAGTGACGCCCTCATCCAGTCAATGAATGAAAGAAAAATAAATACTATCCCATTTTGTAAAATCGTAGATGCTTCCAGTGTGGCGGCAAGCCATTCAGCCCATCTAGTTCACATTGACCCTCCAAAGAGCATCCCACCTACTCCCCTTGTTTCAGTCATTGAGCGGCTTGGAGTCTGTTATGGTCTCCCAAGCAAAACTGGAGGGTCCCAGCAAGACCCACCAGGTTTGGCCAAATGTAACACGCCGCTGACGTTTTTTGAGCTGCCCACTTCCCCCACCCGTGTTCACACTCACCCAGGACGGTCTCCAGTAGACGCGGGCTGTGCTGAGGGAACACCTGGCAGAGCAGGGCGTGGTGGCTGGGGTAGCCATGGATGAGGGTTGGCGGAGGGACGTTGTGCAGGGTGGGGGTGCCCACATCAGGACAAGACGTACAGGTGACTAGCGTCGGCGGGAAGGTGGTGTGCTGCTGAGTGATCCTGCACGCTGGCTGCATCACCCGCTGCAGGAAAAACAACACGATCCGATTAGCTGCACGATCGGTGACCCGCTCGCCTGGGGTGGGGGGGGGCGGGTTCCTGCGATTCCTCCCCCATCCGCGATCGCGACACAGGAACTCGCACCGCATGGAACTGGGTTTAAACTCCCATCGACTGCAGTCTGAGCGCAGACCTCTGGTGTTAAGTCATCCAATAAGGTCAACGCTGGACCACTGCACCCACTGGGATCACATTGACACCTTCCAGGTTCACAGGCTGGAATTCTTCACTGGATTATTTTCACCCAAGGGAGACATAAGGAAAGTCAAAAATCCAGGACAATTAAGCCAAGAAAATCCGTCTGAATAATCCATTTGATATAGGTTGACAGGTGAGTGATCCCAATCTACCCTGCCATCTGAAACTGCCTTCTTTGGGGGGGGGGGGGGGGGGGGGGGGGGGAGGGGCTGTCACTGGTTGGGCCCAGCATTTATTGCTCATCCCTAACTGCCCCCCTGTCAAGGTGGTGATGAGGGGCGCCTTCTTGAATCACCTGCCGCCCATGGGGTGTACTGGGTCTAGGAGGGATTTGGCCCAGTTGACAGCAAAGCTAATACAATCCCAGGTCAGGATGGTGAGTGGCTCGGGAGGGGAACTTGCAGGGGTGGTGTTCCCATGTATCTTGTCCTTCCAGATGGAAGCGGCTGCTGGTTTGGAAGGTGCTGTCTGAGGAGCCTTGGTGAATTGTTGCAGTGTATTTTTGTAGATAGTATGCACTGCTGTTACTGAGCGTCGGCGGTGGATGCAACGGATGCTGAGAGCAGGGCAGTTTGGGGCTGATTGCTGTTGGAATCATACCCATCCAGGTAAGTGGTCAGCACTGTGCCAGGTACCTGGTAGATGGCACTTGGGGAGTCAGGAAGGGAGTAATGTGTCACAGAGCTCCCAGCCTTAGCAGCGTTCTGTATTAGACCACATCTACAAGGCAATGTTAAGAGAAATTAGGAATGTCCTTTCTCCACTGTGGGCAGCAGGGTGGCTCAGTGGTTAGTATTGCTGCCTCACAGCCCCAGGGACCCAGGTTCGATTCCAACCTTGGGTGTCTGTGCGGAGTTGGCACGTTCTCCCCGTGCCAAATTGGGTTTCCTCCCATGGTCCAAAAATGTGTCGGTTAGGTGAGATGGCCATGCTAAATTGTCCCATAGTGTTTTAGTCAGGGGTAAATGTCGGGAAATGGGTCCGGGCGGGTTATTCTTTGGAGGTTTAGTGTGGATTTGTTGGACCAAATGGCCTGTTTCCACACTGTAGGGAATCTAATCTAATCTTCTTTCCCAGCCATGCACAGAAAACTGGTCTGAATAGGCAGAATACCGTTAATGTAGGGAAACACCTCTGAACATTTACCAGACAAACGTACAGTAACAAATCAATGTGGCTTTGTGCTTGTAAAATTGTGTCTCACTAATTTGATTGAGTTTTTTGATGAAGTGATGAAGATGAAAGTTGGGCAGTAGACATTGCCTGCAGGACGATGTTCAACAAGCTTCCTCATGGTAGACTGGTTAGTAAGGTTAGATCACATGGAATACAAGGAGAACTAACTATTTGGAATCAAAATTGTCTTGAAAGGAGAAGACAGAGGGTGATGGTGGAGGGTTGCTTTTCAGACTGGAGGCCTGTGACCAGCAAGGATCAGTGCTGGGTCCACTGTTTTTTGGCATTTATAGAAGTGATTTGGATGTGAACGTAGGAGGTGAGGTGGTCAGCAAAGAAGGTTACCTCAGATTACAATGGGATCTTGATCAGATGGGCCAAGGAGTGGCAGATGGAATTTAATTTTGATAAATGTGAGGTGCTGCATTTTAGAAAAGCAAATCAGAGCAGGACTTATACACTTAATGGTAAGGTCCTGGGGACTGTTGCTGAACAAAGACTTTGGGGTGCAGGTTCACTTGAAAGTGGAGTCGCAGGTAGGTAGGATAGTGAAGGAGGTTGGTATGCTTTCCTTTATTGGTCAGTGCAGTAAGTATAGGATTGGACAGCCATTTTACAGGCACTGGTTAGCCCACTTTTGAAACACAGCATTCAATCCCGGTCTCCCTGCTATAGGAAAGATGTTGTGAAACTTGAAAGATTCAGAAAAGACTTACAAGGAGGTTGCCGGGGCGGAGGGTTTGAGCTACAGGGAGAGGCTGAACAGGCTGGGGCTGTTTTCCCTGGAGCGTCGGAGGCTGGGGGGTGACCTTATAGAGGTTTACAAAATTATGAGGTGGCACTGAAAGGGTGAATAGTCATGGTCTTTTCCCTGGGGTCGGGGAGTCCAGAACTAGAGGGGCATAGGTTTAGGGTGAGAGGGGAAAGATATAAAAGGGATCTAAGGGCAACTTTTTCACACAGAGGGTGGTGCGTGTATGGAGTGAGCTGCCAGAGGAAGTGGTGGAGGCTGGTACAATTACAACATTTAAAAGGCATTTGGATGGGTACATAAATAGGAAGGGTTTAGAGGCATATGGATCAAGTGCTGACAAACAGGACTAGATTAGATTAGAATATCTGATGGCATGGAAGAGTTTGACCAAAGGGTCTGTTTCTATGCTGAACATCTCCATGACTCTAAGTAGGTGAAACCCTCACTCCACTCCCCAAGTTGTTACCTTGACAACAACTCCTGGACTCTGCTGGATGGTGAAACACTTCATCATATCGGCTGCTCTGGAATCTGAAAGTTGAACTTCAGTCTTCTCCTTGGCTTTATGGACTAAAATTATAAAAACAATACTGCCTAGGCATAAAGCTCAAGTAAACTGTTTAAAGACAGAGGGTGGTAGTAGATGCAAAATATTCAGCTTGGAGCTTGGTGACCAGTAGTGATCCACAGGGATCTGTTCTGGGACCTCTGCTCTTTGTGAGTTTTCTAAATGAGCAAATGAAGTGTGGGTTAGTAGATTTGTTGATGACATGAAGGTTAGTGGAGTGGTGAATAGTGTTGTAGGTTGCAATGGAACATTGACAGGATGCAGAGCTGGGCTGAGAAGTGGCAAATGGAGTTCAACCTGGAAAAGTCTGAAGTGATTTATTTTGGAAGTTGAATTTGAATGCATATTGCAGGGTGAAAGGCAGGATTCTTGGCAGTGTGGAGGAACTCAGGGATCTTGGGTCCACGTCCATAGATCCCTCTAAAGTTGCCACTGAAGTTGTTAGGGTTATTATGAAGGCATATGGTGTGTTGGTTTTCATTAGCAGGGGGTTGAGTTTAAGAGCCACAAAGTTATTCTGCAGCTCTAGAAAGCCCTGGTTAGACCACACTTGGAACATTGTTTTCAGTTCTAGTTGCTTCATTATAGGAAGGATGTGGACAGGGTGCAGAGGAGATTTACCAGGATACTGCCTGGCTGGAGGGCATGTCTGAAGAAAGGTTGAGGAAACTAGGGCTTTTCTCAATGGAACGAAGGAGGATGAGAGGTGACTTGGTAGAGGTGTACATAATGATGGGAGGCGTAGATAGAGTGGATAGCCAGAGACATTTTCCCAGAGTAGAAATGTCTATCATGAGGGGCATAATTTTGAGGTGAAGGTGGAAGGTTTAGGGGAGATGTCAGAGGTGGGTTCTTTCCACAGAGACTGGTGGGTGTGTGGAATGCACTGCAAGTATGGTAGTAGAGTCTGGTACATTAGGGACATTTAGGCGACTGTTGGATAGGTACATGGATGATGGTAAAATGAAGGGTATGTAGGTTAGTTTGATCTTAGCATAGGATAAAAGGTCAGCACAACATTGAGAGTTGAAGGGCTTGTGCTGTGCTGTATTGTTCTATGTTTAAATTCTCTGTTCTGGCCTCTGCTCACATCATCAGGGTTAATAAGACAAGGGAGGACTGCAGATTAGAGTGGTGCTGGAAAAGGTCAGGCAGCATCTGAGGACCAGGAAAATTGACATTTTGGGCGATTAGGAATGAGCTCATAAGACATGGTGACAACTCCTTTTACAAATCTAGTCAGATACCTCCTCAAGGGTTATGTGCTCCTGCATGTTTGGAAGGGGCTCCTCCTGACTGCGTACCTATAGAGTTGCTAATAAATAAACACCAACAGAGGTTGACTTACTGAGTGGTGGGAAATTGAGGGAACTAAAGGACTGGGGAAACAAGATGTTCACTTGGTTTTTTTTAATTTTTCTAACTCTAACTCAACCTCCAGGAATTGGTTCTCTCACTGCTCTGGCTGAAACTAGTTACTTGATAAGTAATTGGTGTGTTAGGGAGAGCCTGTTAGCTCAGTTGGCTGGATGGCTGATATGCAATGCAGAATTATGCCAACAGCATGCATTCAATTCCCATCACCAGCTGAGGTTACCATGAAGGACTCTTCTTAACCTCTCCCCTCACCCGAGGAGTGATGGCCCTCAGGTTAAACCACTACCAGGCGTGTCTCTCTCTCTCTCTGTAGCAAGAGAATAGTCCTGTGGCCCTCTGGGACCGTAGCATCTTTATCTTTACTGGATAAGTGAATAATTATTCCCAAGGTTAGAAAGAGCACAGCAGCTGGTTGCAAGATGGTGATCAACGCATAAAGAAAAGTAAGCAGATGATTGAATAAAATCGTGGCACAGTGATAGTGTCCTTACCTTTGAATCAGAAGGCCTGGGTCAAGTCCCACCTGCTCCACAGAGATATGTCACAACATCTCTCTGAGCGGGTTAATTAACAATCGCTAAAATAATTCAGTAAACCATTAGAACACATAAAGATGGCTGGGTTGGAGGTGTGTCACAGCTGCTGTATGTGGAAGCTCCTGGATCCCAAAGCAAATAACAAACCTGTTCACACAAGAGCTGGGCAGGTGGGAGAAAGTGAGGAGGCCTGCAGATACTGGAGGTCAGAGTCAAAACGTGTGGCGCTGGAAAAGCACAGCAGGTCAGGCAGCATCTGAGGAGCAGGAGAATCGACGTAGAGCTTATGCTCCAAACATCGACTCTCCTGCTCCTCGGATGCTGCCTGACTGGCTGTGCTTTTCTGGCAAGAGCTGGACAGATCCTTGGGAAATAACCGTGCCCAGGAAGAAAAGTGGCTTGTTTCTGAACAATAATAGTTTCTGGTATTGCACCTGCATCTTATTGACTAAATGTTTAAGAGAGCACGATGCACGGTTTTGGGGCAGCACGATGGCTCAGTGGTTAGCAACGCTGCCTCACAGCGCCAGGGACTCGGGTTCGATTCCAGCCTCGGGTGACTGTCTGTGTGGAGTTTGCACATTCTCCCAGTGTCTGCGTGGGTTTCCTCCACTTTCCTCCCACTGTCCAAAGATATGCAGGTCAGGTATGCTAAATTGCCCATAGTGTTAGGTGCATTAGTCAGGGCTAAAGATAGGGTTGGGGGAATGGGTCTGGGTGGGTTGCTCTTTGTAGGGCTGGTGTGGACTTGTTTGGCTGAAGGGCCTGTAGAGACTCTAATCAACTGGACCTTTCAGTCTTAGGTGCCTGTTGAACACTTCCAGTTGTTATTTAAGGAGAATGGGGATTTGCAACAATGTCCTGTAACAGCCCCAACATACGGGCGATGGGATGGTATAAGACTGCAGCTCACTTACCAAGAGGCTGTTGTATGGCCCCTTCCAGCTTCCTCCCTGCAGCCTCGTCAAATTTGAGTAGGCCCTTGGCCAGTCTTTTCTTCAGCTCGGCCTCCTGTTGCCGGCGTAGGGCT